>NW_006159442.1:985290-1023876 GCF_000334495.1 Tupaia belangeri chinensis | reverse complement strand
AATCCAGCAGGAAAAAAAAAATCGCTCAAGCAAGTTATTGGACTGCATTGACCAGGCAATGAAGTCAAAGTAATTGATCTGGTAGTCCCAATAGACGAAGTCTAATTCTACATGTAGTTATCTTTAAAGTCAAAAGTGCATTGAGTGTGTGATATATTTTAATGTGGGATTCTCTCTGAATGAAGAAGGATCATACTATCAGAGGTTTGAAATTAAAAGGGTGTCTGCCTTATTCTGGAACCTGTAGGTAAACACAGAACTCATTCTTTTCATCTGATCCTGCTTAGCTGGCTGTTATGCAGATCATTTGTAATACAGGCTTATAGGATGGGTCTGTAGTTTCAGTCTTTATTCTAAAAAAAAATAGGACATGACAGACTCTATTTTACTCAGCATTTCTGAATACACACCCAATAAGAAATACCAGAGATGATGGATATTACAAATAAAATATATGAATAGAAAAGTAGTCCACTCAAGCTGAGTTCACTCCTTACATGACTACCCATTTATCCTGTTCTAAAGCTAAGTCCATCATGGTGTAAGCAGTTTAAAAGTTACGTGTAAGAACACTTTTGTTAAATCTCACATCTAAAACCGTCAGACTTCATTATCTGTCAAATTAAGAAACACCATAAGAGAATAACACTTTCATCAAATAACCTGCAAATCGTTGTCAGCGGTATCAGGACAGTAAAAAGAGTGTCCATCAAAAACAAAGACTAAGGGACCAGCAGTTGGCATAATGGCTATCTTGCTGGACTCCCATGTAGTTCGAGTCCAGGACTCAGTGACTTAAATCCACGCCGGGTGCATGTGTGCACATGCCCAAGATCCAGAGAGGAGAATGGAGGAGAAGGGATTGCGGCATGGCCATCCCCTCTGGGGGGTGATTTCTCACTTTCCGTTTCTCTGTCTCTCTCTGTCTTTCTGGTGTGAGTACATTCTCTATAGAAAAACCTATCCAAAAAAAAAAAAAAGTTAAAAAAAAGAGACAAAAACAAAGACTAAAATTACATCAAAATTGTATATTTAAATGGACCAGTGGTGGCGGTGGGTGGTTGAGACACTGGGATCCCATAAGCATGACTGTTAAGTTTGAGTCTCAGACCCAGCGGCTGGGAAATCATGCTGGGTCTGTGTATATGCCCAGAATCCCAAGGGGTGAGAGAAATGGAGGAGAAGGGATTATGGTGTGACTATCCCCCATGGGGATGCTTTCTCACTTTCCCACTGTCTTTCTCTATTTCTCTCTGGAAAGCACATGTGCCTTCTGTAGGGTAACTTCTGGGAAAAAAATTTAAAATAAAAAAAAACCAGCATACTTAGTTATAGAACATCTGGAATTTCCATCTTATCTCTTCCTGGTCAAACAGGTATGTTAATAACTGCCCTCAATTCAGTAAGAAACCTTCAAATCCTCTGTTAGATTGGATCTTAATTTCCTAACTCACAGGAGGCATTAATTTCCTAAGCTCAAAGACAGCAATTCCTTCTCTATAGAACTGGATATCTTTTAGACCTATTTCTTATATGCTGTATATATATATATATATATATATATGATGAATAAAAGCTATGGTAGCAGGATTTACTTACATGGTTTCCTCAGAATAAAAATTTTTAAAAATTTGTTTTAGGACCCATGCGTTCACCAGAGAGAGACAGAGAAAGAGAGAGAGAGAAAGGAAAAGGGAAAGTGACAAAGTCCCGCCCCACTCCCGGGAAAGGGGGGATAACCACACCACAATTCTCTTTCCTTCATGCTCTACTTGGGATTGTGGGAACGCACACATGTGCCCAGAGTGTTTCCTAAGCTGCTGGGTCTGAGACTTGAACTGCTCGGTCAGCCATGTGGGAACCAGCCACTGACTGACCCAATCACTTTTTCATCCTTTTAATAGGCTGTTTTAGTTCTGTTAATGCTAAAATTTTGAATGCAAAATAGCATACTGTTAGGAGCTTTGGCTTTTAGAGTTAGCTGGGTTTGAATTCTATTCCTTTCACAGACCACAGTGTTACTATAGACAAGCAACAGCATGGAAAAGAGACGGCACCTCTCTCTTACATTCATTTTTCTCATCTGCAAAATGGGGATGTTAATGCCTATTTCTTGAGCTTTTCTATAACTAGATGAGAATATTGGTGACATAGATGGCACAGACACTCATAGATAGCAATCATTCAGTAAGAGGACTGCAGCCCAGACTCCATCCCTGCACACTGCTAGGTACGGGATGGGAGCGAAAGTAAAGAAAAAACTCATTGTTGCAATCTTTTCACATAGTAACAGGTGAAAGCAAACATTTCCTGATGCTAATTTTATTCCCTGGAGGTAATGGGGAAGGAAATTATATTAGCGTTTTAGGTAAGAACATCCCACTTTAAGTTATACCAGGAATTAATAAATAAAATACTTAAAAATAGTATTTACTTTCACTCATATATATATGTGTGTATGTGTGTGTGTGTGTTCTTTTGCATGCTGCCTATATATATATATACACACACATACACACACACACACACATACACACATATTTGTTATAGGGTTCATGTGCTTGTCAGAGACAGAGAGAGAGAGACAGAGAGAGAAAGCAAGAAAGCAAGGAATTATTCCCAGGGGAGATATCACACCACAATCTCTTCTCCATTCTTCTCTTGGGATTTTGGGCACGCACACACTTGCACCTCGTGTGTTTTCCAAGTTGCCAGGTCCAGGACTCAAACTGTGCAGTTGGCCACGAGGGATCCAGCAACCTTAACTACACCACCTGCTGGTCCACATTCACTATATACGTGTGTGTGTGTATGTGTTCTTTTGCATGTTGCCAACATATATATGTATACACACACATACATACACACACACACACACACATACACTCACACACATACATATATATATATTTGTTACAGGGTTCATGTGCTTGTCAGAGACAGAGAGAGAGAGAGAGACAGAGAGAGAGAGAGAGAGACACAGAGAGAAAGCAAGAAAGTAAATAAGGAATCACTCCCAAGAGAGACATCACACCACAATCTCTTCTCCATTCTTTTCTTGGGATTTTGGGCACGCACACACTTGCACCCCATGTGTTTTCCAAGTTGCCAGGTCCAGGACTCAAACTGTGCAGTTGGCCACGAGGGATCCAGCAACCTTAACCACGCCACCTGCTGGTCCACATTCACCATATATTGTAAAGTATTATTCACCATCTTTTGGGTATGCCTGTGCTTTCCTACATATGTTCTTTGGTATATCCCCTACTCCCCTCATAATCATGCAAATTACACATTCAAATGAAATGCTTCCTTGCATATCATCTCGTTACCCAGCTCTGACTCATCTCTCCACGCCCTGAATGTCCGTACCTTTCAGTCTCCTTGCTTTGTATCATGATTGTCTTATCTTTCCTGTACATCTATGAGTCTTACAGAAAGGACCTTTGTTTGGCTCAACTTCCTACCTATAGAATACATAACATTGTCTCTTTTACATATTAGTTACTCAATAAATGCTTGCTTAATTAAAAAAAATTAAGTGTATTTATTTATTTATTCCATGAGCAAGGGAGACAGAGACTGAGAGAAGCTGGGAAGACAGTACTTCCAACAGGTAATGATGCTGGGATCCACTCCCAGCTTCAGCCAGCCCTGGACCACGGGCATACATGTGGCTGATATGCTCAGGGAGGTCTCTGAATACAAGCTGAGGACCTTCCCATGTGGGTCAGCCCCAAAGTGTGTCATGTTTTACTGCTGTGCCATGGTCCATCCCTCAGTGTTTGCTTAATTTTAAAAAATAGTTTAAAATTTGGAAGATTATCTAAAACATTAGAAATCAAAAATGGTGATAATTTTACTTCAAAAATATAACACTACATGTCACTTTTCTAAATAAAGGTATAGTCAATTCTTACTGATATATGAATCTTGAGGCATTCACAGTTTTTTAGGAGACTCAGGGGTCAGCACCGGCAGGGCCTGTCATGACATGGAGGGAACAGGTAGGAGCTCTACCGTGATACACGTTTCCAGAACACAGAGCAGGCCTGAGCTAGCTGCCCCTGCCCAGAAGGCCTGCCTTCATAAACTCACAAGAATGGGAACAAAGAAGGAAACACCACAGTTATTTTTTTTCTTTCTCAATAAACGTGAACTGAAATTTTAAAAAGCACAAGCTTGACATAAAAGCCACTTCATAAAGCAAGTTTAACACCACAGACAGAAGCAAGGCCGCTGAACGTGGCTATTGTGTACACAGTAAATCAGACACAAAAAGGGGCAGCCAGGCAGGGCACCGTGAGGGTGGGATGCACACTTAACCCCCTGCACACATCGCTGCTCGCTTCTCCCCACCGCAGTCCTCTGCAGCCTGAGCCACGTATGTCATGGACGTAACAGGCCATTCTCAATCTAAATCTTGTTACAGATTAATAAGCAAACATTTTCTTGCTTATTATGCAATTTATCATGATGAAAATTACACTGGACTCCTCACGGCTACATGCTGATACGTTCATTTATTCAGAGTTGTGTGTGGAAAGTCATACCAATCTTAAAGACAGAAAAGGATGGAGTAGCAAGATTTAAATGACCTGCTGGAAACTATAGCATTTGTGTCTGTGGACATACATAGAGATAAAACATGAGTGCATCTGTGTATGTATGCTGATATAGGCTGAATGTACATTTATTCTAAAACAAAGTACTAACTACTAAACCTAAAATAAAACTCTGGCAGCAAAAGAGTGCATGTCAATAAAATAGAGCAGATGTGAAAATGAGTTACAAAATTAGGTAAATGTAAAATTAAGTTACAAGCAAAAATCTGGACAATCAAAAATGCTAAAGGCTTCTCCAGATAAGCAGGAAAGCTGTGGTAACAGAAGCTAGCAGAGCTGATACCTGGAGGGGGCCCAAGGTAGCTGCAGCCAAGGGGAGGGCAAAAGCTGCAGCGTCCATGCTCAGACTTGGCACCACGGCAGCTGCCTCACGCTATCGGCACAACTTGGGGCCTTGCATTCCCTCCTAATCTTAAAGTCCGTGGAGAACCTTCAAGCCACCTATATCCAGAAACACTCCTGGCTACCACTATAGCAAACTGATCATTTGAGAAAGGGACAGCTCTTTTGATGTGTTAAACACTAGGACCGTAACAAGGGCATCACCACCCTCACTGCCCCCATACACAAAACCTTCACTTGATCTCTCAGTATGTGCTAAGTACTCTTCTAAGCACTTTGCAAATACAAACTCATTTAGCATTAACCTTATGAGACGAGAACTTTACTTAGCCCCAACCTGTAATTTACTGTACAGAGGTGAAGTAAATTGTTGAACTGCAGACAGGTAAGAGACTCAAGTGAAGCTCAGGAAGCAGGGTGGTATGACAGGAAGTAATGGGGGATGGCAGTTGCCTGGGTTCCAAATCGACACTCTTTTCCTACCAGCTAATGTAGGAAATGGACTTTGGGTTAGAATGCCTGATCTGTAGACCAGCCACAGCATTCTATCTGAGCCTTCAGCTGTTTCTCTGGTCTCCGCTTTCTGAGAAGAGAGCTGTAAGCAGACTAGACAGAATGCGCCAGAACCTAAGGAAACTGGAGGATATGGATAAGGTCACCATGAACAAAAGGGCAAAGAAGTGGAATTTTTTTTTTTTTGAGAGGTTTTCACTATAGGGCACGTGCACTCGCCAGACAGACAGAGAGAGACATAGAGACAGAAAGCGAGAAATCACCCCCCATGGGGGATGGTCACGCCGCAATCCCTACTCCTCCATTCTCCTCTCGGGATCTTGGGCACGCATGCACACGCGCCCGGCGTGAGTTTTAAGCCACCGGGTCCGGGACGCGAACCGCGGTCAACTACGTGGGAGTCCAGCAACATAGCCATTACGCTAACTGCTGGTTCCCAAGAAGTGGAATTTTAAAAAAGGTTAATAATGACCAAAAAAAAAATGCCACCCAAGAGAAAATCAAAGATGTAGTTTAAGAATTGCTACCGAGACCAGCAGGTGGCATGGTGGTTAAAGGCGCTGGACTCCCACTTGGCCAACTGTGGTTCAAGTCCTGAACCTGGCAACTTGCTTTCTTATTTTCCCTGTCTTTCTTACTCTGTGCCTTTCTGGTCAAATTAAAATAAATAAATAAATAAAGTTAAATAAAATAATTTGTTTTTTAAAAAAGAATTTCTACCATTTCACACTCATCAGAATGACTACACTAAAAAGCAAACAACAACAAACTAAAAAGAACAAGTGTTGGTGAAGATACGGAGCACACAGAAGTCTGTACATTGCTGGTGTGAATGTAAAATGGTGCAGCCACTGTGGAAAGCAGCTTAGTGGTTCCTCAACGAGTTAAACATGAATTACCACATAACCTGGTAACTCTACTCTTAGTTGTCTACTCAAAGAGACAAACACAGGTGCACAAACACGTATACAAGAATGTTCATAGCAGCTCTACTCATGATAACTAAAAGGTGGAAACAACCCATATGTCCATCAACTAATAAACAGACAAGCAATATGTGGTATAACCAGAGAAGGAATGTTATTCACCGGTAAAAAGGAACAAGCATTGATACATGCTACAATATAAATGAAAATCATGAACACCATGCTAGTAAAAGAAGCCCACCACAAAAATCCAGACTGTATGACTCCACTTACATGAAATGTCCAGAATAGAGACAGAAGGATTAGTGGTTGCTAGGGCTGGTGACAGGGGGAATGGGGAGGAACTGCTTCAGAGGTATGGGCCTATCCCTTGAGGTGACCACTACCAGGAGCAAGATAGTGGTAATGACTGTACAACATTCTGAACATTCACAGTGGCACTGAATTGTACATCAAGATGGTTACGATGGCAAATTTCATATGTGTATTACGCACCAAAAAAAGAAAAAAGAATTCTTCCAGCATCAGAAAGCTGAGTTCTCAAAACCACACTAACTTCTAAACCAGCATACCCACCTCCACCACTCCCAGTAAGTCAGTATCATGTGTTTCCCACTTGTTCCATTTTAGCAACTCTCTCAGCTCCTGTATTTCTTCCATTAATTTCTTATTACTGCTTTCCTGGGTCACTGCAACCTTTTCGAGCTGGCCTTACACCATGTGCAAATGAAACCTTGAAAAAGCTGGCTTAAAAACATGAGTGCAGAGGAGTAGTTATACAGCTTAAACACCATGTTTATGCTATCTGCCTGCAGTATCTCAAGATACAATAAATATAATTTGAAAATTATGCTACAGAATATTCATTTGCTCTGTGCTAAATCTCCACTGTGATAAAATTATGAAAATATGCTTTTCTTTTATTGTCCATCTCAAAAATTTTATATGTTGAGATGTTTGTTTATGTTTTGTCTATTAAACACACATAATTTATAATGGGCAATTGATGGCCTCCACCAAAAACAAAAAAATAAGCCCAAGAACATGAACCAAACAAGAATAAATTAAATAAACTAGAATTGAGCACGTACTTGGCAAGCTGTTTCTCGGCATCGGCACAAAGTTCGAGAAGCCCCATCAGGACGGCAGACACATCCATGTAAGGCTCCCAAACTGTGAAACCTCGTCCAATCAGATCGATGGCTGTTCTTCGGATAGTGCTGTGTGGAGGAAGTTTGGGGCTCGGCGGCTGTAGCAGAAGAAATGTCAGCGCCTTACCTAAAATCACAAAATAAAACGCAGAGTAGTGAGGTGATTTTGTTTTCATTGAAACATACTTCAAAATATAAACTGCTTTGGACTTTTTATTAATTGAAAAAGGTTTTGCACATATACAAGATCTCAATTTCATAGTTTGTTTAGTCATATAATTTGAAGGGGAAACTTAAACTAAAATATCTTAAGTCATATTCTAAAGTTTTGAAATTAGGTAATATTTATATATTAAAAAGTATATACAATTTCAAAGCATATCAGTGATTCTAAATTCCAAACAATGATTGTCCCTACTTGGGGTTTGCTAAATGAATATAGTTACAAACAATGCAATATGGTATTTCTTCTTCCTTTCTTTTGCATCTAACACAGTTCACTGATAGTTCCTATCAGCAATATCTCTCATCATAGGCCATGTTGGGAGAAGGGTTGGAAAAGCTAGATAGTATCCTCACTAAGAATCTATGTTCCTCCATGTTCTCATATATGTACAGACACAGTACAATAATGTTAATATGTGGTTAGTTCTTCATACGACTTTGTTAAGCAAAGTAAAAAAAAAATTATTCAACTTTGTTAAGCAAAGTAAAAAAAAAAAGTGCACTATTACTTCTAAATCTAATGAAAAGATCCCCATTTTAATTTGCATGTATTCCTTTATATTGAAAATGATGCTGACCATTTGTATATTTAAACCTAATGGCTACTAAGGCCCAGAAGCCCATTTTCCTGGGCTAGCTGGTGGTGGTGAGGTTAAGGTGCTGGAGCCTGCATGGCTGACTGCATGGTTTGAGTCTTGGACCCAGTGGCTTGGAAAACATGCCACACATGTGTGCCTGTGTGTCCAAAATCCCAAACAAAAGGAAGAAATAGAGAAATAGGGATTAGGGTGTGACATCCCCATGGTGGATGCTTTCTCACTTTCCCACCCTCTTTCTTTCTGTCTCTTTCCAGTAAGTGCCTATATTCACTGGCAAGTTTAAAACAAACAAACAAAAATATATATACGTGTATATATATATATATATGTGTGTGTGTGTGTGTGTATATACATATATATATACACATGTGTGTATATATATATATATCCCATTAACATCAAAAGGCATTTTGTAGGCCAGCCCCATAGTGTAGTGGTTAAGTGCTGTGCACTGAGAGATGGATCCCTCATGAATGAGCACAGTTTGAATCCTAGCCCTGGTTGGCTTGAAAAACACACCAGGTACAGGTACATGCATACCCCAAATCCTGATAGGAGGAAAAAAGGAAACAGGACTGCAACGCAACCACATCCACTGAGGGGAGGATGCTATCTCTTTCTCTCTCTGGTGAGTACATGAACCTTCTGGTAATTAAAAAAAAATGCCATTTTGACATTTACAAAGAAAAATAGCAGGGATTATGTAAAGCAAATTGGAATTCAGAGGAAGTTTTTTGTTTTCAGAAGGGGAAGAGACAAAACAGTTCATAAATCATGGAACAGTTCGGTATACTGATGAAGGCAAGCACAGGCCTTAGATGGAAGACAGGAAATTAACTAGATTCATAAGTTATTGAGGACTTAGGAAGGAACTCAATGAGCCCCAGTTTCCTTGTCTGTAAAATGGTGACAATAAAGCTGTCATCTCATGAGAGACATCTCATGAAGAATCTGAGTGCTAAATGGATTTATGCTACAAAAAGTACTGCCAAGTACCCAGCACCAGGAATACTCAATAATGGCAGGTGGGGCTCAGCATGAATGACATGTTGAACTTGTCTGTTTTCCAAATTAAGAAGAGAGCATGTCGACTTTAACATATTTAGCAAATAAATGCATTTAATCAGGTTTATGTTACAATCACTCGTTATATAAAATGGGTAAAAATGGAAGTGAAGTAAAGGGTATTGTAAAACCAAGGTAAGAATATGTGAATGCATTCTCTAAATTAGTGGCTTGGATCTTCTCCTTAGCCCTTTAAGAATCTGTTGTACAGGACCAGCTGGTGGGGCGGCAGTTAAGTAGCCAGATCCCACATGACCCACTGCACAATTTCCTGGATCCAGTGGCTTGAAAAAACACACTAGGCACAGATACATGTGTGCTCCAAAAAAGAAATGGAAGAAAAGGGATTGTGGAGTGACCATTCCCTACTAGAGGTGGGAGGGATGTGGTGCTTTCTCATTCCCCACCCCAACACTCTTCTCTCTCTGGAGACCTCACATGCCCTCTGAGAAATTTTTAAAAAATAAAAAAATCTGTTGTAAGATATTGGTCCTATGCCCAGATATACAACTCCACCAAATTCTACATAAAAATTTCAAGGAGGCCTTGGGCTTTGGATTAACAACTCCTGCAGCAAGTTTAAATGATATATATAAAGCCTTCCTGAGAAAACACACCAAACTCATATGTCATTGTATATTTATAAATTTTATTCTCATCTTTAACTGTGTAATATGTAATATGTAAAGATCTGTGTTTTGCTTTTGGATCCAAAAAGAAAAAGAGAGAGAGAGAGAGAGAGAGAGAGAGAGAGAGAAAATAAACAAATAGTAAATCCTTAAAGAAAATAGTGACCCTATCATATCCTATTTTCTGCTAGTACTTATGTGTCCTTTATCACAGAATATTTTAAAATATGACCATTTCTGTGCATTTTTCCTTTTTTTTTTTCAGAAAGTTTATCAACTCTTTGAAGGTAGGAACTGTGTTTCTTATAACTTTGCATCTTTTATACTACCGAACATTACGGGCCCAATATGGAAAATGGATCTGCCTTTATTGCTTATCCACTTCCAGTATAACTCTCTGCTCCATTCTGTCAGAATATTTCAAAATGTCAAGAAATTAATCACTTTCCTGTTTATTTTTTACTTCCAGGAAGTTGTAAGGACTGCAGAGAAACTCCAACTGTTGTTCTCTGCAGACATCCTGGAACACCAGCAGCAATGGCTTCCAATCTAAGCAATAAGGATCCCTGGAGGTGTACCTTTGGTGAGTAATATTGCAAAGGAAAAGTTCCCGAAGTACAAGGCTTTATAGCATTTCAATCATCATTTTCCTTAACTGCAATCTGCCATTTCTGCACTCATTCCATGTAGGAATGTGCTGGCAATACAAAGGACTTGCTGGTTTCTAAGGGTCTCTGTGATAGGAAGTCTAGACACAACTTCCTCACCATTGAGGGTTTTTGTTTGTTTGTTTATTTGTTTCCTGAAAACAAAAACAAACACTACATGGTTGACTTCTTGATATTATCCCATCATGCTTCTGAGAAAGTGGGAAGGACAACATAGGAGATGTGATCATTTGCTTTTCAATGAGATTCTAGGAAAGGGAAATTTTATAATGGTTCTCCAGAAGATGGCTGGCTCTGCTAGAGCACACCAGGTACCTGATTTGGGGCTGCCAAGTGAGATCCATGCCCCACAGGGAGGTGCAGCTCAGCGGGAAATGCAGGCTCCCCAGAGCATCACCACCCTTTTCCAAAATCATTTCCAATTTCCCTCAATGATCTCACTAGTGAAATTCCGCTATGGCACCCCTCTTTCTTTAGTTCAAATCATATCAAATTCCAGGTAACATAAAGCAAAGCTCCTTAGAGCTCTGGCAAGGCAGTTTGTACAGCTCTGGCAAGCTATATGTACGACCTCAAAAGGAGAAGAGAGAAAATGGCCTAGTTCACACACGAATGTTAAATCTACTAGAAGGATGATTTTGTTTTCAATGAGCTATTTTGGTATTATAAAGATATACAAGTGTTTAAATTCCACATCTTTCTCTGACAATTTATTTCACACAAAACATGTATGTAAGAGAAATTAGAAAGAATTTTTTCAGTTAAGCCTTACCCAATAAAAGTTGAATATTTTAATCTGTGTAAGATAGAATAATTTAATTTTGTATAAAATATATGTGTACTTATTTTATGTAAATGGACCGCTATTGCTTAGTAGCTTGCAGAGCAAGCAGGGTGAAGAATGATGCTACAATCAACCATCACGACTGATCGCACTGTAGAATAAGTCTATGGCTACTATATTGGTAAGTTCAACTTGTTGGCCTGACATTCACTCGAGGTTTCCAGAATCCATCCAAAAATTCATGTAATAACTATTTATTATTTCTGTACTATCCTAAGTGCTAGAGAAACAAGAGAATAAAAGACTCAGTTCCTTCCCGTAAGGAAATTCATTCTAACTCAGGAGACAGATGAGCTAAGCTAACAATTATTTGAACATGTTAGAAATAGTGTTATAATATTTATAAATACACGTTATCAATTTAGAACTTAACAGAAGACTTAATCCCCTCTTGGGGTACAAGAAGGCTTCCAGAAGAAGGCGATCATTATGTTAAACCTAAAGAATGAGTAGTGTTAAGCTTTATTGGCTTGAAAGGGTCTTCACATGGGATCAACAGTTGGCATAATGGCTATGTCACTGGACTCCCATGTAATCGACTGCAGTTCAAGTCCTGGACCTGGTGGCTTAAACTCACGCTGGGCATGTGTGCATGTGTGCCCAAGATCCCGAGAGGAGAATGGAGGAGAAGGGATTGTGGTGTGGCCATCCCCCCTGGGGGGTGATTTCTCGCCTTCTGTCTCTTTGTCCCTCTCTGTCTTTCTGGCGAACACATGCACCCTATAGCAAAAACCTCTCCAAAAAAAAAAAAAGAAAGGGCCTCCACACTCCTGCTTGAGTTCCACTAGCAAACACTTGCAAGACTGATTCTTGGTA
Source organism: Tupaia belangeri chinensis (assembly GCF_000334495.1). NCBI lineage: Eukaryota > Metazoa > Chordata > Mammalia > Scandentia > Tupaiidae > Tupaia > Tupaia belangeri. The sequence goes on along the minus strand of NW_006159442.1, from coordinate 1,011,473 downwards.
AGGGTCTTGGTAGTTTAACCATGTCAATATAGCCTATTTTACTCTTTAAAAACCTTTGAAGATTAAGAAACAAAAGTCAGGAGTCAGTCAAGACTGTAGGGTAGATGTCTAATGACTGTTCAACAAAACTTTTGCAAATATGGCTTTTTTGATGAGAAGTATGAGCAGGAGTATTTTTCTTGTGCTGGTCTCTGACAAAGTTTTCAAGATTTTTATAGTGAATTGGGAATATCAGCACTAAATTAATAGTAAGTCTTTTTCATAAAGCAAAATTTATTCAACTTAAAAGTTTTTTCTATAAAAGTTTCAGCTAATTTCCTCAAAACACTCTCATAATAAGGAGATGTGATCATTTTTTTGCTCCCTAGAAAGTCAAAATGCCTTGAGCATTCCAAACAACTTTTGTCCTTGACGAGTCCACTTTTGTTCTGACTGGCCATTTCCACCTCTTGGTAGCTATTACTTTGTGTTGTCCTGAAACATATGGTAAAGCCATATGTCACCTTCCATTATAATTCTTCAAAGAAATGCTTGAGGATGACTCCACTTATTTAAAATTTCCACTGAAAGGTCTGCTCATGTTTATAGCTAATCTGGGCACAACAACTTTGGTACCCATCAAGCAGGAAGTTTGTTCAACTTTACTTTTTCCGTCGGCATTGTGTACGCTGAGCCAACTGAGATCCTATGGTGTTGATGTTGACTACTGTTTTTGTTATTTGTCAACAGTCCTCTTCAATTAGGACAAAAGGAGATGACCTTTTCTTTACAAATTGATGTGAAGGTATACTGCTGTAGGCATCATCTTCAACATCATCTTGTTCTTTCTTCAAAGGACTTATCCATTTGTAAACTGCTCATTTCTCCGGGGGCATCCATCCCAATAAACGTTTCCTGAAGCAACAATGATGTCATCTTTCTTCAACCCAAGCTTCACCATAAACATCACTTGATGTTTCCCTTGCTTCAATTTCAGAAAAATTCATGCTAGTCTGATAGGGGCTCTTTTTAAACTGACATCTTATCCTTCTTAGTGCTTCCACCTATTAATAGATACTATTCAGGCACGTTATAACCAGTTAGTACAAATGTATTTCGCTGCAAAAACATCTCAAAGTTCAGGCTTAGCTTTTTCATAACATACATTTTTCATGGACTTTTTGAAATCCTCCCTTATTATATTTTGGCATTTATTCTATTATGTAAAGCTAATTTTATTTATTTATTTACTGCCTTTTTCACACCTGCTAAGTTTACAAAACCATGTGAAATTTTTAAAAACTACTTTTATTTTTGACATAAGTCTGCAGTGATTTACATTCAGTAAGTACTTAATATTTAATTGTTTCTTTGATGGTACCCACAAGTCAGCAATGTCATGCACAGATCAGAAATTTCCAAGAGTCTGCTATAAACCTATGCTGGCCCCTGACAAAGTTTTCAAGATTTTATAGCGAATTGGGAATACCAGCACTAAATTAACAGTAAGTCTTTTTCATAAAGCAAAATTTATTCAACTTAAAGGGAAGCTTATTCTGGCCCAGCCATGGTGGCACAAATGGTGGGTGCCTCTGTGAAATATTGGAGCAGTAGCAGAAGCTCAGGGTTCAGGTCCTGGGTCGACATGAACATACATGGCTCACCCAGGAGAAGCACCAGTGATCCTGGCTGACTGCATGGTTGGGTAGAGTGGGTAGCCAGTGGTGAGACTCAGTCAAGGGTCATGTCTCTTTTTCTCACATGTATAAAATAAATTAATTAATAACCAACCAAACAAAAGAGTCGAAAGAACTGTTTTTTCTGAGGTTATGGTCTTCCTACTATTTTTTTTTTTTTTTTTGCTATAGGATGCGTACGCTCACCAGAAAGACAGAGAGACAGAAAGTGAGAAATCAGCCCCCCCCCGGGGGGGGGGGGGGGCAGGCGCCAACGCCTCTTCATTCTCCTCTTGGGATCTTGGGCATGCACGCACATGCGCTTGGCTTGAGTTTAAGCCGCCGGGTCTGGGACTTGAGTTGAGGTCGACTACAAGGGAGTCCAGTGACATAACTATTACGCCAACTGCTGGTCCCCTTACTACATTTTGGTGAGTAAATTTCCTTTATGTGTAAAGAGTGGTAGTTTCTAATGTATGAATTAAGCAAAATGAAAAAAAAATGGAAACATTGCTAAATAACCTTTGATTTTCTGGAAATTTTACTGGTCCGCAGGCTCTAAAAGGTTGGAAACCATCACCATGTGCAGTCCTGGGGAACTAAAAGAGTGCCTCCTTTGACTCTAAGTATCACAACTATTAAATCTTATTACTGGCTAAGGGCTCTTCACTGAGGAAGCCAACAGGCCCCCACCTCCATTTGTTACAGGGTGGAATTCGGCACTATTCAAGTCAATCTGAGACCATATTCAAGGGTAAGTTATCAAGTTACAGGTCTTTCTCACCTACACTATAGGTGAGCAGTCTGGATCCTGTAGCTGCTTTCTAGTGAGAATCTACATCTAGGACCTCACCAACTTGTACCTGTAGCCAGACGTACAAATGAACTCCTACCAAAATGAAGACAGGCTCCAAACATAGGAAAACAAATCAAAACAAAACCCTTAAAAAAGCAGAAAATCCAGCACTGGATAAATCACAATTAACTTCCACCCTCTGGCTGTTGAGAAACTAATTCTGTTGTCACGCAGTCAAGAGCAATAACAAGAGCTCATATTTTAGTGTCATTTTATCTCAAACTTTTCATCTTTTAAAAGAAAAAAAAAATTAAAGGGTCTGAACTTTAATGTTTTTAAAAGTGCTATAAAGGAACAAAGCTACAAGAAAATATTTACACTTTGCTGTAACAGCAAAATGCTAAAAATGAGAAAAAGATTGGGACAAAGATAACAATACAGAGACTGTGTAAGCTGTGATTAAAAAGCTGACAGTCATATTCTGGCGAACTTGTTGCTTTGGCAAGATACGTATTTTCCAATATTTATCTGACCAATAAAAAATGCCAATGTTCAAAATGTTTGCAGTATCTGTCTGGTCTAGCCCCCCTTAAAATATTAACATACATGCACGCATGTGTACCCGTGTTTGCTTTCTGGAGCACTTATTTATCCTTATCTTAAGGCACAGACTCAGTGTCTTAACGTACCCTACCTTTATGGAACACCTATTACGTGAAAACACTCTAAGTACAAATAACTACGTAACATACTTCCTGAAGGATCACCTATCGTTCAGCATCATTTGTTTGACAATGAATGCTTTTGCAGTGCTATTCCACTTTTACCCCCACTCTCACATTTCTAGGGCAAAGGTAGGAACCAAACCTGAGGTGTTGTTTTCCATAACATGTCAGACACACAACGACAGACACAGAACATGAACATTTTACTCACATAAAACAGGACTTCATCTTTTAGTCACTTAAAATACGAGCACACACAAGCATACACACACAAGCAGAGTTCACTGTCAGTTAACTATTTACTAATAGAACATCAGAATTACCTCATATCTTGATTCTTATAGCACAGATCCTACTAAGATGTAAACATGAATTATGTATCTCTTTACCTAGTTTCTACTTTGCAAAACAGTATTACACAAGAAAGGATTATTTAAAAAGGATTGTTGTAAAAAAAAAATTCTGGGACGTTTATTCTAGCGTTCCATTTATATATTTTTTAATTGCCTGAGGGTGTGTGCACTTATCAGAGAGAGAGGGAGGGAGATAGTACCCTGCCCTCATGGTCACACTGGAATTTCTCCTCCATTTCTCCATCCTGTTGAGATCTTGGGCATGCACACACACACATGCCTGGCATGTCTCTCAAGCCATGAGTGCTGGGATTTGAACTCCACTCTGTGGGATATGACCCCCTTAACCACTAAGGTCTGAGGCCACTCCACCATTTGTAATTTCTATTTCCTTTTTTTTTTTTTCTTACCTAAGTTTTCCCTCTCATAGTTCCCTGAAAGTCTGAAAACCCCATAGGAATCCAGTGGTTCTCCTACACACATTTTCTAGAACTAACTGTCACAAGCCCTGTAGCAATCAGTGTACTCCGACAGACTAAGGTGACATGAACTGGGTGACTGAAGGGGTCAAGGAGGGAAACATGGAATGACTGTACACGAGAAGAGGAAGAGGCCTTTGATTATGGAGTATGTTCCAGCTAGAGGATTTTACTGCAACCAAGGTGGATGAAAATCAGCAGCTAAAGGGAGGTGTTTTAAGAATTAGAAATTAGGGACTAGCAGATGGCGTAATGGTTATGTTGCTGGACTCCTATGTAGTTGACCACGGTTCGAGTCTTGGACCTGGCAACTTAAAACTCATGCTGGGTGCATGTGCATGCGTGCCCAAGATCCCAAGAGGAGAATAGAGGAGATGAGATTGTGGTCTGACCCTCTCCCCTGGGGGGTGATTTCTCACTTTCTGTCTCTCTCTCTCTCTCTCTCTGGCAAACGCACATGCTGTATAGCAAAAATCTCTAAAATATATAAATATTTCTAGAAATTAAAATAGACACTAGAGTAGAAACCATACTTATCAAGGGGAAATAATATATTATGCTAGAAATTAAAACAGACACCAGAGTAGAAACCATACTTATCAAGGGGAAATAAAATTTTCTTACTGAAATGATTACACAATATAGTATTCTTCAGAGAATTTTTTAAATATAGCCCTGAGAGGTCATTCATGACGATTACCACTATACTGGTAGAAAATGGATACAGCCATTTTCATGGACTTTGGTCACTCCTAGCTCAATCAGCCTAGGCAAGACAAGCTCATTCCTTAAACTTACAGGAAAATATGAATGAAGAAACTGCCACTACCCTTTCCTGGCTCTGAATAGTAGAGAAGGGAAAAAAGGTCATATTTAAAAAATACTTTAATTAATAGCTCAATTACAAGGAAATTCCTGTGGGAGAACATATTCTATGCACTTTAAACCAAATGAATTTATGATGATTTATGCCATTACAATGAGTGCAAAATGAATTAATAATGATTGGCCACTTATTTCAGAGTGTAACCAAGTGAATGAAGCCTTTTCCCACTTGCTAATGTCCATCAAAGAACAAGGATGGCAGACTGCCATCAAGAACTCTATTCCTCTGCTTTACACAGGTACTTGATTTGATTAAAATAATTCTAATGTGGAATGCATTATTCATGGATATGGAATAATTAAGAAACATTTTTATAACTAGATGCTTTGTATTCGTGCAGTTATTAAAACTGCTTTTAAACTTTTTACATTTGTACTGCCTAAAAAATAAATCATTTCTTTTAATAAAAAGCATAACCTTGTTAAATCAGGAAATTAATTTAACAAATATATTTCAAAACTCATTAATTTAAAATCAGTTTGATCAAAACAGTCCTAATTCAATGTAATTAGCTGTTTCCTGTCTTATAATCAGAAGAGTAAAACGCCCAAATTCTCCTCGATTCTAGTACATTTTTTTTCTGTTCTATTGAACTTCAAATTAAGTTGTATCATACAGTAAAATTTAATCTCATTTTGCTTTTGGTATAATGCATTTTAAACAGCAGACTAAAATAGGAGGTATCTTAGCTTCCTATAACAAACAAAGGGTATTACTTAATACATACAGCCTTTTTCTGCTTGGGAAAGATAAAAAGTGCTGATTGACAGTCTGTGGGTCAGCAATAAAGAAGTAAAAATACAGAAGTAGATATTTATGAGACAAAAGAAGTATTTAGAAATCCATTAATCTACTGAATTTTTAATCGACTAGTCCAAATGCATTTATATCCTCTTCTCAAAAGGGAGAAGAGGATTGTTAAATGGCTTGACCAAAGGGGAAGGAACAAGAGGGAAGCTAGACAAGAGAACACCAAGGTTTAAGTTCTAGCTCTGGCAGCGATGAGCTGAATGACCCTTTGAATCATTCAGTTCTTACCGAGGGCCTGCTATGCACCAGGCACAGTTTTAAGCAAAGGTCAGACAAGTCAGTGCTTTTTTGGGTTGTCCTTATTCTAAGTGGAGAATAAGCAACAAATGAACAAACAGATAAGGCAAGAAGAATTTGGCTCAGCTTGGTGGTGGAATTGGTAGCAAACTGAACTGCAGTACTGGAAGCCATATGACTGACCTCAGGCTCAGACCCGCAGTGGCCTGAAAGCGCACTGGCATGTGTGCATGTGCCCAGGATCCTGACGAGCTAGAGGACTGTGGGAAGGGGATCCTGGCATGATGGGACCCATTTGAGGGAGCTTCTCTCTCACTCTTTTCCTCTCTCTCTCATATGCAAGTTCTCAGTTATGAATAAATTAAGTAAACCTAAAAGTACTAAGCACTATGAAGAAAAATAAAGCAAAGTAGGTGCCGAGAAAGCGATAGGGAGAGAAGGACTATATGGAAAGCGACATTTGAACAGAAACCTGAGTGAAACAAAAGAGGGCAAAAGGATGTCTGTAGGAGAAGTACGAAAGGCCCTAAAGCAGGAGCCTGCTTGGTGTACCTAAGGGACAGCAAAGCATCCAGTGGGACTTGAAAGGAGAGAACAAGGTAGGGAATGGTAGAATGTTAAGTCCTAGAAGTGGCTATGAGATAGATCATGCAGGGCCTTTTATTTTATTTACATTTTTTTTTAATTGCCAGAGGGCACTTAAAAAAGTGAGAGAGACAGAGAGACAGAAAGAGAGGAACAAAGGACTTGCACAATTGGGTATAATTATACTCCAATCCCTTCTCCTCTGTTTCTTCTTTCTGTCAGGATTCTGGGCACACACATGCACATACCTGGTATGCTTTTCAAGCTGCCAGGCCTAGATTCCAACCATAGTCAGTCATGTGGGATCTGGCTCGCTTAACCACTAGGCCACAGGGTTGGCCCCATGCAGGGCCTTTCAAAGGTGGTGTACAAGTAGCCAGTGACGTGTGCAAAAAGCAGGAGAGAAAAATGCCACAGAAACCAGGAGAAGAAGGTTTCAGGTTTCAATGTAGTTGAAATGATCATACGCTACCAAGAGATTAAGACAGGGCTGACATTTGATTACTGGACTCGGCAATGTATTAGGTCATCAGTGCCCTTATTGAGGGTTTCAGTAGGACGAACAACATAAAAGCATCACTGAAGCAGATTTAGCAAAGAATGGTAGCTAAGAGAGCGAGAAAGGTAAATATAGTCTTGAGTATTTATATAGAATGTATATAATTATACAGATTATTTATTTTGGGTGCTAGTGATTTCTTGAACATACTTTGGTGTTCGTGGGACCTTCTATAGGTAGAGAATGATGAAACAAAATAGATCTGGGCACTCTGGTTTATGTGACATGTATTTCTCCCTGAAAATCAGTGGCATTTTATGTTCTACACACGTCACTTCTATCAGTCTTCTCTGGGTCCGATCACCTCCAGGAACCAACCCATCAGAGTGAGTCTTTTGTTTTTGAAGCAGCCGCTGGCCTTTCCAGATAAGAAACTACCCACCAACACAACTTCCCCACGTCTGATTTCTAAGAGAAGGCATCCTAACTCTTTTTGGTCATCTGTTCCTCTCCAGTCATCCTATAGAGGAAATTTGCCACATGGAATTTAGGGTGTTCTGAAGATGCTGATGTCCTTTCCCAAAGTAACCCAGTCAAAGGCTCATACACAGTTCTTTATTTATTTGCACTACCCTAGAGCATTAAAAATTTAATTATGACTTGAAAGTACATGTAACCAAAATAGTGACTTTCTCCAAGAAATACCATTAATGTTAACCAAAAGCATGGCCAAAAAAAAAAAAAGAAAAGAAAAGAAATGAAATATTTCATTATAACTTCATAATTGACTCTGCTTTTAAATAATTCACATAACGTAATTAAGTAAGTAAGCTATCACTACAAGATAAATCTCAAAGTAATTTTACAGATAGTCTAGTGGAGATTAAAATCATGAAAAATTACTTGATCTCTTTTCTAATAACCTCAGTAAAGTATTCAATTGAGAAAAGGAACCAGTGGGTGTTAACCCCTTATAGACAGATATACAGCTAAAGACCAGAAATAGTAAGCCCTTAGTAGACAGTAAATACTAAGCTGTGATAGGGAGACTGGAGTGAGTACAGGAGAAATAAGTTCATGATCGTTGACACACTGGTAAATGAACAAATACCACTGTTCTCGATACAAACACTTTAAATGTTTCCTTTCTACACATTTATTTCATTGAAGTTGAGTAAGGGGAAAAAAAGATGAGCAAACAAAAGTCACTCTGCTGCCCGTTTCTCAGTCTGGACATCTTTGTTTAAGCTTTGACTTGGCTTAAATGAACGAATTAATATTGACAAAAACATCAACTAAGCTAATGAGTTGTTAGTTAAGGCAATAAACATGTCACATTAGAGTCAGCGCAGTAAAGAGGTAATTAGCCCTAGAAAAGCCCTGCTGATTGGAGCTGTTGAGATCCTCTGCTCTTAACCTTTGAGTCCATTATCTAACCCAGGAGTGGTGGCTATGCTAATGGAACTCGCCAGTAAACAGCAACCTTCCTGCAGCAGTGCAGTCCACATTCAGAATTCTGGGACCAAAGAAGTGCTGGTATGTTTAGCAGACAAACATCAATAAAGCTCCATGAAAACCTGAAAATGGGGCTCTTTCAGGAATAGATGTTAATGTCAAACAGAGAGCAAATAAATATATTTCCAATGAGATATTTGCGGGTATATGCATTTTTAAAATTATAATTTCTAAATTACACACTATTTTTTAACAAAAGGATACATAGCAATATATTAAGTAACACAAAATGTGACAAAGGGAAAGGTCTTTCAGTCACAAAATACTTTCTCTTCTACAGATGGATGCTTTGATCCTTTCAAGATAAAGCACAGATATTAATGAGGAATTCCTGACTACTTGAGCTACAGAAGCAACCAAAATCATAGACAGTTAAAAATCTTATGTAAAAACATATTCATTTAAGAAAATAAAAAAAGTGTACACAAACTGCTATGCTTCTGAAATGTGTATTTTACATGAGACTACCCCACAAAGCAGCTTGCTCTACGAAAACAGTTACTTCTGGAACCTCTTACTAATTTTACTGATTGGACTTTAGGAAAATTAAAACTAGCATTTCAAAGTCTATGATGGGGCAAGAAAAAATCAGATGCTTGTAGAAAAATCACAAGTGAAAAAGTCACAAAGAGCAGGACAAAAATCATATAAATAAAATTCCCACTCTCGAGATCAGGGTCATTCCTAAAATAAAGCAAGACATCATACTGGAGAAAAGAATTTTAGTTTACATAATCTTCAGATTTATGTTTATTTATTTTTTTATTTTGAAAGGTTTTTGTCATAGGGCGCGTGCGCTCGCCAGACAGAGAGAGACAGAGAGACAGAAAGCGACAAATCACCCCCCAGGGGGGATGGGCACGCCGCAATCCCTTCTCCTCCATTCTCCTCTTGGGATCTTGGGCACACACACACACACGCCTGGCGTGAGTTTTAAGCCACTGGATCCGGGACGTGAACCACGGTCGACTACATGGGAGTCCAGCGACATAGCCATTATGCTAACTGCTGGTCCCAGGTTTATGTTTAAAATAATTATGACACATGCTAAGTTTTGACATTGGTTCTAATATCATACGTGCCTATCTTTCAAACATACTAATTACATATGCATTATACATGAATTGATACTACATTATCAGGAAATACTTATTTTTCCTTTGGAAATTAATTTTTCTGTTGAGTTTAAAAGTAAGCAACAGGGCCAGCAGGTGGCATGGTGGTTAAGGTGTTGGAATTCCCACATGGCTGGCCATGGCTTGGGTCCTGGACCTGGCAGCTCGCTTTCTCACTCTCCCTCTCTCTCTGTCTTTCTCTGGCAAATCTCATGTGAAAAATCATATTAACAATAATAATAATAAATAAATAAGCAATTCTTTAAAAAAAAAGAGTAAGCAACAAATTGTCATGTATTCAAGGTAACACTACCCTGCCATATAATTTGGACATTTAAGGATTGTATGCCATCTCCTTTTATGAAATAAGAAGATATTCTACCCTAACTTATTACATAAGTTTGATGAAAGAAGTGGTTAGATATGCAATTCTCCATGATTACTGCCATGTACATATGTGTTATGGATGAATGTGAGCCTGTGAGAGTGAGTGTGTGTATGTGTGCGTGTGTGTGTGTGAGCTTGCATGCTAGAGAAAGGGAGACAATGGGACATCTACTTTCCAGTAAATCAATATGTGCTATCTTTTTTCACACTGAGTAATTTTGAAAGAGACAGGAAGTAATTAGCTGCCTCATCCCTTATTGGCTAGTGTAAGGTTTAATTTTTTTTTTTCCTTCAAGTATACCTACATTTCATTAAATTTGCAAAAGGACCATGTATGGCTTGCCATTAGTTATTTCTTTTATTTAATCAAATTTCGATGATTATGCTATTTATGTTTTCATTTTCTATAAAAGATCAAAGGAGTACTGTAGACTAACAAAAACATATTTTTCAGCTACTCATTGAAATAATATGTAAGGGTCTTCAAAAATGTCATGGAAAAAGCATATGATGAAAAAACTATGCATAGATTAAACTTGCACTTTAATCCTATTTTTCCATCAACATTTTGAAATCCCCTCATAGTAGTGTTTACTTTTTATATATGGAACATATAAAGCATTCAAATGCTTCTAAATTGTTTAGGAACAAAAAGGAAAAATAAATAAGGTTGTCAAAATAGTCGAAGATTTTACATCAATGTATGGATTTAATTTGGTACATATATATATATATATAATATATATATATAAAACATGTATAGTATATTTATATAAAATATATATATAATAATTTCAACTCTAGGCAGTAAACCATAGAACAATAGGGATCAACCTTGTATTCTATCCCAACATACTTGAAGAATATGTGACCTATTACCAACTATGTCTTACAACAGCAGGATAAGGCTATCAAAATCGGAGGGCAGCATAGTGAAAGTCCTACAGAGTATTCGGATATGTTCCACTACTCTGTATCTTGCCCCTGCCCCTTTCCTTTAGGGGGCAAAAGATAACCTTTTCTCTCCAGTGACTAAAAGTTTATGGATAGTAGTGAAGAGCAATGAAATCAGATCTGGATACTACCGATAATCTCTAAACTGTAACTTGGTAACAGTTTGATCTTGGTTAAGGACCTGGGTATCAGTTTTCCTATCTAATGAGAATAAATGAGGTGGAGATACAACCTATTTCTTGAGTTGACAGGTGTATGAAATAAGATATTAAGTACCATGCTTGATAGACTCTCTCCCCATCTCCCTATAAATATTGGGTCATCGGAAAAGTCATAGAAAAACAGAAAAATGTGTCAGGACTTTTCCAATGACTCAATAATTACACAGAAAATGTTCCTTAATTAGTTTCTTTAATCAGAGATACTTATTTGTACATCAGACTTGAAAAACGAACTCCTTTGAAAAAGGAAAACTTTGGGCCAGCCAGTGGTATGGTGATTAAGGCAGCTGGATTCTACCTAGCTGGCTACATGGTTTGAGTCCCAAACCTGGCAGCCTGGAAGACACACCAGGTGTGTGTGCTTGTGTGCTCCAAATTCTAAGAGGAGAGTGGACCACAATGTGGTCATTCTCCACTGTGGAACACTTTCTGTTTTCCTCTCTTTCTCTTTCCTTCCCTAGTGAGTGCACATGTCTTAAAGCAATATATATTTTTTTTTAATGGAAAACTTCTTGGACTGGAATCCTTTAAAAATATTGTAACACATTTTACCAAACAGTAAGTGGGAGGAATAGTAAAATGAATGAATGAATGAAGAGAAAGAAAGAAGAATTACATTTGTCGACCTCCTTGTAGGTGGCATGTACCACACTAGGTAATTACATGTGGTATTTCACCTAATTCTGAATATATCCCTGTGTGGAATAAATTACAATAGTCTCTCTCTATGGTTTTACTTTCAGCAGTTTCAGTAACCCACAGTCAAATGCCATTAGAAAATATTAAATGGGAAATTCCAGAAATAAACAATTCATAAGTTGTTTTTTTTGGAGAGGTGTCCGCTATAGGGCGCGTGCGCTCGCCAGACAGACATAGAGAGACATAGAGACAGAAAGCGAGAAATCACCCCCCAGGGGGGATGGTCACGCCCCAATCCCTTCTCCTTCATTCTCCTCTCGGGATCTTGGGCACGCACACACACACTCCCAGCGTGAGTTTTAAGCCACTGGGTCTGGGACGCGAACTGCAGTCAATTACATGGGAGTCCAGCGACATAGCCATTATGCTAACTGCTGGTTCCCAACAATTCATGTTTTAAATTGCTGTTCAGAGTAGCATGATAAAATCTTAGCCATCCACTCTACTCTGCCAAGGATGAGAATCATTCTCCTCTCCAAAGTACTCACACTGTGTCTTCTACCTGCCTTTCAATCACACAGTAGCAGTCTCTGGTATCAGATGAAAAGGCACAGTATAGATGGGTCTGGTACTGCCCATGGTTTCATGCATCCATTGAGGGACTAGAAATGAATCCCCTGTAGATAAGGGGGGATTACCAAAGTTTCAATTTTGAGATGAAGAAAAATGCTTTCAGAAACCTTAAATAACTTATTCTAGATCGTACCATGAGTACTGCCAGAATGAAGTTTATTCAACTTGAAATCCTCTGCTCTATTATATTGTGCACATTTATTTAAAAGTAATAGTCCAACAGTAAGATAGACTATCTGCAAAGAAATGTTGTGTTTAATATGGCAAGACAAACAACTTTGCGTTTAATATGATGTATGGAAAATATATCATGTTGCTTTCTCCTGAAAATCCCAGCAACTATAAACTGGATTTGACATCAAGAAGTGTTAAATCATTTTTTAAAAAAATTATTTAATTTTATTTATCATTATTATTATTATTATTATTATTATTATTTTGCAATTTGCTACAGGGCACACACACTCATGAGAGAGTAAGAGAAAGCAAAGTACCAGGTTTGGGACCCGAACAGCAGTCTGCACTGTGGGAGTCCAGCATTTCAACCACCATGCTGTATGCTAAATCATTTTAACACATATGAAAAGTGGAAAGCCTAACTGGCAGAGTTCTTCATGGATTGCCAAGATAATTAAAGGTGATCTATGTATACTATTAACTCATAAAAATAAAGAGAAAAGCAAACAACATTCTAACAGCTGGCTTCCCAGTCTTTCCCCTGTTAACTCTGGCCTAGTTAAACTCTGGAGGTAGCAATGCTATTTTTCTTCTCAAAATTTGTAGAAGGTGAATCAAATGTGAAAGCAAGATCAATTCTGTTCAACATCAGTAATGAGCTTAAGACCAAATCTGTTTTGGCTTATGGAGAGAATCTAACTATATAAGCTTAAGTGTATGTTTATAGAACTATATTACAGAGGCAGAAAAAAAAAGATAACACACCACCGCCATCCATCATTGATAAGCAAATTTCAGGATTACTGATATGGCCAAAAAAAATTTGGTCCAACATACCACGCCATCCACTTAAACAACGGCTATGGTCTGAAGGTCTGTTCTCCCATCCCTCTCTTCCCAAATTCACACATTGAAACCTAACACCCAAGGTGTTGGTGTTAAGAAGTGAGGCTCGGGATCAGTGAATGGCATAATGGTTATGTCACTGGACTCCCACATAGTTGACCATGGTTCAAGTTCTGGACCTGGTGGCTTAAAACTCACACCAGGCATGTGTGCATGTATGCCCAAGATCTCAAGAGGAGGAGGGAAGAGAAGGGACGGCAGTGTTTCCCCCCCTCACTCTATTCCCCCCCCCCACTGGGGGGTGATTTCTCTCTTTCTGTCTCTCTGTCTCTACAGTGAGTTCATGCACCCTATGGAAAACTCTCTTAAAAAAAAAAAAAAAAAAGAGGTGGGGCTCAGGGGCCAGCAGGTGGTGTGGTGGCTGAGCATCTGGATTCCTATGTGTCCAGATCATGGTTCAAGTCCAAGACCTGACAGCTTGCTTTCTGATTTTCCTTTTTTTCCCCTCTCTCTCTGGTGAGCAAGCATGTCCTACAGCAAATTTAAAAAATGATAATGAGGATAACTAAAATGAAATAATATTAATTCCTTTTTTTTTTTTTTTTTGGAGAGGTTTTTGCCACAGGGCGCGTGCACTCACCAGAAAGACAGAGAGAGACAGCGAGACAGAAAGTGAGAAATCACCCCCCAGAGGGGATGTCCACGCTGCAATCCCTTCTCCTCCATTCTCTTGGGATCTTGGGCACGCACGCACACGTGTGCGGCATGAGTTTAAGTCACCTGGTCCGGGATTCAAACTGTGGTTGACTATATGGGAGTCCAACGACATAGCCATTATACTAACTGCTGGTCCCTGAAATAATATTAACTCTTAAAAAAAAAAAATAGAGGTGGGGCTTTGGGGTGGTGATTACGTTATGGGCACTAATGAGATTAGTGCTCTTATGAAAGAGGCAAAGGGAGAGCTTGTGCACTTCCTCCACCACATGAAGAAGCAGCAAGAGCATGCCATCTTGGACTTCCTAGCTTCCAAAACTATAAGCAATATGTTCCCACTGTTTATAAATTACCCAGTCTAAGGTATGCTATTTTATTACATTAGCGCAAAATGAACTAAGGCAATAACTACATATAGGACAAATATCTTCATGCATATTTTTAAAGAAGTCAAGAGCTAAAATAGTTCTATCTTCTCATTATACAGATCAGAAAAATGAGGATCAGTGAGATTTTTTATGTCTTACTCGAAAGAGCAGTGTCATGACAGGTCCAGAAGCCAAAGCTTCTGTCTCAAAAACCAAACAGCAGGTGGTGAGGTTGTTAGGGCATTAGATTCCCACGTGGCTGATCAAGGTTCTAGTACTGGACCGGGTGGCTTGCTTTCTCAATTTTCCTCTCTCTCTGATGAGTGTACATGCCATATAGCAAATTTTTTTTTAAAAATTATTTACCTTTTTTTTTTTTTAATAAGAAAAGAAAAATACTCCAGGAGGGACTGTGGTGTGGCCATCCCATCTAAGGGGTGATTTCTCACTTTCCCTCACTCAGTTTCAATCTGGTGAAAGTGCACACACTCTATGGCAAAAATCTAAAAAGCAAATAAATAAAAATCAATATTAAAAAAACAACAAGAAACCAGCACTCCCTTTGTAACAGCAAAATGAAGCCTTCTTAATTAATGAAGTACAAAATTATTATCATGGTATAACTGTTTTGATCACTACCTTACCCCAGTACTTAAGTGCAGCTTCTGGCCCTAAGGAAACACTAACAATTATTTGTGGAATGAATGAATGGATTTGATTCACATGGCATTGTCCACATTTTAACTGTTTTTCAAGGTCTCAGTTAAGTTTGATTTTATTTACCAAGGTTTTGCTTGCTGGCTAAGTATTTTGTGTTGACATTTTTGGAGCACATCTTGAAGGTTCAGAACTAGGAGAGCTCTTAGAGATGATCTCAGGTGTCTAATTCTGCTTGATATTTAGAATCACCTGATGAGCCATTAATGAAAACACGAACGTTTGGCCCAACTGCAGACCTACGGATTCAGAAGCCAGTTCAGTTCCTTGGAGTTCACTCTCTGTGGAACAACCAGTCCCATTTTTAGATATCTTCATTTATTACGTAAAATTTAAAACACAAAACTATAGTAAACTTTGCTGTACCAGCATCTTTAACAATTTTGAGCTCCTAGCCAATCTTGTTTCATTTATATCTCCAGTCAATTTCTCAAACATTTTGAATTACTTGCAGAAAACCCCATTTATAAATATTTCAATACACATTTCTCAACGACTGAAAATTTTAAAAACATACCCACAATAGCATTATCACACTAAACAAAATGATCAGTTTCTTAAAAACTGTCAAATAGTCGATGCTAAGATTTTTTTTCAGTTCCCTTCTTTCCCTCTCTTGCCTCTTTCACTCTTTCTTCCCTCACTTACTTCCCTTTGTCTCTTCCAATCATTATACAAACACATCTCTTAATTCTCTTAATCTACGGTTTGCTTCTTCCATCCCCCTTTCCCAAAGGAACGAGCTCTTTTACCTCAAAGTTTACTAAAATCTGGATCCTGATTATATTCTTAGGACAATAAAGCATTTTTCTGATCTCTGTAGTTCCTTTTAATTGGTTGAACAGATTCAGGTTTGGATTTCTGACTGTGTTTGAGATGCAGTTACGTACACAATTTCTGGCTGTTTCTCTTAAGAAATACTGCCCAAGTCCACTCATTCATTAGGGTGGAAAATGATGCTACTCTGTCATCCCTTCTATATTTATTGGCTAGAATGCGGTTACAAAGAAAAATTTCCTTTCATCGACCATTTGATTATGTTGAATGTATAAAAAAGGCAAAAGTGCTTACTTCCTCTTATTTATCAGTTTTCAAAATAAGCTAATTCCCTCTCATTATTCAAAAGTGACTTTGAGATTTGTGTGATTTCCCTCCCAGTATAATTTAGAAATCTTATTCAAACCAAATTTAATGTGTTTCTGTTTCAATCCACTACAGTTTACTTTGCCTACAATATTTTGTTTGAATAAATGAACTGCTACTAGATTATAAGTCATTTTGAGTGAAGGTGTTTCCACATCATAATATACTTCTTTTAGTGCTTGTATGATTTTATATATTCATAATAAATATTTCATAAGAAGTATAAATAAAATTTCAACTAGTTATCATTAAAAGTAAACATAAAACAGATTGTATTTCTTGAATTCTAAGTTCTCAGAGCACTACCATTTCTATTTCTAAATTTACCAAAACAAAAATCATCAGAAACTAAATAGAAATCTTAACAATATTCTAAAATTTGTCTATAATCAAAAAGGGAAGTAATACAATGTTTTGGATATATATTCCTTAGATTTTAATTTTCGGAGTTTCAGTCTACTCTTCACCAAAGTTTTCCATGATTTATCTTTCAATTTGTGGGACTACATTTATGGTTATTTATTATATTCATTAATAGCTTCACGTCAATTTTTGGCATTCAGATTGTTTGTCCTAATATTTACTTCAACCTGCTTCACTCCTTCCAGTCCTTTCACCGTTCTAAAAAACAACTTAAATGTCTAAATGTTCCATAGTTCATCTGCACGTGCTAATACCATGGATTTTCTGGCTTTGTTTTTATTTTTTGGGTCATAGAGTGTGTATGCTCACCTGAAAGGAGAGAGACAGAGAAATTCAAAGAGTGGGAAAGTGAGAAATCATCCTCCGGGGGGATGAAAGTTGATTCCTCACTGCAATCTCTTCTCCTCTGTTCTCATCTCTGGACTTTGGGCATGGGCACATTCATGCCCAACGTGATTTTTAATCCATAGGATCTGAGACTTAAACTGTGGTAGGCCATGTGAGAGGCCAGCATATTAACCACTATACCACCTGCTGGCTGCAAGTTTCTGGCATTTTGAGAGAAAAAGATTATTGAAAGTGAAGTTTCTGGAACAAGAAATTAATAGCTGAGGTTTTGATAAAGACACAGCATTAGTAGTTTGAGTATTTTCATATTCAGGATAAAAGAGGCCCAGCTGTGGTGATGCGTGCTGCCAAGACAGTGTGTTGCACAAGCTGAGACTACACAGGAGGCCTAGGTTTATTTCCAGATCCTACATAAAGGTTAGAAACTGTGGCTTGCACCCATAAGCACAGTGGCTTGGGAGGCTGAAGCGAGCGTATCATGAGCTCAAGACCCTCCTGGGGACACAGTGAGATGATGTTTACAGAAGAGCTGGGTGTGACTGCATATGCTTGTGGTTCCAGCTGGGAGGCTGAGGAAGAAAGATCATGACAAGGAATGGAAGGGAAAAGAAAGTAAAAGAAAAAGGGAAAAGATAAAGTGAAAGGAAGAGGGAGACAAAGGGAAGGAAGGAAGGAAAAAAGGAAGGAAGGAAGGAAAAGGGAAGAAGGGGTAAAAAAAAGAAGGGAAGAAAAGGGAAAGGAAGAAAAGAAAAGAAAAGAAAAGAAAAAGAACTGATCTTCCAACTTATCAGCCATCGGCTCCAGCACTAACTGCACTTCAAATGTAAAGCTGTGAGTCAGTGACTAAGGAATGCTCTTAATGGCATGTTGTAATTTAGATATATTATGAGCCATGGTAGAGTCAGACTAGGCTACAATAGAAATTTTAAAAGCCTTATTTCTAGATAATAGAACAAAATGTTAAAGTATCTGCTGTATATAGTACTTTTACTGTTCATAGAGCAATGTTGATAGATGTTGATCGAACAATCCAAAATCCAACTTGCATTACAAATGGAAAACCAAATATGTCAATTGGCCACTATTCTATTAATGGATATTCACTATCCGTAACTCAACTCTCAAAACAACAGTATTTCTTACCACAAGAATAATGACTATTAAAAGTATTATCAAATTTTTATAATTTCAATCATAAAACTGAAAGACCTTAGCAAAATCCTATCTTTAAAAAGTATCTAAATGGAAAGAAAAGGTGCACGATATCAGTGATAGATCAAGTACCTTCTAATATCTTTTTGGTCAAGTTTGTCATTAACTTTAAAACAAAAAAAAAGTACCACTAACATAATACCGAGGGACAAGCATCTTGATATTTAAAAGTCAGAGAAACAGAGTTCAGAAGCAAAAATCTGCTATGTAGTGAGTCAGGAAGACAATCACATAAGCAAATTTAAGAAAAGTAATCTGGAAGGATTTCTGTAGCCCTAGACACTAAACATATTATTCAGGCAGTCTGAAATCTGTTAACTAAAATATTCTCTGTCAATCCGGTGATGAGGGTCACATGTCCCTAATGTCACTATAATAAAGGATTAAGTAATAGATCATTTATTACCTTTTACTTTCCTTAATATCATTTGTCTATCTCCTGGCCAGTTGTGACTAATTTGGGCTCTGCCTTATATAATTTGCTTTTATGAGCTGGTGCACTTCCAAAATCCTGATACAGTTGAAAATTTACTATTAGGTTGAACTATGTAAAATTGCCAACATTTGACCATCTCTGACTTTGAAGAATGGCAATTTTATATGCTACAAGCTAATATTGGATACTTCTAGTCCTTATTACCACTCCCCCCACAAGACATGCATTTAAAGAGAAAAACTGGGAGCCGGATGACAGGGCAGGATTGACACGGTGTGAGGCTGACTCACAAGGGAGGTTCTAGGTCCTTGTTTAGAGATCTCCCCAAAGACACAAAACACAGGCGTGCCCATAATCTGGGGCTGGCTGAGGCTAGGAATGGACACAGCATAGGGACCCTGTTGGGAATGCTGTCAGTCCATTTTTCCCTCTTTCTGTCTTTCACTCATGGAAGAAATAGAATAAATAAACTTTTTTTAAAAAGTAGTAAAAAAATAAATAAATAAATAAAGAGAATAATCTTATGGGGCTTCCATCTGTGTACACCTGGATGATGAAATGTACCTAGTTTAAGGGAAGTTCCAAATAAGACAGACAATAACATTTCGATGTTAAAAAACTGTTTAGCATCTTAAAATTATTTCATTTTTTGAATAAGCGTATTATATAATTATACACGCATATCCTATAAAAATGTCTTTAAAGGCAAGCTCTACTTTGTAGTTTCCAAAATTAACTTAATTGACAATCTCCAGGTTCAGCCTTATGGTTTCTGGGCAATGAAAACAGCGTGGATGACATACTGCATGTAACTACAGAGCAATGCTGTCCTTCAAGAGCGGCCACATCAATATCTTACTTAGGACTTGTGTGACTGCCCAGCACTCTTCTCTTCCCAGAAGTAGAATGGCTTGCTCTACTCAAAGTCAACTACTGTACGAAGCTGAGGAAGGTCACGGAACTGGCAATGGAGATGCCCGGAGCACATTGCTCTGTAACGGCATGATCAGTCAAAGGAGAATTTTAGATGAGCTTGAGCTTAATACATTACCTTGTCTTGGCTCAAAACTCTTCTAGTGCTTAAAAGTCTGAAGAATTCTCCACCTGCCAATAGTATTCCTGCTTTAAACCATTCAACACTAAAGCACTAGTAAATCCTCTGCTTGCCATTTTTATTCTTTCTTAACTCCCAGGATGCTGTCCCTGTGAACTGACAACTGCAGCTGAAATGGATGGCACCGAAACATTTTACAACGTATAATGGAACTGGACTGCTTTTTCTATTTTGGAGAAAATACACCATAATGTCCGCTGGGACTGAGGATAAGAGATTATAGGAACCAGTTCTCCAGTCTGATAAAGTACCTGGTAACAGCCTCAGAAATCCATAGCAATTAAAAGGCAAATAAAAGTTAAATATAGAATTTGTATATCTATTGTATATTATAATCAAGGATCTGATCTTGTTAACAAATCATTAATTAGTCCTTATCATTAACATCCCTGTGAAGTAGTAGGTAAGTGATGGGACATTACTAGGCCATTGAAATGCAAATTTTAGACAACAGTTGCCAAGCATTTATTTATCTGTAAATGCAAAATGTGGTTTGTTGTGCTTACCACACAGGCAAGCTGCATTTTTCTTTTTTTTGAGGCTGAGTTTATTCTGTTTTAAATCTAGCCTTTCAGGAGCTACATGGTTACACTGACTAGAGATCTATACAACTATAATAACGGTACTTCTCAAAACAAAAAAACAAAATAGAGAACAATTTGTTGGCTGCTCTCTCAAAACTTAGACAGTAACATTCTGATAATGATTCAAAAATATTTAGGGAGAATATAATTAACATTGTAAAGATCAAAGCAGAGAATTTTAGTGATCTGAAAGTCTGACTTAGAAGACTATATCTTAGAATTTAAACCACAAGTTACTCCCTATGGGAAAGTACACAATTTTTACCATTGGGCTGTTGGAAAAGTCATGACTCATTTTTGCATAGAAAAAATATGTCATAACTTTGCTGATAACCGACTATTTCAGCTCACAATGCTGTTTTTCCCTGCTTTACAATACTGAAAAGAGCCAGACTCTGTAAACATCTCCTTTGGCAGCTGGCAGGATGATGAGTTCTGTTAACAAAGGTCAATAGAGTGATCGGTTGAAGGAAAGACACTTCCTTCCCAGCAGCTCTGGATGGTACAACCCTAGGAAAATGGCAGACTGCTTCTACAGGTCAGCATAGGCCAGCCCACTCCTCCTGCAACAGTGGGCTGCTTCTGGGGCTCCATCCCTTGCCTGTTCAGGCACTTCCAGAGCAGCACCAAGCTGCCCACACTCTCAGGCAACAATGTGCCACTTCTTTTTTTTTTTTTTTTTTTTCTTAAGAGAGATTTTTGTTATAGGGCCTGTATACTACTCAGAGAGATGGAAAGTGAGAATCACTGCCCTTGGGATGGCCACGCTGCAATCCCTTCTCCCTCATTCTCCTCTGAGCATTTTGGGTATACACGCACATGAACCCAGCCTGAGTTTTAAGCCACTGGGTCCAGAACTTGAACCATGATCAACTACGTGGGAGTCCAGTGATATATCCATTATGTCACCTGCTGGTCCCAACTACTTCATAGCTTTATAGTCTTCTAGAAGAAGACTATATTGATTGAAGACTAATACAGACATATATTTAAAGACATACAGATTAAAGATCAATCTTCCAGAAGATTCTACTTCCTGCTTATAGCATATACTGAATTTTCAGGAATTAGTTCTCAAATTACTGTCAATGTGTAATCAATATGTCAGCACTATTTCAATGGAAATGAAAAATTAATTTATTCTTAATGTTTACATGACCAGAAGTTGTTAACACAGAAAGCATTTATTTCTTACAAATATCTAGTGTAAAATCTAAACAACAAATAATTCTTTAAAAATGGTTCTTCCAGGGCTGGCAGATGGGTGGTGGTTAAGGGTGCTGGACTCTCATCTGGCAGACTATGGTTTGACATATGACCTGGCAGCTTGCTTTCTCACTTTCTCTCTCTCTCTCTCTCCCCCTCTCTTGTCAAATTAAAATATAAAGTTAAATAAAATAATTCTTTAAGAAAATGGTTATTCCTAGGTGGTGAAATAAAGATATATTTATATTTTGTATAAGATCATTTCAAGCCTATACAATCAAGAATAATGTCTTTTAAAACAATAAAATATAAAAAAGGAAATTAAACAAGAAACATTATACTCGGACCTATCTTCTATGGGTAGCTTTCCTTTGTGCAGAATTGAGGAACACAACAATTAATTGCGCTGTGAGAAGAAAAAAACTTGGAAAAAATTTCAGAAGTTTAGGGCATTATCTTAGAAAAACATTATTTATCTGTAATATTAGGTTGTTAGGAAAGTTATGATGTATTTTTCTATGTTTTTCTATGCAAAAAATGTGTCATGTCTTTCTTGATAATCCAATGTAAAAATTGAAAATTTTTTCTTGAAGATAGCATGAAAGACTTTCTTATTTTCTTATGACCTGCAATAAAAATATTCAGAGTGTAGAAACTTTTTTTTGATATCTTGTTTTGATTTTATTTTATTAATACTCCTGGGTAAAACACATCTATTTGAAACACTGAATTATAGGAAAAAAAGCATTGTGGCTTAACGAACATGTAATAAAGTTGAATGTGAAAAATCTACTCTCTATCCTCAAATCTACCTAATAATGCAATAATAAGTGCTAAGAAACTCTACGTATCCTTCCACTGTTTTTAAATCTACAAATAAAATGGCACTACACCTTCTGTCCATGGGTTGTATAATGCACTTGGAAATTAGGGACAAAGGGATATGGAGGAGGGAAGCCATAGAAAAATTAAATTGCTAATTTCTAATCCTAAACATCCTCAGTTCCTTTAATTAAAGTATTATGTATACTACTACAAAATATAATTCTATGTTCCCACCTAGTAAGAACAGCTTTTAAAGAACATTTAAGAGCGGGACCAGCAGTTAGCATAATGGCTATGTCACTGGACTCCCACTACCATGGCTGCTGTGTTAAAAACATACTAGAAGGAGGATGAGGGTACAGCAGGAGGATTGAGCAGAATCCAGGTAAGAAATGAAGGTGGTGGGTCAGCCGGTGGTGTGGTGGTTGAGGCAGCTGGATCCCACATGGCCAACTGTTCAGTCCAAATCTCAGACCCAGCAGCTTGAAAAGAGCATATCAGGGACATATACATACATGCCCAAAATCCTGAGAGGAGAATGGAGGAGGAGAAGGGATTGTAGTGTGGCCGTTTCCCCTTCCTCCCAGGATGAGGAATAATTTCTCACTTTCTCTCTCTCAAGCACATGTGCTAGATGGCAAACTTAAATTAAAAAAAGAAATTTAGAGCACCAAGCATAGCAATGACAGGAGAAGTGGTAGTAAGACATAGCTGAATTTTGGATATCTTAGTAGTCTCAAGATAGAGCCAAGTAAAATTTCTTGGTATATGAGACATTGGTATGTCAGAGAAAGAATAAAAGTAGAGATGAATCTAAGAAATTAGAAAGGATGAATGATCATCAACTAACGATGGAACACCACAAGTAGAACAGGTTTAGATGGGAATATTAAAAACTGTGATTATGGAAAAAATTATGGCTATGATTGGAATTTTTGAAGGATGTATAATTTCGAGGATGTATAATTTTTACAGTAAATTCTGAAGGATGTATAGGTTTTTTTTTTTTTTTTTTTTTTTTTTTTTTTTTTTTGGAGAGGTTTTTGCTATAGGGCACATGAGCTCACCAGAAAGAGAATGACAGAGAGATAGAAAGCGAGAAATCACCACCCCCCCGGGGGGGATGGCCACGCTGCAATCCCTTTTCCTCCATTCTCCTCTCAGGATCTTGGGCATGCATGCACACACGCCCAGCATGAGTTTAAGCAACTGGGTCCAGGACTCAAACCGCGGTTGGGTACATGGGAGTTCAGCAACATAGCCATTATGCTAACTGCTGGTCCCAAAGGATGTATAATTTTTACAGTCTTTTTTAAAAAGAATCTAGCACCATTTTGGGAGATTTCTCTTTGCAGATACAATGTGATGCTGAATTCCAACTTCTAAAACAAACATAGAAATCAGTTCTGATGTGCCTGAAGTAGCATTTATTAAGGCCTCCAGCAGCCATTGAGCCATCTCTATGGAGCCCTAAGTCTGGGAAACCAAAGGTATGAAGAAAGAACGTTACATTTGTGAATTTCATACAGGCATTTTAGTCCTCCAGTAGACTCAATTTCTGGCAGTACTCAGATGAATTGGGTGACACTAAGAAGTATACCAGCCTTTATTGTTAGATCATACAGGTCAAAGAATAAAGAAATAAGATAGACTTGGGGTCCATACTATTCAACAGTCTCAGAAATTGTGTGTTCCAAGGACACGTAAGGGAACCTACAAAGAAGTTCACAAAATATTTCTGTTCATTTCCTATTGAAAGGCTTTCTAACAGAACCAGCAAAAGTTGTGCAGTTCTTGAAGGGGTAGAACTACATGTTTTCCACTGCCCTTTCCTGATATAACATTGTTTGAACTTTTAGAAATCTAAGTACATTAATTACAGAGACCCTAGAGCAAACATATATTAGAACAGACATACAAATGTAAGGAACCTTTTGCTTTTAGCTTTTATTTTTTTCCCATAGGGCACATGTGCTCAACAGAGAGATCCAGAGAGAGACAATGAGAGGAAAATTGAGAAATCAACCCTTGGGGATGATGGCCACACTGCAATCCCTTCTTCTCCAATCTTCTCCTGGGATTTTTGAGCATTCACATAAATCAAGCCTGGTGTAAGTTTCAAGCTGCCAGGTCCAGAACTCAAACTGCAGGAGTCCAGCACTATAACCACCATACCACCTGCCGGCCCAAGGAACCATTCTATCGCGTTCGCAGGAAACTTTAGACCAAGGTTGTTTAAAATCAGAAATAAGAATGCCATATGCAAAGAAAAAAGTAGTCACTAGCTATACAGTGCTAAAACCTGTCATTAAATCTGTTACTCAGGGACCAGCAGACGGTGAAATGGTAACCTGGCTGAACCCCCATATGGCTGACTGTGGTTTCAGTCTTGGATCTGGCAGCTTCAAACCCATGCCAGAGGGTACATGTGAATATGTGTCCAAAATCCTGAGAGGAGGATGTAGGAGAAAGGATTATGGCATGGCCATTTCCTTGGTGGGGGGGTGTTGGGGGGGGCTGATTTCTTACTTTCTATCTCTCTGTCTCTCTCTGGCAAGTGCAAAAGTATCTCTTAAAAATTTGCTACAGAGGCAGCCCAGTGACAAAGAATCAAGGAAATTGTAAACTGAATGAGAGCAAGTAATATATACATTAGATGGCTCACAGAAAGAATCTTTTTTTATTGCATCAAATTAAAGGCCAAAAATTTGTTATAAAGACTTCCTGCTACTTAGATGTCAGTAAGGATATAGTTCTCAAACTACCACAGAAGTTATATTTAACTACAGAAAGTATTTTTTTATCACAGTCATCTCAAGGTCCTTTTTAAAATTTTTTGTTTTTAATTTTAAGATTTATTTATTTCCATTTGTTACTGTTATCTTTTTCTTTATTTGACGAGAGAGAGAGAGAGAAGAGAGAGAAATGGAAAGTGAGAAAGCAAGCCACCATGTCCAGGATTTGAACCATGGTTGGCCATGTGGGAATCCAGTGCCCTTATCCACCATACCACCTTCTGGCCCCTGTTTTTAATTTTTTTATTTCATTTTCTTTTATATATTCAGTCACATTATTTGGCTTAAGAAGTGGATATTTCAACAGGTGAACATTTCTCCCTAATACAGTTGATAAAACTATAAATTATCTTCAACAGATAATACCACATTTCTTTGTCCCATTAATGCTTTGCCTCTCTATTTTTCTTCTACATGTCCTTCCTCAGACCCTTCTCTTTCACACACACTATATCTGGTATTTACATCTATATACGTGTTTTTATATCTTTTAGTCAATAGGTTTCAGTCATAGAGTGTGGACACTCAGTATATATATATATATATACATATAAAGTGGGGACATACAATGCCTCTCCTTCATAGCCTGGCTTGCTTCACTCAGCAGTAAATCTCCCATATTCACCCACTTCTTGTCAAAAGCCAGGGTTTTGTTGTTTTTTTATGGCTGAACAGTATTCCATAGAGTATATGTGCCACAGTTTTTCTATCCATTCATCTGTTTGTGGGCATTTGGGTTGCTTCCATGACTTAGCAATTGTGAATAGTGCCGCAATAAACATT
>NW_006159442.1:944530-984815 GCF_000334495.1 Tupaia belangeri chinensis | reverse complement strand
CTCTTTTGGGGTGTGGCAGAACCTTGTAACTTGTCTTTCCCTGATCTTGGCTGCAGACAGAGCAAGGGTGAAAATTACTAGGGACATTCCAACAGACACATCTGATGGACTTCAAGAAACATCTTGACCCCAGTTAGTAAAGTCCAATCCCTGCTCTGCATCTGAAAGGTTCTTTAGCCTTCTCTGGGTGTGGTGGTGTACTCCTTATGGAGAAGTTCTTAAGCTCCTCCCCCACACTTAACATCTAGTTCTCTGCATTAGAAAAAAGGATGAGATTTTCTCTTGATGGGATTATCACCAAGGAATACACCTGGCCTGGTATTACTAAACCCTTATAGATTTGTTAACTGCTTCTTATTGTCTGTAACCTGGCAACCAATCTATGAAGTGTCATGAAACATACATGTGTAATGTCTCCTTGTACTATAAATAAAGAGGCCCAGTTTGTCTGGGTGGCTCAAGTGACTCAAGCAGCTCAAGCAGTGGCTCAGCTGCGGCACAAGTTGCTTGGGCTACCTAGGCTCAGGCTCCCTGTGTCCATTTCTACTCTATCTCTTTGTCTCATTCTTTTGAATTCCCCAGTCCTGGCAAGATGGAAGTCTTTCTCTTTCTCGACCTCTTTCTCTTCCTCACCAGCAGCCCCCCTGAAGATGATTCAGCCAGACCCAAGCCCTGGGGTGGACACCAACAATTCTGACTGGGGTTAGGTGGTATCTCATTGTTGTTTTGATCTGCATTTCCCTTACAATGAGGGACTTTGAGTATTTTTTCATATGCCTTTTAGCTATTCCTATGTCATCTTTAGGGAGTGGTTTTTTCAACTAATTCTCCCATTTTTTAATAGGATTGATCATCTTTTTTTGGAATAGCTGCTTGAGTTCCTTGTGAATTCTGGTTATCAGTCCCTTATCTGACGCATAGTTTACAAAAATATTTTCCCATTCTGAAGGCTGTTGATTCACACTAATTACTGTGTCTTTTGCCATGAGAAACTTCTTAGTCTGGTGTAATCCCATTTGTCTATTTTGGGGATTATCGACTATGCTTTGGGGGTCTTATTTAAGAAGACTTTCCCTGGGAAACAGCAGTTAGCATAATGGCTATGTCACTGGACTCCCAAGTAGTCGACTGCGGTTTGCATTCTGGATCTGGTGGCTTTAAACTCACGCCGGGCGCATGTGTGTGCGTGCCCAAGATGCCAAGAGGAGAATGGAAGTGAAGGGATTGCAGCATGACCATCCCCCCCTGGGGGGGTGATTTCTCACTTTCTGTCTCTATGTCTCTTTCTGTCTGTCTGGCGAGTGCGCGTGCCCTGTAGCGAAAACCTCTGAAAAAAAAAAATAGAAGTGGTACCCCTTGTCAAAAATCAGTTTACTGCATGTTTGGGAATTTATTTCTGGGGACTCTATTCTGTTCCATTGGTCTCCGTGTCTGTTTCTGTGCCAGTATCATGCTGTTTTGATTACCACGCCTTTGTAGTATATTTTTGGGTCAGGGAGTGAGGTGCCACCCACCCCACTCTTCTTGTGCAGAATTGCTTTGGAAATACAGGGTCTTTTATGATTCCAGACAAACTTTATGAAGATTGTCTTTCCTAGATCTGTGAAGAATGTGTCTGGTACTTTGATTGGCATTGCATTAAATATGTAGATTAATTTGGGTAGAACTGCCATTTTGATTATATTAATTCTTCCAATCCAGGAACATGGGATATCCTTCCACTTTTTTGTGTCATTTTCAATTTCTTTTTTTATCTTCTTGTAGTTTTCCTTGTGGAGGTCTTGAACTTCTCAGTTAGTTTTATCCCTAAGTATCTTATACTTTTTATGGCTATGGTAAATGGAATAACTTTTTTCCATTCTATCTCAGTCTGCCTGTTGTTTGTATATAGAAATGCTATAGATTTCTGGATATTAATTTTGTATCCTGCAACTTTACTGTATTCATGTATTACTTCCAGAAATTCTACAAAGCTTTCAAAGAAGTTAACCCCCATTCTGCTCATGTTATTTCTTAAGATCCAAAAGGGTGAATCTCCCCCTAATTCATTCTATGAAGCCTCTATCACCTTTATTCTGAAAACAGATAAGGACAGGACAAGGAAGGAAAACTGTAGACTAATATCCCTGATGAATATAGATGCAAAGATTCTCAACAAGATACTAGCAAATCGTATCCAACAACTTATAAAAAAGATTATATATCATGACCAGGTTGGCTTTATTTCAGGAATGCAAGGTTGGTTCAACATATGCAAAACCATAAATATAATACACCATATTAACAGGAAGAAAGATAAAAATCGTATGGTCATATCAATTGATGCAGAAAAAGCATTTGATAAGATACAACATCCCTTCATGATCAAGACTCTCAGCAAAATCAGCATAGAAGGGTCATTTCTCAACACAGTAAAAGCTATTTATGAAAAACTCAAGGTCATTTTTTTAAAAAAATTATTTAATTTTATTTATTATTATTATCATTTTCTTAATTCACCAAAGAAAGAGAAAGAGAGGGAAAGTGAGAATGCAAACTGCCAAGTCCAGGATTCAAATCTCTGTAGGCCATGTTCCCACATGTTCCCATGTTCCAGTATCTTAACCACCATACCACCTTCTGGCCCCTTAATGTTCTTTTGTACAATAATGGAAAGAAAGGACTGCTAAAAAAAACCTCTCACATCATGTTCTTTTTGTTTTCTATAAAAATCCAGATAGTAAATAATTTTGGCTTTACTAGTGAAATAATATCTCTATACCTTCTTTTTCTTTTTTTTGAGAGGTTTTTTTCACTATAGGGCGCGTGCGCTCGCCAGACAGACAGAGAGAGACATAGAGACAGAAAGCGAGAAATCACCCCCCAGGGGGGATGGTCATGCCGCAATCCCTTCTCCTCCATTTTCCTCTCGGGATCTTGGGCATGCACGCACACGCGCCCGGCGTGAGTTCTAAGCCACCAGGTCTGGAACGCAAACCGCGGTTGACTACGTGGGAGTCCAGTGACATAGCCATTACGCTAACTGCTGGTTCCCTCTCTATACCTTCTTAACTCTGCCTTTGTAGCATAAAACAGTCATGGACAATATATTAAAAAGTGGGTGTGGCTGTGTTCCAATGAAACTTTATTTGCAAAAATACGTATGGGGACAGTTCTGATCTACAGTTACAGTTTGCTGATCTGAAGCCTCTGGAACAATTATATTCAATATAACACAGGTCCAAGAGGCTAATTATGAATGGAGAATGAACTATATAGAAATGACTTTTGCTCAGTGAGCTGAAATGAGGTACCTATAAAAAAGGTAAAGTGAGAAAAATACTTTAAAAATGCTTAGTTTGGAACAGAGTTGTGGACCACTGGAACTTATGAAGGCAGACAGAACTGGTCTAGAGCACTTGAAACAAGATAGGCAGCATTTTAGAAGAAAAACAGGAAGGCAAAGCATTAATGGGACAAAGAAATGTGGTATTGTCTGTCGAAGATATTTTATAGTTTTATCAACTGGACTAGGGAGAAATGTTCACCTGTTGAAATATTCATTTTGTAAGCTAAATAATGTGATTGAATGTATAAAAGAAAATGAAAGGAAAAAAGAAAGAAAAAAAGAAACAAGATAGGCAAGTTCAAATGGCAGCAATAAATACAAGCAGTCTATAGTTAGAATGGTAATATGTCACATTAATAATTTCATAGAACTCTGTAAATTTTAGATGGAAGTGGCCTAAGAAATAACCTTGTCTAACATGTTTTATGGGAGAGAAACCTAACGTCCACAGTGTAGTGAATTAACCAAAAATGACTGCAAATTAAAGTTATTTTTGGAGAACAAGGATGAGATTACATCATCAAGACAGGGTCTATAATGCAAGTGTCAGCCCACATTTAAAAATGATAAAGCTGTTATACAACATAAATTATTCATCAGTTGAAACAAAATGAGTATTCAAAATTTCCATATGATCTAAGCTTGGTATGTTGATGTAGTTAAAGAGAGAAGGTAATGATCATGTGAAAATTCACCCAAATACAAATAAATAATTACAAAAATACTGTGTTTTATTTAAGCATCAGTGTAATAATGTGGCCAAAGAAAAGTTTATTTTTATATAAACTGTCTGGGAACTGATATGCTTTACGGTAAACAGCAAGAATCAGTATGTACTGAAGAAAAGAATACCATAAGCTTTGGGAGGAAACAGATCTGGATTCAAGTCATTTAAGAGAGTTATTTACTTTTTTCTGAGATTAAGTTCACTCATATTCAAAAACTGATAGTACTATCCATCTCATCAGGGCTCATAAGAAGATTTTAAAAAATCGTATTTATTGGGACCAGCAGTTGGCGTAATGGCTATGTCGCTGGACTCCCATGCAGTCGACCGCGGTTCATGTCCTGGACTCGGTGGCTTAAAACTCATGCCGGGCACGTGTGCGTGCGCACCCAAGATCCCAAGAGGAGAATGGAGAAGAAGGGATTGTGGGGTGGCCATCCCCCCTGGGGGGTGATTTCTTGCTTTCTGTCTCTCTGTCTCTCTCTGTCTGACGAGCACACACAAAAACCTCTTCAAAAAACAACAACAACAACAAAAAATCGTATATAAACTTTATTTTTCCCATAGGTCTTTGCCATAGGGCACGTGTGCTCACTGGAGAGAGAGAGATAGAGAGGATAGAGAGAGACAGTGAGAGGGAAAGTGAGAAATCACCCCAGGGGGAATGGCCACACCACAATCCCTTGATCTCCATTCTTCTCTGGGATATTTTTTAAGAGAGATTTTTTTCCTACAAGGTGAGTGCACTTGCCAGAAAAACAGAGAGATATAAAGTGAGAATTCACACCCCAAGGTGGATGGCCACACTGCAATCCCTTCTCCTCCATTCTTTCTCAGGATTTTGAGCACCCATGCACACACGTCCAGCATGAGTTTTAAGCCACAGGATTTGAGACTCATTCTGTGATCAACTACATGGGAGTACAGTGACATAATCATGATGCCATCTGCTGGTCCCCTCCTCTGGGATTTTGGGCATGAATGCACACATGTGTAGCATGATTTTCAAGCTGCTGGGTCTAGGATTTGAATCATGGTTGGCCATGTAGTGATCCAGCACTATATCCGCCATGCTACCTGCTGGCTCCAATATATGCACATTTCCTTCTTCTACAAATATTTCTAGTAAGAACAATAATAATGAATGATATTGACAAAACATATGCGGGTACTTCATTTTAAGTGCTTCACATTCACTAATTTACTTACCCCTCATAATAACTCTTTTTTTTGGGGGGGGCAGATTTTTCGCTATAGGGCGCGTGCGCTCGCCAGACCGACAGAGACATACAGAAAGCGAGAAGTCACCCCCCTCCAGGGGGGATGGTCACGCCGCAATCCCTTCGCCTCCATTCTCCTCTCGGGATCTTGGGCACGCACACACACGTGCCCGGCATGAGTTCTAAGCCACCGGGTCCAGGACGCAAACCGCAGTCGACTACATGGGAGTCCAGCGACATAGCCATTACGCTAACTGCTGGTTCCCTACCCCTCATAATAACTCTTGAAGTAAGTAATATTAATATTTGCACTTCCTTGGGAACCACCATATGGCATCTGGCACTGGGAGGATTATCAAGGTGAAATTACAAATGGAAGGTGGTCATGAAAAACCTGAAATACTGGTCCAGCTCTGTTACATGGTGGTTACAAAAGCAGAACCCCACATGGCCAAGGGGACAGCTTGAGAGCTGGACCTGGAAGCTTGAGAAACAAAAACCTCCCCTCTCTCTCTTACAGGAGCATGTAAGAGATGGAAAAAAAGGGACTGCAGCACGACCATGCCCCACAGTGGTGCTTTCTCACTTTCTCTCTCTCTTCCCTCTCATTCCAGCAGGCGTACTGTTCTCTAGCAAAACAAAACAAAACAAAAAGCAAAAAACAAAATTAAAAAAAAAACATGGAACACTGAACTAGCATGCTGAGAAGATGAAGGAACAAGGTAGGGAGTGGCATAAGGAGCCAGACAGCAAGGTTAGCATACTTCTGAGCACCAGTGTGGCCAGAAGGGAAATGCAAGGGAAAGCAAACAGAAATGTAATCTCTATGGCTGCCGTAGAGCTCAGAAACACCAATGACGACTGTTTATCAACAGGGAAAATTTCTACTCTTCTATCATTGCTTATCCTTACAAATGGCATCTGTGCTTTCCTGTTCACTACTGCTACTTTGTTCATATTCTGCAACTACCACTAGTTTTCTTATTAAGTACATTTCAGTGATTTTGCTCTAATATTGATGATAAAACATTTAAGATTTGGCTCAGTATTCTTCTCCTAAAATTTAGGAAATGTGGCCCGTTTCTGTAGTGTTGTCAGTTGCATACCAGACTGCACCTGGAAGTCACATGCCAACCATTATTCCAGTTCCCAGTCAGCCTGAAAACAGTCAGGCAAGTGCCCGTGTGCCTAGGATGCTGGAGGGCTGGAGGGCTGGAAGAAAAGGACTGAAGCACAATCGAGGGTGTTTTCTCTCTCTCTTATGCAGGCACATGCACTACCATGAATTAAAAAATCATAATAGATAAACATTTTTTAATTAGAAAACAAATTGATTATAAAATCAATCTCAATCTATATTAAGATATTTATTAAAAATATGCACGATTAGAAAGCACAGGATGTATACAGGAAATAATTTTCAGAAAACAATAATGATAACAAAACAATCAAACATGGCAACAGAATATAAAACTCCAAATACAAGTTCATGGAACTAAAATATTCCTTAGGTAGCATCTAATAGAGGCTTCCATTTGGAGATGTTATAGCTGAATAAATCAATATGTATATAATACTTCAAAGTTTTAAATGTGTATATATATATATATATATATATATATATACACACACACATATACACATACACACGCACACACACATACATACGTACAGTGACAGAACACTCTGGTTATGTATGCATGCGTGTCCAAGATCCTGACAAGATGGAAAAATGGAGAAGGGACTGTGGTGTGAACATGCCCTGTTGTTGCAGTGTTCTCTCTCTCTCTCTCCCTCTCTCTCTCTCTGTCTCTCTGTTTTTCTGTAGCAAGCACATGTGCCCTCTGTCAATTTAAAATACATACATACACATACACACACACAATCACACACATGTATATATGGACATAAAATGACATGTAAGTAATTATTCCCATAAACTCTTGCCGTAGTTGTTATCCATTTTTATTTTAATGACTTCCTTCTGAGAATGTAATGGAACCTGTAGACCCTTTCTCCAGAGTAAAAGCACAAATGGACACGAACTTGACATTTTCCATGTAATATGTACCTTGGCCAGCTGAAGAACATTCACATTACAGAATGAGTTTGCTAAACACCCATTGTGGGGACAAATTCATTTCCTCTAATCTCAGTATGTCATGCCACGAATGAAAGTCCCTTCCCAAGCACAGATATGTGGATATTACATGCATGTACAACTCCACAACACCAGCACATTCCTAAAAGAATAACTCAACAGATGTTCCTGTTTACAAGAGACCTGGTTCTTGCTGCCTCCCCCCTCTTTTTTGCAGCACCATTTTGGAATTTTACTTGTTTATAATACAAGGTTATGAAAAATGGTGAAAATACACAACTTTGGAGTTGAATACAGATATTCAAGTCCAGGCTTAGCACTTTTTAGCAGTATAATCTTAAAAAAAATTTTAACTATGACCTTACTTTTTAAAAAGTTTATTTTATTCATGATAGCACACAAGAGAGAGAGAGAAACGGGGAAGGGGGACCTCAACAGGGTCTTATCATGCTACCTTCCCCCAGTCTTCCTGCTCATCAGGATCTTGGGTATGCACATACACACCCAGTGTGCTTCAGGCTGACTGAGTACTCAGACCTGCAGTCAGCTATGTAGCTTCCAGCACTGCAGTCTAGCATACCACCACCTGTGCCACCAACGTGTATGCCCTCGATTTACTGTCAGCACAAAGAAAAAACAATCCAATTTCACAAATTTAGTAAGTTTGCTTGATAGTACTGGGAAAAACTTCAGTTTCCTCGTGTAATAAACAGGAACAGGACTTACTTGATAGGGCATAGACATGCAATGTGCATAGCACAATGCCGGTACTCAGCCATCAGCTATTATTAATGTCCTTCATATTGTGTTAGGTATTGAATAAAAATATCTGTCTTGCAGGGTAAGAAGGGATATGTATGCAGCTGGAATAAAAACAGGCTAATTAAGTGGTAGTTCCTCTCTCCATTTCTCCTACAATAAAAAGGAGAACTGGAACACATAATTATCAATAGTTAGGATGTCTGCCTCTTTCCCTTGATGAGTAAAGTACTCAATCCCTCAACTTCAGGGTTATTAACAGTTGACAGGTTTTAGCTGAGTCCCTCTATGGGCTTTGCCCCAACATGAGGCAAGTGCCTCATCCAAACCCGCATCCCCTTCCCAGGTGACCACTCATGAGCCAATGACTGATGTGGAGATACTAAGGTTGATCCCCAAACCCCCAGTTCAAGATGGGTCTGATGGGTCAGCATGGTTCTAGAATTCCCTCAGATCAGTCCAGGTTTTCTATACAAGTGAAACACAATTCAAATCTCCCTGACCAGTCTTGCTTATTTCCCTCCCGAAAGGTATTGATCCTGTGAATACTCCTGCAAACAAATCTGTCTCAGGGTGTGCTGCCTAGGGAAATGACTTATGACACTTGCCCAAAGTCAAAAAGCTAATGAGAGATCAAAATGAAATTTACTACACATGTGCCAGCATAATTCCACAATTACAAAACAAGTGGAAGAGATCAAATAAAAGAATGAACCAAAGACTTACGAGGTAAGATTATTAAAAATACCCTAAAATATTCTAATTATGCCTCGTTTTTTGGGTTAGAATACAAATGAAAAAGGATCTCTACTGAATTGAGTCATTATGAAACACAGAACACGGGTAGGCAAAGAAGGTGAATTTCCGAGGAGGTACTGCATTTCACTTCAGAAACAGAATAAATTAACAAAAAGGGACTCAGAAGGCAGAATGGTTCCTACCACTTTTTTTTATATATTTAAAGAATTACCTTATTTAACTGTATATATTTATCTATTATTATTTTTTTTTTAATTTGGCCAGAGAGAGAGACACAGAGAGAAGGGGAAAGTGAGCAAGAGACAAACACACACACACACACGCACACGCGCACACACACACACACACACACACACACACACACAGACATATACACACAAACAGAGAGACAGAGAAAGTGAAGCTGCCAGGTCCTGGACTTGAACTGTGGTCAGCTATGTGGTATGTGGGAGTCTAACGCTCCCAACCATCACGCCACCTGCCGCCCCCCACCTCTGCCTTTTATTTTGTACTAGAGGATAATGTCACACAGAGGAATCCTTAGCTTAACCTAGACACAAGGTAAGAGAGTGGCCTAGTCTAGGCCTCTAATTAACCTCAATTTTATCTTTGATATCTGATTTTAATATATGTAAAGTGTAACTCCCACAGACGACTCATCTATATTTAAATACAAGAATGAAATGTACTACCAAGTTAAGAATAACTTGTGACTTATACATTAGTATTACTCTTTCCTTCTGTCAATGTGAATGGCTGTGTTAGGACTATGTTAGGAGTTTACACAGAACGGCTTTAGAAGAAAGGTTAGAACTATCTATACTTCTAACTACAGTAACAATTACAGTTCATTAAATATGGTTATCTTAATGACTTTATCTCAAAGTGAGGATAATAATTATCATCTTATTCAATAGGATGCTATAAGAGTAAATATTTAGTGGTAGAAAGCATCCTGAATGCCACATAACTAAGCAAGGCAATACATAAAGCAGCCTGCAGCAGGCTGACATTAGAATAGACTAACATACCCGGACTGAGAAGAGTCCAAGTAAGACACAGAAACATTCAGACATCTATGTCCAAGACTCAAACTGATAAATGTAATCAAGACATCCTAATTCAAAAAAGGAAAGTCTTGAAAACTCCCTGTGGGAGGAGGATCTCCCCACCAAGGAACTTAAGACCTTTGAGGAAGTACTCTGGTAATGGGACGGCTGTTAAAAGCAAGCACATCATTATCTTTAAAATATTTTTATAATTATTAAAATAGAGTAAGCATAAGAATGAAGGAAACGATCAAGGACATTTTACACGTTTTATATTGGTTCACTTAGGTACTAATCACTCATTTTGATATACTATTGCTTGCTAGAAAGCTCTCAGAATCTCTGCATCTGATGTTTCAACTGAATAATCATAAATCTACTTTCTTAAGAAGCACTTACTTCTTCCTTTCCCATATTTAGTCCTGTATCTCAAATGCTCAAAGAACAAACCTGCTCGTAAAACACTTCGATATTTAAGATGTTGGGGTAAGTTTTCTTACCTTGCTGGGGGAGAGCTGAGGAGGCCCACCGTGCAGGGCTGCTAGTCCGCAGCCCAGTCTGGCTCAAGCTTTCCCTTACTCCAGAAGTACACAATGGGACCCCTCCACATATAGTTTAGCTCCCTGTTTTCCTTTTACCAGACCCAGAATACTACTAAGGCCATTAGATTCTTTTAGCCAGTCCTTAGATGACTTTTTATAATTAGTATTTTATCTTAAATCTCTATTTTTACTCAGCCTTACTTTTTGAATGTCTTTCTTTTCTAATCTTTCCCCTTTTTCTAGTTATAGTAGCCACAATTTACAAATGAAATTATTACAGCTAAAAGATATCAGAGCAAATTCATAAATACTATCATTTTTGCAAAGGGAAATTGTGGTTAGAAAATTGATGACAAGAATATTAGCCTAGATAACTAAAATAATCTGATAAGCTAATCTACCTCCCAACTAGCCAATGGCTTCAGGGGAATCAATCAATAATTTATTAATTACAATATTTCTACATTTATATACAGATACTTCAACTGAGCTGTTGGGAAATTCCAAAGGAAATAGAATTTATGTTCACTTTCCTTGTAGAATAATACAAAATATAAAAGAATATTGTTGAGGAATTATATAAAATGTGTTGGACTGAGTCAGTGATCTTCAAAATAGGTAACTTCATTTAGATGAGAGCATTTTAAAGAATTGTTTTTATTTATCTTCATTTAGTATTATTATTATTTTAATTTGATCAGAGAGAGACAAAGGGTGGGGGGAATGAGAAAGCCACCAGGTCTGGGACTCAAGCATCAGTCAGCCATGTGCAAGTCCAGAAACTTTAACCACCACACCACCCACTGGCCTCCAAATGAGAACATCTTAAGACTTTTCATGGATTAGATAGTTTAAAAAGCATAGTTTTAAAACTAGGTAATTTAAAAGAATTGATTTCTGGATACTAAATTTTCAAATGAACTTCTTCCCTTAAATGATGAGAACAGAACTTTTCTCCCTTCAAGCAAAATAAAGACACAAAATTTCTTTTTTTCTCTTTCAGGGGCCAAGAGCTGACCCCATTTTTTTTTTTTTTTTTTGTGGAGAGGGTTTTGCTATAGGGTTTGTGTGCTCACCAGAAAGACAGAGAAAGACAGAGAAACAGAAAGTGAGAAATCACTCTCCAGGGGCGATGGCCATGCCGCAATCCCTTCTCCTCCATTCTCCTCTCGGGATCGTGGGCATGCATGCATGCATGCCCACGCGCCCGGCGTGAGTCTAAGCCACCGGGTCCGGGACTCGAACCATTGTCGACTACATGGGAGTCCAGTGACACAGCCGTTATGCCAACTGCTGGTCCTAAAGATACAAGATTTCTAACTTTCAATCATCTATCTTTTTAAAACGGATGCTGATGCATGCCAAATACTTAAAAGTAAATAGTCTACCAAACACATTTTTAAAAAGCAACAATAGTTTTATTTTTAAATATTAATATTCACAATATCCTCAAAATTAGATCATTTGCAAATGTTCAAACTAATATTTGAAAGTTTTTTGCTATCAACATAAAAATGGACAAGGGATTAGATATTTAATATTCATGAGGGAGACAGTGAACAAAAAAGTTTGCCAGACACTGGACTAAATTATGTCAAAGTTGCATTAACCTCTCATTTAGTAATGCCAAGATTCTAACTAAGGAAGTAAGTCCTGGGATTTCTGAAATGGACTGAGAGGTAAGGCTAACTTGAGAGCTCACCTCTTTGAAGAGATGGTGAGATTGAAGCAGGGTTTAATGAATGGAAGGCAGGGATGTTGGAGAACTTGAAAAGAGATAAACAGGCTATAGCTGTGAGGTGGGCCAGCAGTAGGGAAGCCTTTGCAGGAGATGGAAAGTGGATGTGCCCAAGTGAAGTACGAAAAGGACATAAGTTTTCAGGTCACAGTAGACTGAGCTCAAGTTCAGATCTGAGCACTTTTTGGCCAAGCCATTTTGAGATCTTAAGTCTACCGTAAAGATTAAATGGGAAGATGGAAAAACAAGTGTTTTTTAAAATGATCACGGTATAGCACATATGTCATTAAGCCCTTTTCAACTGGGAGCCATGGAAAAATTGCAGTTTGCATATGGTAAAAAGAGCCAGCTTCAGAAATAACAGAGTAAATTGAGACAAGGACTGTAATTTCCTAGAAGGATAATCTTGGCCAGGTTAGCTAAACTTCTCTTTGCCCACTAGTAATGTGAATAAAATGGAGATAAGAGAGGTGCCCACTTTCTAGGGTTATTATGAGGATTAAGTGAGTTAATGCATGTAAAGAGCTTAAAAATGTGCTTAACATAGTGGCTCTTGTATTGGTGATGGTGGTGGTATTATTACTGCTCTCTGATTGTCAATGTCTAATAGAGATCAAGAGATTATCACTGAGAAGTGTCTGTTGAATTAAGGGTCTTTTAGAAAAAGATATAGAAGGGAAAGCTAAGACTATTGAAGGACTTTCATTCTAAAAGCCACTAACATGGTTCCTCAGTGTTACAGGAAATGTATGTGACAGTAGTCCAGTGAACCTCTCTGTTGTTATGACTAACAAAGGAACACATAATCTTTTCTCACTGTTGAAAGGTCAAAAACGTAAAACAATATAGCAATATGGCATAAGTTATTTGAACTCTGATTGCAAAAGTTTAGTCATTTAAAAACTGCTCTTGGGGGGCCAGCAAGTGGCGTGGTGGTTGAGGTGCTGAATTCCCACATGGCTGACTGGTTTGAGTCCCAGACCTGGTGACTTGCTTTCTCACTTTCCCTTTCTCTCTGTCTTTCTCTGATCAAATTTAATAATAATAATAATAAATAAAATAAAACAATTTTTAAAAACTGCTATTGGAATATTTTTGAAAGTACAGAGGTAATTAATTCTTAACTCATGATTCATGTTCTTTTCAATAAATACATATATATGTACATATATAGTTTTTTTTTTTTTCCAAAGAGAAGTTTACTATTCTTCCCTACCCCTGACTTTTCAAATAGGACAAGTTGCAGAGTTTTTCAGAAGTTATTTTAAAAATTGGAAGTTTTAACTTGAAGCTAGCTTTCATAAATTCTGGTAGAATCTTGGGCCAACAGGTGGCATAGTGGTTAAAGGTGCTGGATTCCCACATGGTTGACCATGGTTTGAGTCCCAGATATGGTGGCTTGCTTTCTCACTTTCCCTTTCCCTTTCTCTCTCTCTCTCTGTCTCTGTCTGGTCAAATTAAAATAATAGTAATAACAATAATAATAACAAAAGGAATAAAATAAATAGATTATTCTTTAAAAAAACAAAATGAAAAAAGAATCTTGACTGCAAATGCAAATATAGGGCGGGCCTCTAAGCACAGTGGTTAAGGGAGCTGGATATCACATGGTCAACTGAAGGTCCTTGCTCTGGAGACTTGAAAACATAGCGGGCA
Source organism: Tupaia belangeri chinensis (assembly GCF_000334495.1). Taxonomy (NCBI): domain Eukaryota; kingdom Metazoa; phylum Chordata; class Mammalia; order Scandentia; family Tupaiidae; genus Tupaia; species Tupaia belangeri. Next base: position 970,936 of record NW_006159442.1, on the reverse strand, counting down.
TATGTGCATAAGTGCCTGGAATCATGAAAGGAGGGAGAAAAGGAGGAGAAAGGACTGCAGCATGGCCACACCCCATTGTGAGACATGTGGGGGAGCACGTGCATGCACTCACAATTTAAAAAATGCAAACACACAAATATAGAAATGTGTTATTTTAAGAAAAGTATTTATAAGACCATGTTATAACTTTTAAAAAGAAGTTCAGATCAATATAACTAAAAGGCAATATGCCCAATGACTTTTTAGCTTCATTCAAACATTTTCAATGAGCTAAATCTCAGGATATATTCACTATTCTAACATTCTGTGAACAAATAATAACTATTGAGAAGCAACAGATCAGCATTAGGAGGATAAAAACTTACAAGTATGTCTGGCCAGTGAGTAGTTGGATCCACCGCTAGTTAAACCAAATCCCTCAGGAATCTGACTAGAACTTCGAGGTCTGGTCAACAGTTTAGGAGGTTCAATTTCAGCACCAAATTCTGCTCCTATTACTCCAAGTAAAACAATAGCAGTAGCCTGCTTCCGTCTTTCCTCGTAAGAAGTGGAAATTTTTTTCATTTGTGGGACACTTGATAAACAACCTAAAAGCCAAAACATAGGAAAAATAAATGAAAAGAATATCAATTAAAAAAATGCATATAATTACAAAAACATTTGAGATGATTTATAGGAAATAACAGTATAATAAATATAAGAGGTCTTTAAAAAGTTCATGAGAAATGTTTACTATGAAACAACTATACGTGGATTTCAATTCTTCTGTACTAAAATAAATCCATACTTTAATTTCTTTCACTCATTTTTGATACTCCTTGGCATTTGCAACAAATGATAATAATAAGATTTATTATCCACATGCAAAAGAATGAATTTGGATGCCCATCTCTCACCGTATAAAAAAATCAAGTGAAAATAAAAACCTAAAAATAAAGAATGCTCAGATGACAACATAGGTGTATACCATTTTGACCTTGGGTTAGGCAATGACTTCTTAGATCTGATACCAAAATACAATAAAAAAAAATTGGAGGCCAGCCAGTGCTGTGGTGGTTAGGGTAGCTGGATTCCACATGGCCGACTGTGTGGTTCAAGTTCTGGATCTAGCAGTTTGAGAAACATGCTGGGAATGTGTGCATGCACACACAAAATCCTGAGAGGAGAATGGAGAGGAATTTGTAGTGTGGCCATCCACCCAAGGAAGTGTTCTTTCATTTTGCCTCTCATTCTCTGCCTCTCCTGAGTTCATGTGCCCTATAGCAAAAATTAATAATAAAAACTTAGATGGAACATCACTGATATTAAAACTTTTTATGCTTGAAAAGACAGAATCAGCAAAGTATGAAAACAATGCATAGACTCAGAAAAAATATTTTCAATTTATATATCCAATAAGGATTGTATCCAGCATAAAGAACTCTTATAACTGAATAAAAACTATTTGAATAGCTGTTCTTCCAAGAATACATGAATGGCTAATAGGTGTAAGAAAAGAGGCTCAATATCGTTAGTTATTAGGAAAATGCAAGTCAAATGAGATACCACTTCACATCCACTAAAATGACTGCCAGAAAAATAAAATAAAAAAGACAGGTAACTGGCAATTCCTCAAAAGTAAATACAGAATTTTTATATAGCTCAGAAATTCTACTCCTAGGAGTCTGCCTGAGAACAAACAAATATGCACACAAAGCCTTGTATGTAAATCTTCATAGCAGCATTACTCCTAATAGCCTTGGAAACAACTTAAATGTCCATCAACCAATAAATGGCTAAATAATAATGTGATATCCATACAATAGAATATTTACTAAGCAATAAAAAGAAATGTTCTAATACATGCCCCAATATGGATGGCCTTGAAAATATCATACTAAGGAAAAGAAATCAGAGCACTACATATTGTACTATTTCATTTATATGAAATGTTCAGAATAGGCATTCCATTCTGAAGAGACAGAAAATAGATTAATATTTGTCTGGGGTTCGAACAGAGGTAAATGCTTAATGATAGTTAATGAGTACTAGTTTGGGGAAGTGATAAAAAATTATAAAACTAGGGGATCAGTAGGTGGCATGGTGGTTAAGGTGCTGGACACTCCCACATGGCTGACCATGGTTCAAGTCCTGGACCTGGTAGCTTGCTTTCTCACTTTCCCTCTCTCTCTCTCTCTGTGTGTCTCTCTCTCTCTCTGATCAAATTAAAATAAATGAATAAATAAATAAAATAAATAAAGTTAAATAATTCTTTAAAAAATTATAAAACTAGATTATAGTAATATCTGCACAATCTTAATTATAATAAGAATAATTGAATTCTACATTTTCAAAAGATGGATTTAAATCTGCTTTTTAAAAAGATTGCTAATCGGGACCAGCAGTTAGCGTAACAGCTATGTTGCTGGACTCCCACGTGGTGGACCACGGTTCATGTCCCGGACCCGGTGGCTTAAAACCCACGCTGGGCGTGTGTGCGTGCGTGCCCAAGATCCTGAGAGGAGAATGGAGGAGAAGGGATTGTGGCATGGCCATCCCCCCTGGGGGGTGATTTCTCGCTTTCTGTCTCTCTCTGTCCAGCGAGCGCACGCGCCCTATGGCAAAAACCTCTCAAAAAATAAAAAATAAAAAAAGATTGCTCATTAACTAATTTTTAAAATTTGTCCATTAGTGTAACAAATACTTATTGAGCATCTATATAAGGTAGTTAACTGTAAACATGAACATAGATAGCCTAGATTCTCAAGACTCCCACAAGTATATCAAAAAAGGAAAATCTGTAAAGGACAAAATGCAAGATTTAAAACTCAGAGGATAAGAAAGTATTTGCCAGACCAGCAGATGGCATAATGGTTACCTTGCTTGACTACCATATGGTTGACCATAGTTTGAGTCCCAGACTGTGTGGCTTGAAACTCACATTGGGTATGTGTATGTGCATGTCCAAAACGCCAAGAGAAAAATGGAGAAGGGACTGCAGTGTGACCATCCACCCTGTGGGGTAATTTCTAGCTTCCTGTCTCTCTCTGCCTCTCTAGCAAGCAAACGTGTTCTATAGCAAACATTTCTCTCTAAAAAATTATTTTTAATAAATAAGTAAATAAAAATTAATTTTAAAGTTAAGAAAATATTTGCCAGTCAATAAGGGATGAGCAATAGAGGAGAAGGATGATTATTTTGTCCAGATGAATCACAATGCAAAAAAGAAACTAGCCATTTAAAGAAATTCTTTTTTCTTTTTTTTTTGGAGAGGTTTCCGCTATAGGGCGCGTGAGCTTGCCAGACAGACAGACAGGGATAGAGAGACAGAAAGCAAGAAATCACCCCCCAAGGGGGGATGGTCATGCCGCAATCCCTTCTCCTCCATTCTCCTCTCAGGATCTTGGGCACACACGCACACGTGCCTGGCGTGAGTTTAAGCCACCAGGTCGGGGACTCGAACTGCGGTCAACTACGTGGGAGTCCAGCGACAGTCATTACGCTAACTGCTGGTCCCTAAAGAAATTCTTGTACTATGAACAAAGCTCTGCGTAGTTTCACGTTCAGAAGTAATGCCAGTGTGACATCCAAACAATAATGAAAAACAATTTTGTATCTTTATTAAATAGGGAATCATGAGGAATGAACATTCCTAATACATAACAGTCCATCTTAACTTCCCTTTCTCAGCCTTTCTCTCGGTCTGGTAAATATATCTCGCTCATCTAAAATTGTCCTCAGATTATGCCCTTTGCTCAGTCTTACCCCCCTTTTTAGTTCTAATCCATTCTAAAAGTGGCCTATTCTTTATATTTTGTTTGATATTTATTACACAATGTTCCAAGCATCAATTACCTAGAAAATACAGAAAGAGCATCATGACATACATCTATACAACACAGCTTATAAAATCTTAGTGTCTTTTCTCATATGTTTCAGATATCTAAAATGTAATTAATGTGTCAGCAGGTAGTGTAGAGTTGAAGGCATTGGATCCCACATGGCCAGCTTCACAGTTGAGTTCCAGACCCAGGGCTTGAAAATCACATAGGGTGCCTGTATATGCATCCCAAGAGGAGACGAGAGAAGGTTATGCAGCGTGGCCATTCCCCAAGAAGTGATTTCTCACTTTCTCTCTCATTAATGCACACGTGTGTGAGTGCATGCAACAAGTGCACGTACCCTATAGCAAAAACAAACAAAAGTATTCATAATTAACTAATATGAAGAGAACTAAGGCCCACTGTGAATTGTGTCCTGATCTCAAGATACATTAGTGGCAAAATTAGTTTGTGACATGTATCAGAACTTTGTTCCTTTTATTACTTAATAATATTCTATTGTATTGATATATCACATTTTGTGTATCCATTTATCGATTGATGGATATTTAGGTTGTTCCTAAGTCTATTTAGAATAATGCTGCTGTGCAGATTCATGTACAAGCCTTTGTGTGAACATCTGTTTCATTTTCCTTTGGTAGATACTAGGAGTAGAATTTCTGGGCCATGTGGTGACTCCATGTTTACTCTTTGAGGAAGTGCCCAATTATTTTCCAAAGCAGGGCCACTGTCATCACCCCTGCCAACTGTGCGTGGAAGTTTCAATTTCTGTACGTCATTTCCTAACTTGATAAAGTTTTATATCTATTACAGAATTATAGCAATGTTAGCTAAAAAATTACATTATGTTTTAGTTTAATTTAATTAAAAATTATAATTCTGCCTTGGAACTACGCCTGCATTTCTAAGGACAACCCTGGATGAATGTATGCATGGAAGGTTGGTGATACTTAAGGAGACAGACTGATAGACAGAAAGACAGACTTTGAAATAAATTTGGTAATAGGAGGGCTAGCAGGTGGCATGGTGGTTAAGGTACTGGACTCCCACATGGCCAACCATGGTTTAAGTCCCAGACCTGGTGGCCTGCTTTCTCACTTTCCTTCTCTCTCTCTCTTAATTAAATAATAATAATGATAATTAAATAATTATTTTAAGAATTGGTAATAGGGTTTTCTACATCTATGTGCATAAATAAGATTATTATAAGATTTTCTTTTCATAAACTATATTTTTGGGGTCCTGGTAGCAACATAACACAAGCCTCAAAAAAAGGGTTTAGTAACTTACCTTTTCCAGCTCTCTGTCTACACTTATTCTTTTTTTTCTTTTGGAGAGGTTTTTGCTATAGGGCACATGCGCTCGCTAGACAGACTGAGAGAGACAGAGAGACAGAAAGCGAGAAATCACCTCCCAGGGGGGATGGCCATGCTGTAATCCCTTCTCCTCCATTCTTCTCTCAGGATCTTGGGCACGCACGCACACGCGCCCGGTGTGAGTTTAAGCCGTTGGGTCCGGGACTCGAACCGCGGTTGACCATGTGGGAGTCCAGCAACATAGCCATTACGCTAACTGCTGGTCCCTAACCCTATTCTTTGCAAACAATTGGAGGAATCTTCAAGTTTGTTAAAACTCACCTCTAAAACTATCAGAATCTGCATCTCAGAACAATAAGATTAATCACCTTACCAATAACATTAATTACAAATAACATTAATTTCTGCTCTTATCTTCATTAATAATCTTTTCTTTTACTTTTGTGGTTTCTCTCTAGTCTGTTCTTGTTTTTGTTCCAGAATTCCAAGATTAAACACAGTTGACTTATTTTAACAATTTTCTATTATATTTAATAGCTGCCAGTTACATATTTAATAACCACTTTTACTCTTCTTTAATAACACAACCACTATTATATTCTAAGTACCAATGTACTCATATCCTTTCAGTGTTCTTTCAGGAACTAAGGAAGCCTAGCCTAGTTATCGGCTTTAAACTTTATTCATGATGGGCTGGCAGGTGGCATGGTAGTTAAGGCATAGGACTCCCCTTCAATGGCTGACTAAGGTTTGAGTCCCAGGCTTGGTGGCTAAAAATCATGTCAGGCATGTGTACGTGTAGGCCCAAAATCCCACAAGGAGTAAGGAGAAGAGACTGCAGTGTGACCCTACCCAAGAGGGGTGTGATTTCTTACTTTCCTCCTTATCTCTGTCTTTCTCTCTGGCAAGCACATACACCCTATAGCAAAACAAAAAAAAAAAAAAAGAAAAGAAGAAGAACAAACAAAAAACAGAGAGAGATTTTTGCCATAGGATGCATGAGTTCATCAGAGAGACAGAAAGCAAGGTCCCATCCCCAAATGGGGGAAAGTCATGCTGCAAGTCCTTCGCCTCCATTCTCCTCTCAGGATTTTGAACATGTACATGCATGTGCCCAGTGTGAGCTTCAAGCAGCTGGGTCTGGGACTTGAACCAGAGTTGGCTATGTGGGAGACCAGAGACATAACCATTATGTCATCTGCTGGTCCGAGGCAAAAAAATCTTAAAAAAAAAAAAAAAGAAAAACAAACTTTATTCACGATGTATTGTAAGTCCTCTTTAACTCATAGGAGTCAAAAGCCAAAGCCTATTTCTAGAAAGCAGCTAAAGGTTTCAGCACAGATCATTATATTTCTATTTCATTATTGGTCTATAGAGATTTCTTTGAGCCTGGTTATATCTCTTTGTTTCTCTATTTGTATATTTTATCCATCATAGCTATATATATGGCACAGAGGGATTAAAAAAAATGAACTCTTGGAGCCATCTTGATTGGAGGTCAGCTTTCTGCTCTTTCTAGTATTAATCCATCCAGCTTTTCTAGCCATTTTTAGTTCTTTGCTCTATACATTGATTAAATCAATACACCAAAGGGCATTCAGAGCTCAATATGCCAACCAAGAAATTAGCAGCAGGGCTCTATGAATACTGTTAGGTGTTTCATTTTGTCCCTTTGTTGTTGTGTTTTACATTCTATATTATTGGAGGTATGGCAAACTAAAGAGATACCAAACCATGAAAGACCATGCATGGCAAACTGAAGATTTTTAACCTTTAGTTAATGGAAACCACTGAATAATTTTATATACAGTGATTACATTAGATTCATTAGCTGTTGGAAGGATCATGATAGTGGCAATATGGAGGATGGATTGTGAGGTGAAACATGACCGGTGTTAAGTAGAGCTAAGAGGATGCTCATGCAATGATCAGGTAGAAAACAGCAAATACCAGTGCTGGTAGCAGTTTGTTCAATCTGTCAGCTACTCAGTTGTTCAACATGTAAGACTTGCAGGCCTAGGCTATGCCTGACATTATGCGAGATATGCATTAATAGGGCTAAGAAAGGCAAGTCCTGCACTCACTCCACTCAAAGGCTGTTAAACAAGAAAGGGGAATGTGTATGTCACAGAGTCAATGAGTACTTTCTGAACTGAGAGAACAGTGTGTTGAAGAATGTGAAGCATGAAAGAACCTGTGGATTTCTATTTTAAGGATTTGTAAGTTGGCTGAAACTCCATAACTCAAGAAGATAATGTCAAAAAGTGAGGCAGGAGAGGCAGGCAAGGGCCAGATCATACATGGCCCTAAACATCAAACTCACATTTCAAATTTTTTTTTTTGTGGAGAGGTTTTTTTGCTATAGGGCACGTGCACTCGCCAGACAGACAGAGAGAGACAGAGAGACAGAAAGTGAGAAATCACCCCCCAAGGGGGGTGGTTATGCCACAATCCCTTCTCTTCCATTCTCCTCTCGAGATCTTGGGCACGCACGCACACGCGCCTGGCGTGAGTTTTAAGCCACCGGGTCTAGGACGCGAACCGCAGTCGACTATGTGGGAGTCCAGCGACATAGCCATTACGCTAACTGCTGGTTCCCACATTTCAATTTTTCAAAAAAGAATTATTTATTTAAATTTGTTATCATTATTATTTTTTAAATTTGCTATAGGGCATTTGTGCTCACCAGAGAGAGACAAAGAGAGACAGAGTCAGAGAGAAAGAGAGAGAGTAAGAAAGAAAGAAAGTGAGAAAGCAAGTTGCCAGGTCCGAGACTCGAACTGTGGTCTGCCATGTGAGAGTCCAGAACCTCAACCAGCACACCACCTGTTGGTCCCCACATTTCAATTTTTACCTACAAACAATGAGAAAATACTCAGGATAGGTGGTAAGCTACAGAGTGAACTAGACTGAGGGTTTCACAAATACTCTGAGAATGATATAAAGAATGTTGGAAGAGGGGTGATTAATTAGTAGGGTATCGAAGAAATCAGGGTGATGGCTTAAGGTTGCTGTAGTTTGGGAATATTAAACAGGAAATGTAGAGAGGTAGAAAGGTTCAAATTACACAGTGAGGTCTAGGTAGTTAATAGAAACACTGGCCTGACTTCCTTTTTTATTTATTTATTTACTTTTTTAGTTTATTTACGTATTTCCTCAATGAGAAAGAGAGAGAGAGACAGACAGACAGACAGAAACTATCCATAAGGTCTCCACACCATAATCCAATTCATTTCAGCCAGCCTGAAGCATGTGTGTCTGGTGTGCTCCGGGAGGGGCCAGGATGTGAACCCAAGCCTTTACCATGTGTGGACAGTTGTGTTACCACTGAGCCATCACCTGGCCCCTTGAGTTCTTTTAAAAGTCCTCATTAACTAATACAAAAGAAGCTGAATTATAAAAGCACTTGGAAGATAGGACTTGTTAGTACAAGCTTTAAATTCCACTGTCCCACTGTGCTGGAAAGTGAAGTAGATCTGAATGTGAGCAAGAAGACTCAGTTGTATGGGTCCAAGTCTAAGAAATGGAAATAGTGGAATTATAAAGAACCCATTTCATTAAAAAGGAATAACTAAGAAAATGGCATTAAAGTCCTCAAAAAAAAAAAAAAGAAGGATTGGTTAGCTAGAAAACTAAGATGGCAATATCAGAGTAGTTACTGTTTACATGGATTCTAAGAAAAGTCTGGTGTAACGGTGAGTATAAAAAAATTTGTTTTTGTTGCTGTTATAGTTCCTTAGTGCTGCACATCACTTTATTGGGTGTTGTTGTTATTAAAGTTAGTTCTGAAAATTTGCTATTCATTTTCAAGTACTGTATAAAAAGACAAAAATCTAAAATAAGCCCACAGAAAATAGTCATCCTTAATATTCTAATTCTTTCATTTAAATTGTAGTTATTACTCAATTTTTAAATTTGTTTAATTTTATATAGTGTATTTCAAATCACAAACAGACAGCTTTATAATGATGCTCCTTCAGTACTCAGATTTATTTTTTAACATTGCCAAGGTCATGATGTATATATTTGATAAATTACATTTCTTATGAAACCCTTAGACTTACATGTTCAAAACCAATTAAAATAATATTAAGAAATATCTTCTAATCGTCCTTTTTCATAGAAATTTTCTAGGTTTTTAAAGACAGAGGGAATGTTTGTAAAAAGTAACAGAAAGCACAGGCTGATACAGATTCAAAGTATGACCGTGATCTGTGATAGTTATGGTAACAAAAGTGGGAAAAAACCACCTACAAGCTTAACCATACTAAGAAGGAAAAAAAAAAAATCAGTAATCACTGCCTCCATGCTTAGAAGGACCCTAATTCTAGACAAAGTGATATTTAACAGTTTGATAATCTATATCTCTGCATATGCATTTAAAACCAACTGTATTTATGTACAAGAACAGACGCAGGGTGTAAGAGCCCTGTGCCACTGCATCTAGTTCTCCACTGTGTTTTACTCTTTACACAGTATTCTTGAAACAGGAAGCAAAGCAAGCTCCCCTCCCCCACGTCTCAGCAAGAGCATGCTCCATAACAATAGTTCAAAGGAAAGCTCTATTCTGCAGTTGCACTGATTGTTCTGTCAGCTGACCTCTGCAGAAGGGAATTGCTAACCGCTGCCTTGCTCCTTAGCTGACAAATGAATGATCGCAGCTCCATCTATTTTCACTATGGCTGCCTCTAGCCCAGGTGCTCAGACAGAGAGCCCGGTGTGACATCTTAGATCAAGATGAATTGGCACAAACTCCTGATCCAAGATTGTTTTATACCATTTAATTTAGTTTCTTCCCCTGCTTGGATGAGCACAGCTCTGGTTATGGATTTCTATTCTAATGTACTGAAGCAGGCCCTGAAAGAAGCCAATGAAGCAGCTGCTGGAGCAAGGGACTGCAGGGATACTGATCAATAGGCAAGGCATTGACCCCAGCCGTTCAGCCTCTGCGACGGCCACTGCTTAAAGGGGGAGGGTGCACAGAAGCACACATGGGCCGCTTCCAGTAGGAAATTAAACAACAGGGGCATTTGGAGAACTCCGCCTCCATCCCTGGTCCCCTACCTTCTCCATGTTCCTTTTGTTTAATTATCTCAATCTTGTCTGAACTCCCACTCCTCTAGAAAAAATTAAGACTTTAGGGAAGTTTTAATAATGTACTTTCAAACAGTCATTTGTGAATTTTATCCTTAAGCTAAGAGAAAGAATGGTAACAGGTGCCCGCTGCTAAGTGGCCAAAATATGAAATCTTAATTAGCTGTCATGTACATCACTTGATGTAATTTAAAGTTTGGCATGGGCACAGGCTCATGAGAACACTGCCCAACTGGCTATTAGCGCTACTGATGCTTAAATTCTACCAGTATGTAATTTTCGCCAATACTCAAATCTCAAAGATTATATATAGCTCTTTGCTTACAAGGAACAAAAAGAAGTCCCTAAAAGAGACACTGACTAGTGAGTATATAAGGTCTAACTGCTTATCCCTGCTACTATTTTAAAAATAACACATAATTGTTCATTCTATAATTTTTCAAATTTGAAAGCATCTTTGAATTACTGGTTTTGCCTGCGCTGTCTGTTCAGTTAGAAGAGAAAAACAGAATTAGCTGCAATGTTTTCCTACAAATAAACTGACAAATGGAAGATTTTGAGATATTAAAAATAAAATAATTCTGTAAAAGTAAACCTCCCTACGGTTTCATTTGTCTCATGAAAATTTGGTATTTTTTCACAGAGACACGGCTCCATTTAATCATGCTAAAGGGTGACATGGAGATCCATTTTCTTGACAGGACGGTTGATCACCCTATCACAGTAAGAAAATTAATACCTTCAACTAGCCTGTGTGGAAAACAGAAGCTACCTGCGATGGTAAAAGATATAAATGTTCTTTATTTTAAGTTGCAAACAGAATACATGTTCTGTATGAAAATGTTTCATTATTGGGTTACTTTTAATAAAATAGGAGGCTTTGATTTTATGACTTTAATAAAAACAACCACTTAATTCACACAGTGTTCCTCAAAAGTACATAATTGTCTTTAGGTTTAGCATAATTGACTCTAGATTTACAGGAACAGGGGTAAACACTTTACTTACAGCTTAACTAGAACACAGGTAAAATATTTGAGAAGTTTAAGCTATTTAAAGGGCTATGAGATATTGATTACTTCATTTAAAAAGCAGTCAGAGAGTGCAACCAAGAGGTCAAGATAAATTTAACAGTTTGAAGCACTTTACTAAATAACTCTAAAGATCATGTTAATTGGCTTTGTGCAGTTCTAGGGTAAAATTAATTTTATCCTGGCTTACTATAAAAGGATTAAAAGACATATTAAGTTCTTCAATTTTAACTGGAATAGGAATCAATGGATTTGAATTAAGGCTAAAGGCAGTTTTATGAGAGATGGACTACCAGCAGATACTTTATATCTGCTATTAGTCATATATTGATGAAGCTCTGTTATTGCATTAGGTTTTTAAACCTTAGATAAGCAGATACTACCAATTTGCTACTCTGAGAATATACTTTAAAAACTGTGGGTTGACTTGAGAAAATGTTTTCAAAAATGTGATTCTTGGTTTAGGATTGAGCATTAGAATGCTTTTAAAATAATGGACATACATGTTGTAAACTTTTTGAGTAAAAATTAATAAAAGAATGGGGTTGAATTCAATTAGAATTCCCTTCAAGGTTATGTCCATAGTAAAATAAAACATATCCAATATTACAAATATGTTGGTACTTTTTTTTTCAACCAACACATTATATTAAGATTGGTGTTAGTATATCACTTTTACACCAGAAATTTCTGGCATCCAGTAAGAGTCCATGTAACATTTACAGTGATATAAATAGTTTCCAAATGTGATAGAAATTCTAATATGCCCTCAAATATCACTTTGAAAATTCAGAAATGTTTTTTTGTTCATGATAAATAAAAGTAAAATGTTTTTCTTTACTCTTTTAATACTTACTAGTACTAAATAGTGTTTTACAATCATATGCATAGAAAACAAATTGTTTTAATATGCATTGTCTATAAAATGAAAAACACAATTTGCATTTAAAATGACATGTTTTATAAATAAGTCACTATGACTTGATAAGACTATACATAAATTATCAGAAAAGCAGTGAATTGAAAGATACCATAGCAGAAAACTAAATGGTAGCACACAGAGACTACTTAAAATAATTTGGATTAAGCTAGAAAATACTTTTCATTGGAAGTGTTTAGAACCCTGTTTTATTTGCAAAAAGTGTAATTGCTGTTATTTGATTTTGATTAATTACTGCAGAAAAAAAGTAAATTTAGCAAAATCAACTTTGTGAATACTGGCAATCTTGATTACAAGAAAACTTTCATAATTAGTAAACATGATTTGTAGGGCCAGCAGATGGCATAGTGGTTATATTGCTGGGCTCCCACATGGTGGACCACAGTTCAAGTACCAGATCAAGTGGCTTAAAAATCACGCTGAGCACATACATACCCAGGATTCCAAGAGGAGAATGGAGAAGAAGGGTGATTTCTCCCTCTCCCTCTCACTGTCTCTGTTTCTCTCTCTTTAGTGAGTGTATATCCCCGATGGCAAAAATCTCTTAAACAAAAGACACATGACTCGTGTGTCAGCATACAGTTAGATTAATCTTATGACATGATTCAAAGTTCTACAAATATTAGTCAATAAAGCTATAAAAGATTTTGATTTTCAGGCCAGTAAAATCTTTTAAGTTTTTCATTTTTATCTATTTCTCTTTTCTCAGCACCAAGGATATTTTAAATTTGATGTGTCATTATCAGCAGACACTAACTATGAAAACCATGGCATGATGGTTAACACTGCACAGAGGATACTGGATCCATATAGAAGATTGTGGTTTGGGTTCCCTGGTCGACCTGTACACCCTGGGTACATACTGATGACCCTGGCTGTCTGAGAAGTATTGGGAGCATTACCTAAGACCCTGTGGAAGGTGCTCATCTTTCTATCACTGTCTTTCATGATTAGTAAGCTTAAAAAAAAAATTAAAGCACATAAAATTGTATACTAAGTAAAGATGAATTTAAAATATAGGGCTGTCAGAAAAGTCATGATGCATTTTTGCATAGAAAAATATGCCAGGACTTTTCCAAGAATCCAATAATACAGGTCAGTGACATCTGTCCAATCAAAATACATTTTAAACTAGATCTTTAAAAGAAAGTTGACTTAAAATTGCTTTTTAGATATACTTGAACCAAAATAACTTAGACTTCCCCCTGACTCACTACTATCTGAATTAATATACTTGGCTGCATTATGGAATATTGATGATTGATTGATTGACTGGTTGCTATAAGACATGTGCACTCACTGGAGAGAGAGAGAAAGAGAGTGAGAAATTCCTTATCATGAAGGGATTTAGGGCACACACACAGGCCTGGCATGTTTTTCATGCCACTGGTCCTGGACTTGAACCACACAGCACACAGTCAGCCAGGTGAGGTCCAGCTGCCACATGTGAGGTCACCACGCCGCCTGCCTAGCCTAATTTATTTTTAAGATGTGCTTTAAAAAAAAAAAAAAGAGAGAGAGAGACAGTCTTGCTATGTTGACCAGACTGCCCACAAACCTTGCCGTGGCTTTCAGAGTACCTAGTATTACAAGCAAATACCACCATGCCTGGCAAGATCGACCTTTTCAACAATCGCTAAATGCTGTCATTTAAATATGTTAACTGTAAAAATTCATATATACGTTACATATAATTATATACTTAAATAAAATTCTCAGTGAGTGTACCAAGACATTATACCCTATGTGAGCTAGAACTACATTCTTGAGATTTTAAAATGTATTGCCCAGGAACCAGAAGGTAGAGTGGTGGTTAAGATGCTAGACTTCCATATGACTGATCACAGGTCTAGTCCTGGACTAGATTTTCAGTGCCTTGAAAATCACATCAGGTGTGTCTATGTATGTCCCCAAAATCCCAAGAGGAGAATGGCGGAGAAGGTATTGAAACACGGCCATCATTTTGGGGGTGGGGGGTGATTTCTTGTTTTCCCTCTCAATGACTCTGTCTCTCAGGAGAATGCACATGCCCTATGGCAAAAACTTAAAAAAAAAAAAAACTAATGAGAAAAATGCCCTCAGTGTCTTTTTCATTATGTAAATGAATTGGTGCCACATATATTTGATCCAAACACTTTCCAAACAACTTGCTAGTCTCAGAATTACTTAAGATTAATAAAGTGCAATGTCATTAAAATGTTAATTTTTACCAGATATATAAGAGTAGTCCTCTAAGCAAGCTTGTTAACAATGGGGAAAAGTCTTTAAAAGAAGTAAAAGCATTTAATATTAATTCATTTTAGAAACAATCTGGTTGGGGTGAACAGGTGGCATGGTGGTTAAGGTACTGGATTCTCACAAGGGTGACTGTGGTTCAAGTCTTGGACTCGGTGGCTTGAAAATCATGGTGGGTGCACATATGTGCATGCCCAGAATCCCAGGAGGAGAATGAATGAAAAGGGATTGTGGCATGGCCATCCCCTGGCGGTGATTTATCACTTTCCCTCTCATTCTCTCTCTCTCTCTGGCTAGCCAAAACACCTTATGGCAAAAGCGTAAAAAAAAAAAAAAAAAAAAAAAAAAAAATTACTGGCATCAAAAGAGTTTGAAATATTACAGAATTCTAATTAAATTTCAGCTTATTTCATGTACCACAATTCTAGTCAAATATTTCAAAGATGAATTTGTGAAATGGGGACACATAAAAGCATAGGTAGGAGATGACCCAGCATGTGAGAAAGGACCTAAAGACCTTGTCGTCCTGGTGGTGAATCATATTTCAGAGGCTCATGGGGAAGCTCTGTGGCTCTATGTCATTGTAAGCACATATAATGAAGCTCCTTTATCCAAACCAAGTTCCTTTATATAAATATTTCGTATTACTTGGTGGCATAATTTAGCTCTGCAATTTTCACCAAACTTGACAAATACACTTTGATGATATAAAAAAAGTAATTCAATTGCAGATGGTTATATGGCCAATATGTACTTTTCTACCTGTGCATCAGAAGTAAATAAAATATAGCATGCAAGGTTGCTGCAACTTCTTCTCTACCTCCAAAGAAAAATAGATGAATGGATTAAAAACTACCATGACGGGGCACTCCAACACAACTACCAAACTTTCAGATTACTACCAAAGCTAGTGTGTGTGCGGAACACTAGCAGCATAGTTTCCCCACTGCAGTAGAAATGTTTTGGCTGCTTTGTGACATATCTGCCTGAGTTTTCTTCACATTTACTGACAGAGAACCCGGCTCCCCAAATCAATGAGGCTTTTACTTTCGTCAGTGCTGTTGCTGCTGCTGCACTTATCCCCGCCCTCCATCACTGGATACTGAAGTAAACAAACATGCTATTAATTTGTATGCATGCACGGTAGCCCCCTGCTGGAACACGGTAGGTTCTACAAATGCGTATTTTTATCTGCTGCTGCTGATTAAGCCATTCTGAGATAATGCATTTTGCACATACGTGTAATACGTATGTGTACGTTTGACAAAATACAGAGAACCATTTCCCACGAAATTAGAGTAAAGGAAAACATGGTATTTCAAAGAAAATGACTGCCTTTGAAAAAGAAAAAAACAAGTTGTCATCCTTACCTGGAAGGTATGTCAATTATTTTGATAATTAGACATCTTGAACTTTGACAGCAAGCTTATATGATTTTTCAGGTTTTCATGTAACAATTTCTGATTCCTAACACAAATACAATTTTATACCTGTTTTTTTCACCATCCAACATTAGCTAACTTTTTATTGTCTTTCTCTTGAAAAATCATTTTGTTTCTTTGCCTTTACTTTTAGTAAAAGCATTCTCAGTTTGGAAGAAAAAAAGAGATTTAAAAAATTTCAAAAATCTAAGACATTTATGAAATCTCGTAGATAATAATTATCTCCAAAAACCTTCAATTCTTGGTCACATTTTACCCTCCAAAGATGAGTCTGAAACATGGCAAGTTTTAAAAGCTGTACAAATTTTAACCTTAAAAAGACTAACATCAGATTTTTCACGAGGAAAGGAGTATTTCAGAACACAGTGTTAGTAGTACCTTGTAAAATTATATGTCTCTGAAAACACAGCAAACCATTCTCCTAATATTTTCTCATACAGCTATTGTTTAGAAAAATACCTGTGGAAACATTTACTTATAAAAACATGGGAGCAGACATGGTGTTTCTATAAAAGATCAAACAGGACACATGAACCTGAACATTTGTTGGATGATTAGAATGAATTTTATGAAGATCTTATACCTGTGTGTTATAGTACAATGAGAAACTATTATATCTGAAGTCAATTTTATTCATAAAATGACAAATCATTTATTGGATTCATTTTTTAAAAATTTCCTCCTAGGTAATTATGTCTATAAAACTCAGTGAAATAAAACTAAAATCAAAAGGGATAACTCCTTTGCACTACCTCTGAGGAGTTAATCAGTACATCTATCCATTTATATGGAATATTTGGAGCATTCATTTTTCTGAATTACTATACATTTGATCACAATAATAAAACAATAGCATGTGACTAAAAATTACCTTTTTCAAAACTTCTGTTTTTGAAGTAAATTAGAACTTCTAAGTGATTTCTGGCTTTTATTTTTTTCTCAGCAGATTCCTTATAATGCTATCTACAATTTAGAAAAATAATTACCTTATTTCACATTTTTTTTTCCTTCACCATAAGTGAAGTGTTAAATAGAAATAATGAGGACCGGCAGGTTGCATGGTGGTTAAGGCGCCGGATTCCCACATGGTTGACTGTGGTTCAACTCATGGACTTGGCGGCTTTCTTTCTCACTCTCCTTCTCTTTGTCTCCTTTTTCTGGTCAAATTGAATAATAATAATAAATAAATAATTTTAAAAAGCATTTATAACAGAAATAATGAAGCATAATTAGGGGCAACATAATATCTTGGAAATTAATGACCATATTTTCATAGTAATAGCAGATCTGGAAAAAAAATTGTGATGCTTAAACTCACCACAAAGTTTTATAAGTAAAGACTTTTAATTACTCAGTTCACAAATAAAAGATATGTGAGATTTTATCTTTTTCTTTCTTATTTATTTGGGAAGCATTCTGTGAATTATTAACACTTTAAAAGATTAATACTTGGTATGACTGTACTAAGAACTAAATAAGAAATCTAAAGGAGAAATGTAAAAAATTAAATTAAAGGAGAAATAAGAGAAAGAAGTAAATAAATGTAAAGGAGAAATAAGGTCAAAAGCAATTTGGAGTTAAAATGTATTTATGTCATTAATAGATGATGAAGGCAGTAAACCCTTGAAAAAGTACAAAGCAAACAAGTACCAGTAAACTAAAGCATTCATGCTAAAAGTCTAAAAGTCACTGAAAAAGTAAACCATGACCTCAAACTGTTAAATATTTACTCATTGTTAGTCCACAACTTAGATAAATAAATAAATAAACAAATAAACAAACAAACAAACAAACAAACAAATAAATAAATAAAGTAGCTGGTAAGTGGCTAATGCCCATTTTCCAGAGATTCCTAAGTAAGTTCATAAATCTTGAAGAAATTAAAAGCTTAAATTGTTCTTAGATATTCACTCAGAATTATAATTTCTGATCTTATTCTGCTTGTAGTTTTAGCATGTTCAAGCTACATGTAGACAAATTATTCAGGTGCCTATAAGATTATTACATGATTTTAAAATTATTTTACATTTCCTTATTTTATAATGGTGATAACTAGTCTACCAAAGTAACTCAAGTTGTCATTTGGAAAATTTTTGCTTCACAAACCCCTTTTCTGTATATAGGATTCCTTTCACTATATGCCTTCTCAAATAAGCTACATGCATATTAAAATGTACTAATATTCTCTTTCATCTAACTATCTCATATGATTTCCTATTAAATAGGTGATTCCTTTTAGATTTTGAGCCGGAGTTGCTTATTTGGATGTATGAAACTAATACAGCCTTTGGACCTTGAATTTTACAGTCTTTTCAATGTTTAAGTTAGCATATACACTTAGAAATATTGGATATCCAACTCATTGATCTGTTATGACTACAGATTTGGAAAAGCTACCATCCTGAAATGAACACTAAGAGAAAAGCTGATCATCTTAGCCTATACAAGTACGTAGTAATATAAGGTTTGTAAGATGCAGTGCTATTTTGAAAGACTAGTTTTAAAACTGTTTCTGCTACCTGATTTAAAAAAATAAACATTTCCTCAAATCATTACATTACTTAGAAGTTGTAAAAGAGACAGTTTTCTAATGCTGTTATCTTAATCTTTTATTAAGCTCAAAATATTCATAGATAATTCCATATGTAAAAACCTATTGTTCTTATTGTACTTAACTGCTCTGAGACTTTTTGGCAGGAAACAAAAAGGAACATAAAATGAAGATAGCATAGAATTTCCTGAGAACTCTTACTACCATCACTCCAAAGGATGACTGATGTCATTGCCAAATAAGAGTTGAACACAGGAGGATTAAAAACAATCTAAAGCAAGAATTTATTAAGTGCCTGTAATCTCTTTCAAATATAACTTATTTCTCTTATTAACAAAAGAAAAAATGAGTAATTTCTCTGACACTATAATATTTTTATTCCCACAAAATACTTAAATAATAAGAAACATAATTTACCAACAGGAAAAAAAAAAAAAAACCTCTCAAAATATGTTTAAAAAAAGGATACTCATTTGAAAAACACCAGCAGAAAAAAATTGAAATCCATCTCTTAAATAATTTTTAAAACATTACATTAGGTCCATACAAATGCCATCAGCCTACTTAAAGTACTTCACACATCTACCCATATTGAATTTGTTGTAGTGATAATTATATGCAACCATAATCACTTTCCAAATTCTTTTACAAAAACAGAAATACCTTAAGTATCTTTTCAAAGGAAAAGAAAACAAATCAGAAGAAGAATACATAAAACATTTCCTAGGTGCAAGACATGATGACTGTTTTGAAAGAATTTTAGGGGGGAAAAAAGGGGGAGGTTGTTCTACCTAAATTAATATCCATATTTTATAGATAAGGAAGGTTAAGTTGGTTATATGTTCAAGAGACAAGGTGAAGGGCACAAAGGGTGTGGGCATTGCTGGCAATATCATTCCAGATCAATCTCTAGAAATCCTTGCTGTCAATGTTTCAGAGTTTGTTGCATAGAGATTTGTTAATGTCTGACACCATGTCTGAATCTCTAGTAGGTGTCTTCGCATCCTATATGATTTAAAATATTTCTCAAAAAACTGAAGAGCAAATAAATTAGTAATTTTTTAAGTCTTAAAATATTGGGTCGTCAGAAAAGTCATGATGCATCTTTGCATAGAAAAATATGTCATAACTTTTCTGACGACCCAATAAGTTTTGGTCTTATTTATCTAATAATATTATAGTATTTTTTCCTACTGAGCTATCTAAAATTTGTACAAAATTTGGGGGAGATATTTTATCAAGCTTATAAAGTCATTGAACATAAACATCATTACTCTTCAGAGACCAAATACTTAGATAGTTTAACAGAGCTATAAAATCAGTGTGTTATCCACAGAAACTTCAACAATTTTGACAGGAGAAAAATTTCTTGTAATACACTACATGGTGAAAAAGACTAATTCAAAATATGAGTTAAAATATTAATTACTTCTATATATACCTTCCTGTACGTTAATGTCTACCAGACGCATACATGCACAAGTATTTTTCCAAAATCACATGCCGAACTCCAAATACTGTAAATAAATTCACAATCATTTCCAAAGTTCACTTCATAATATCAGGAATAGCTAAGAGTCACTATAAGGGTTAAGACAATCATTTTCTACTGCATACTGGTGCTATTCTAAGCCGATAGTGTGTTTAAATCCACACCAATGAAATCAATACAGCACTGTTCTATTCAAGGTGAGACCAAATAAACCTGTCTGAAGCTTTGAGAAATAGGCTTTGCAGTATACTTTGAGTGCTAAATGCCTTTCAGTCCAGAGATCTGTCATTAAATAATCATTAGCCATCATTCACTCTTCCTAAAAAGCTTAACATCTAAACTTGTTCAGCATCCACTAAGGCATTAGTATAGACTACCAAGTAAGTACTCATTAGCACTTAGAGATGCTTCAATCACTCTGTTTAACCGTGCATTGTCTCATCAAAATAAATATTCCAAAATATTAATACATATTTATCACTGGATTAGAGTGCAATGGATACAAATGATTAGTAAAAAGGATATCGATGTAATGATCAGTCTCATTTGGATAACGCAGCATAACCTCACAGAGCAACGATCAACTCTTTCCTAGCCTATCTATCCAAATAAAACTCAGTGTCTTTCTTACCATTCAGCATCATATATTATTCAGTATCATATATTAAGTCAAATAAAATTAAGCTAATCCTGATAGAGAATTCATCAGGAGGTAATTTTGGCCTTCGTTTTGATGCATTTTAAAATAATGTTTCCTTTACCAATACTATTCATATTTCAGTTCACTATACGATCATCTCAATTACTGGATATCTATCATAATGGACCTACATTATGTTAGATATGAAGTTGAAAGAGAAAATTAAGATGTATGTTTTTCTTATTTGAAATACCTGAGAGATAGAGAAAATAACACAGAATGGTCTGTATTTAGTAATGTTATTGAACAATGTTCATAAATTATATGGTCATGATAATCTTCCTTTTACTTAGAAAAAATTAATTCTTGTATGCTATTACACTAATCCTCTCAATTTCAAGCCAATATTAATGAAAATGTCATTTCTGCAAGACATTAATTTGGTTCTTCATTTTTAAAAGCTCAAATAAAAATATATGAGCAGATACTTATGATCTCATCTACAGTTTTACAACTTATCACTTTTAATTTATTTATTATAGATTTCAACCTAAATGAGAGTCATGACATTATATAAACATTTTATGTTATTGGATGCCTTTTGATATCGTCCCAAGGGTATTTAGATAATTAAATACAAAGTTAAAGTATTCTTTTAATTATTAGGTACTTTAAAATTCCAAATAGACATTATATAAACAATAATTTTTGGAAGCTTTCTAATATTCTTACCAGTCCATTTGCTCTATGACTTTTCCATTTTTCTGTCAACACCCCCACATAAAGTTTCAATTACTAAGATATGAACAAGTAAAGTATTACTTGGCTGCTTGGTAAATACAGTATCTCGGTATTATATTTCAATTTATAAAACATTTTAAGACTCAGAAATTAATACAGTAATATAAAACCAAATCTCTTCATAGACAATTTTTAATGGTCGAGATGTCCCTTACTTGTAACATTGAGAGTTTTAGAACTTTCAACACATTATGGAAAATAAAATAGCCATTCCTTGTTACTTGGTAAGGTACATCAATAGGTGCACTGCATTGATCAAATAATTAATGAAAAAGAAAAGCACTAGTCTACTTATTATAATATAGAAAACATTTTTGGAAAAAAATTAAAAGAAATACTAAGACTAAAACTCATCTACCTATATAAGAGCATAATATAGATATAGAACAAGAGAAAAGGAGAATAGCCAAAGTTAGCATTAACTATTAAATATAGTCACCTTCCTAGAATAGCCTTGAATCTCACCAGTTTTGAAAACACACTCTTCCAGTAAAAATATAAAGCTTTACAATTATAATAATTTGCCAGAAAATGCACTCACTTTCCAAAAATGTAAAATTTATGAAAATTGCACCACTGAACCCGGCTCTGGTCTTGTCCTCCCTATGAAAGTAAATTCTTTCAGAACCTCAGGCAAATTCTCATTTTTTTAATCTACGAAACAACACTGATGAAATGCTTTCATCCTTTTCGGATCCTATACATAAATCTCTTACTGCTAATGACTTACTGACCACGGAGTCAATATTTATACCGTCTTTCCTAAATTTAAAAAAATATTTTTTCCTCATCATTACAACTGTTTAACTAATTTAAAATGAAAGTGATTTATTATGTATCCTAATAATTAAATTTAAGAATCCTTTTTTAAAGGTAAAAATAAGAGATTTCATTTGCCCTCTCTAGCACTTGTTTTGTACATAGTAAACAACTACGTTATGAAAAGAAACAAAACGTTGTTTTCAAATAATTCATGCCTTTAAAGATATGTTAGATTAACTGTTAATACAAAAACATGATCAATAAAAGCAATTCATTCTTGACTCTCCAATCTCACTGGGTATAGGTGAAACTTCAATAAAACCGGTACTCTTCTGGATTTTACATTTTGAAGCATGATTACTATTTTATTGGAAAGCATATAGGAGTAACACACTATTTTAAATTATAGTCATTTTGAAACTAAGTTGCAACTTATCCTGATTCTTTATGAATAGACTAGGTTTTTATTGGAAATCAATTGGAAGGCAGGTAAAATTAGATAGCCATGGTTACCAGAATATCAATAAGAGATACAGCAATATCCAATTCCAAGTCTTATGCTAAACTAAAAAGAAAGTAAAAGATACTAAA
Organism: Tupaia belangeri chinensis; assembly: GCF_000334495.1. Classification (NCBI taxonomy): domain Eukaryota; kingdom Metazoa; phylum Chordata; class Mammalia; order Scandentia; family Tupaiidae; genus Tupaia; species Tupaia belangeri. The sequence continues at coordinate 948,220 of NW_006159442.1, read as the reverse complement.
ATAAAAATACATTTCCTACATGCAAATGTGTAACATACAAACTATATTTTCAATGCCATTACATATAAAAAATGTAATCAAATTGATATTTTCAATTAAAAAACACATATTTTCATTATCAGTATTTAACTATCAAGATTATCAAATTTATTATATATTTTTCATTTGCATATTCTAAATCATAAAATAGGTACAACAGAGCAAAAAACAAGGCAATTTAAGCTTTATGATATTTCAAACATTTGTTTAGTGTAGACAATACTATGTAAACGAGAAAAATTTTCGAAAATGCAGATCTGCTATGCTGAATTTAAAACTTGATAGTATAAAATTTAGGTAAGAAATAAAAAACAAAAGAGAGAACTTATCACAAACACACTTAAATACCACTCAGTTTATCCAAGAAGCTGAAACTACAACATTACATGGTAAATTTACATGTTTAAGTTATTAAATCATTATCATAAAAATATTCCAATAAATAATCAAGAGTTCAAGGATATGTAACATAGTAGCTAACAATAATAAAAATGCTTTTAAAAATTATTTTAGTGCTGCTTCTGAATTCTTCTCTTTGTTAATGTATATTTACACGAAAATTTTCTTCTTTTTATTCAACTAGAAATATTTAAACTTATTTGGAAAAAAAGTGTAACTCTGAATTTTATAGAGCATATTTAGAGATATTAATAATTCCTCTCATTTATTTTTTAAACATCAATTAAAAAAAGAAATTCACATATCTACAAGGTTCAAAAATCACTGAATTGTTTTTTAAATAGAAGTATTAAAAGCGTCTGACAATCTAGTTGTTATTGGGATGTAACAGTTACATTACACTGGAGGCTATTAAGCATGCATTCTTTATCCTAATTAAGTGTTCAAAATTACTAGATTTAATTTTCATAAGAGAGATCAATCAATACCATAATATTTATATTTCTTAAAATATTTTTGAAATCCTTAAACACCCTATCAGTTCCAAAAGTGATAAATACAGAAAATCAGTAGGTTTCTGAAATATGCTACCACTGGTTCTGTTCAGAAATGAAAGGCCAATACTATATTAAAGAAAAAAAAAATGAAGCCACAAATAAGTAACAGAATTATAGCCGGCCCCACAGTATTGTAGAAGCTCGATGCTTGACCGCTCTGCTGCTGGAACAACTCCAGAGAGAGTTAACCTGGTGTGATAAAAGACTCGACAAAGCAATTCTGACTGTGCAGCAATGCTAAGTTGTGGACTAATACAAGAACAGGAGGCCCAATCGCTGTCTTTCACCAGGCACAATTTACACATGGCTTTATCAATAGCCTGAGTGCTGAATACAGAACACACTCTATTTGGCTTTCAGTCAATTAAGCTTTAAGCTGTCAGCAAACAAGACTTTTAAGTTAATTTTGAATCACCACGAATCAAGTTGAAGGTTGTGAAAGGGCGGCTCACATGCCGGCATGAAAAAAGGCAGTTTAATTGCCTCTGAATAGCTATTATATGCTGCAATTGGCCTATTGAATCTTAGATGATCTATTTATTTATCAAAGTGCAAGCATCAAAGATTAGTAAAAGAGTGAATAATATGAATTGTACTTTCACTATTTTGCATAAGAAATCGATCCATTTGCAAAAGTATAAAGAGCTCACATATTTAAAGTATCTTTAGTTTTTAATCTAAAAATTAGTAAAATGATAGCAAAACAAATCATAAAATAGAGGATTGTACTTCTAGAAAATACTTTCTGAAAGACATTTTTATCATATAATATTTTCACATATTGATACAGAATCGATTGTTTAGAATGCACAGACTCCTTCATAAATGTCCATATGATAAATGTTCATCAAATTAAGAGACTCGAAAAGAACTATAAAAGTGAATTAAATCAGAGATGTTACAACATCTTAATTTACAATTCCTTAGATTAACTGCATCATTAATTGTGTGAAGGGAAAGACCATTAAACATATCATTTTAGTAAAGATGTTTTTTAACCACAATTAAGGATTTCTTAAGAAATGGCATGATCAAATCAGAAGGAGTATATATCCCTAATATTGCATCACGTCTATTTTTAAGAAAGACTATGGTTGGCCACAGCCCTAATCAGTTTTTTCCTGAAATTATTGTTTTCAATTGCATGGACTCTGCTTTATTATTATAGGGCCACTCATGAGTGCAGGCAGCAGATATTGATTTTTTTATTAGAAGAGAGCACTGAAGCATTCGGTTGGTGGGGTGGGGGGGAGGGAATGCTCAGATTTTGTAAACAGATGTAAACATAGATCAAATTTAGGAATGGTAAAACTGAACCATTTTGCTTGGGCTGGGATGAGCGATGATTCTTTTTTACATTTCGACCCATTTTTAACTGTTAGTCCTTCTGCAGTAGATGTATTGAACCATGCACTCTTGGTAACATAGGGAAATCATATGTAAATTAATGGCTATAAAGTATTAATGGTTATATGAATTTGGATAGAATATGGGTTAATTTTAGTGTTCCCTCAAGAACAGACACATATTCTTGGAAACTTGGACCCGTCGTTTTGTATTTCCAGTCAACAGAGGCAATAGATGGGCTTGGGAATCAGCACTGACTGTCATCATTCCAGGAACTACCACACATTCGGGGGCTGAAATTCACTGACAGATTTTGAAAACTCCTTCTTCCCTCTTGTCCCATCCATTATTATAAAATAATGCACTCATTTTTTACATTTATATTCACAAAACATCTTATAATCATTTACTAGTTACTCCTGACAAAAATCAATGTTACTAAAACCATAAATATAAAGACATTAGAGAATGCCTATATGACTTCCAAGAGAAACAGGTGAAGGAGGCAGATTAAGCATAAAAGCCGGTCTGCCTAGGATAAAGTAAAGTAGAAACCACATGAAGAGATATTCTTTTTCATCGTTACTAAGAGCAACAACAAAAGATCTCTTTGTGTTCAATGGTCATGAACGATCATTGCACATCTCCTGCTATTTTTATATATTTATATAAGACATGAAATATTCCAAATACTTGCATTTTACTCATATGAAATCCACTCACTCAAAGTGAAAGGGAGGACATAACATGGAGTAAGACAATCAGTAGAGCCTTCCTGTACCTTGTTTTCGGGGAAGGCAGGCAAACACACAGACAAATACAAATCATAAGGTATTTAATAAGGTGATTAATACCAAGAGACAGACAAGAGAGTGACACAGAAAATAAAATATAAAACTCTCAACTGCAGAAAGAGGGGTCAAGGTAAGAAAGCTTAGGTTTCGGGTTGAAATAAGTTGCCCAAGTCTAACAGCTGTGAATGACAGAGTCAGAACACAAACCCAGTTAGACCAACCCTAAAGCCAATGCCTTTAAGTACTACCCCAAAGAAACAATAAAAAAATCAGACATAATAAACCCTTTCCTTAAAGATCTCAGAGCTTAATAGGAAAGTAAAATAAAATAACAAACACTTGTCATTACGCAAGGGCAAGCAATAAGAAAGCCATGGACTTCCACAAGAAGAAAGGAGTTTTCACAGAGGGGCCAGTCCAGATAGGTCCCCAAATTCAGAATTGACAAGGAGAAATAGGCTGCCTGTGAAGAATAAGAAACTACAGCAGAAGTAGAGCCCTATCCTGAACACCATTATATGGTCTCCTCTCTCTCTCTCTTTTTTTTTTTTTTT
>NW_006159442.1:841659-943250 GCF_000334495.1 Tupaia belangeri chinensis | reverse complement strand
CAGAGAGAGGCAGAGAGAGAGAGAGAGAGAGAGAGAGAGAGCATGAACACCCCAGAGACTATGGCTACACTGCAATCCCTTCTGCCCCCTTCCCCTCCGGGGATTTTGGGCACACATGCACATGCGCCAGTGAGCATTTGTTGAGTTTTCCAAGCTGCCAAGTACAGGACTTCAACTGAACAGTTGGCCCATGTAGGATCCAGCTGCCTTAACCACCATGCCACTGGCTGGTCTCATGGCCTCCCTCTTATTCCCCCTTCACTCTGCTAGATTCTTTTCCCATGGCATTTGCCAGCTTCTAATATACTTTTAAAAATACTCTTAATTTATTATGTTCATTGTCCCCTCACGACTGCTGCCCGTTCTATAATTTCACTGTATAAAGATAGGAATTGAGATTTTCGTCATTTCATCCACATGTGTGGGCCTAGAACAACGTCTGTCATGTAGAAGCTTAATAAATATTTGTTGAATTAGTAAGTAAGGCACAGAAGTAGAATGGCTCCAGTCATACATGGGAAGAGGAATGAGTTTATTTTGGCTCAAAACAGAGATTATGAAGGCAAACATTGGGAGCTAAGGCTAGAATATGAAGTAGTTTGAGAATACAGGAGTCTTGACTACCAAGCTAAGGAAATTATATTATAAAGTGATGCAAAATCAGTGGAAATGCTTTAATCACTTGGTGATTATTAGGAAGGTCAATCAGGCAACTGTGCATTTAAAATATCTGAGATATGAGAGACAATAGCTACCCAAAGCCTCAAACTATGACAGTGAAAATGGAAGGGGTGTTACACAGCAATAAAATCTCTGTGTTGTGTTTCTGTGCTTTACAGAGCTCAGGAAAGAAAGCGAAGCGTAAAATATAATTTTAAGTTTCAAATCTGAGTGAATGGTCCCATTAATAAAAATAAGTTCAGTTTAAACGTGATAGAGTTTAAAGTATCTTAAGGATATCCCAGTGAAGAGGTCTAGCAAGCAGCTGAAAATAAAAGCTTGGAGCTCAGAGGTCTGGAGAGAAAAAGCTGAAAATTATTCAAGTGCTAAGTATTATTCAAGTGCCGTGAGCCTGGCTGAGCGTCCAAGAAAAAGGAGAGAGAGAAGAGGAATGAGCAGAGAATGCCAGGGAAATCTTAATTACACACCGAACTTCAGGAGACAGAAAAGGAATTACAGAGAATGCAGGAGGGGAAGTTCCCTTTCCCACTTCCTTCACCTGACAAACCTGGTCACACCTTTCACATTGCAGCTGAAATGCGAGGTGTGTAAGGTTGCTGTCTTCTCTGCTCCCATAGCACTTAGTGCAGTCTCCCAGTAGCATTCACACGTTTTTTTTTTGTGTGTGTGTGTGATCTGTCACTTTATGTCTTTTTCTATATCCCTAGAAATGACATAGGGTGCCCAGGATGTGTGCAAGCGCACACATGCACATGTATTACGAGTGTAATTATGTGTATCTGACTGTGTATGTAAGAGTTTATTATTGTCAACATGTCTACAAGTATGCACATGTTTCTGAGTGCATGTATACAGTGTCATGCTACCAATAAGTTCTTTGTCTACTGTTTCATGCTGTGAGAGAAAATACTAAATCATAACCACTATTTGATAGTCCCATTCTAGTATTAAACTGCAATCCCTTCTGCCCCCTTCCCCTCCGGGGATTTTGGGCACACATGCACATGCGCCAGTGAGCATTTGTTGAGTTTTCCAAGCTGCCAAGTACAGGACTTCAACTGAACAGTTGGCCCATGTAGGATCCAGCTGCCTTAACCACCATGCCACTGGCTGGTCTCATGGCCTCCCTCTTATTCCCCCTTCACTCTGCTAGATTCTTTTCCCATGGCATTTGCCAGCTTCTAATATACTTTTAAAAATACTCTTAATTTATTATGTTCATTGTCCCCTCACGACTGCTGCCCGTTCTATAATTTCACTGTATAAAGATAGGAATTGAGATTTTCGTCATTTCATCCACATGTGTGGGCCTAGAACAACGTCTGTCATGTAGAAGCTTAATAAATATTTGTTGAATTAGTAAGTAAGGCACAGAAGTAGAATGGCTCCAGTCATACATGGGAAGAGGAATGAGTTTATTTTGGCTCAAAACAGAGATTATGAAGGCAAACATTGGGAGCTAAGGCTAGAATATGAAGTAGTTTGAGAATACAGGAGTCTTGACTACCAAGCTAAGGAAATTATATTATAAAGTGATGCAAAATCAGTGGAAATGCTTTAATCACTTGGTGATTATTAGGAAGGTCAATCAGGCAACTGTGCATTTAAAATATCTGAGATATGAGAGACAATAGCTACCCAAAGCCTCAAACTATGACAGTGAAAATGGAAGGGGTGTTACACAGCAATAAAATCTCTGTGTTGTGTTTCTGTGCTTTACAGAGCTCAGGAAAGAAAGCGAAGCGTAAAATATAATTTTAAGTTTCAAATCTGAGTGAATGGTCCCATTAATAAAAATAAGTTCAGTTTAAACGTGATAGAGTTTAAAGTATCTTAAGGATATCCCAGTGAAGAGGTCTAGCAAGCAGCTGAAAATAAAAGCTTGGAGCTCAGAGGTCTGGAGAGAAAAAGCTGAAAATTATTCAAGTGCTAAGTATTATTCAAGTGCCGTGAGCCTGGCTGAGCGTCCAAGAAAAAGGAGAGAGAGAAGAGGAATGAGCAGAGAATGCCAGGGAAATCTTAATTACACACCGAACTTCAGGAGACAGAAAAGGAATTACAGAGAATGCAGGAGGGGAAGTTCCCTTTCCCACTTCCTTCACCTGACAAACCTGGTCACACCTTTCACATTGCAGCTGAAATGCGAGGTGTGTAAGGTTGCTGTCTTCTCTGCTCCCATAGCACTTAGTGCAGTCTCCCAGTAGCATTCACACGTTTTTTTTTTGTGTGTGTGTGTGATCTGTCACTTTATGTCTTTTTCTATATCCCTAGAAATGACATAGGGTGCCCAGGATGTGTGCAAGCGCACACATGCACATGTATTACGAGTGTAATTATGTGTATCTGACTGTGTATGTAAGAGTTTATTATTGTCAACATGTCTACAAGTATGCACATGTTTCTGAGTGCATGTATACAGTGTCATGCTACCAATAAGTTCTTTGTCTACTGTTTCATGCTGTGAGAGAAAATACTAAATCATAACCACTATTTGATAGTCCCATTCTAGTATTAAAGAAATAATAAGGGACCAGCAGTTAGTGTAATGGCTATATCACTGGACTCCCATGTAGTCGACCGCGGTTCGCATCCTGGACCCGGTAGCTTAAAACTCACGCCAGGCACATGTGTGTGCGTGCCCAAGATCCTGAGAGGAGAATGGAGGAGAAGGGATTGCAGTGTGGCCATCCCTCCTGGGGGGTGATTTCTCGCTTTCTGTTTCTCTGTCTCTGTCTGTCTAGCGAGCACATGTGCCCTGTAGCGAAAATCTCTCCAAAAATAATAATAATAATAATAAGGGGGCCAGATGGTGGTGTGGTGGTTGGGCATTGGACTTCCACATGGCCAACTGCAGTTTGAGTCCCAGACCTGGTGATTTGTTTTTTCACTTTCTCTCTGTCTCTCTTTCACTCTGTCTCTCTTTGGTAAGTGCACGTGTCCATAGCAAATTGAAAAATATGGTGGCGTAGTGGTTAAAGTGCTGAATTCCAACATGGTTGACCATAGTTCAAATCCTAACCCAGTGGCTTGAAACTCGCACCAGGAGCATGTGCACCCACACCTAAAATCCCAAGAGGAGAATGGAGAAGAAAGGATTGAGGCATGGCCATCACCCCTGGGGAGTAATTTCTCACATTCGGTCTTTCTGTCCCTCTAGCAAGCACACGTGCCCTACAGCAAAAATCTCCAAAAAGAATCCAATAAAAGTTTTTTTAAATAAACAAACTTAAGTAATTCTAAAAAAAAATTTTTAAATAGTAATAATAAGCCCTATATTTTCCACAAAGAAAGGTAGTCTGGAATGCTTTACATTGAACCAATAGAATATTTTATTATCATAAAACAAATACTATCCACAGAATTTATGGCTCATCCCAGAAAGGTATTTTAACACATTCTCACAAAATCCTCAGTGCTGTCTTAAACTGACAGAGAAGTAATTAGAAGGAATAAAAGCAGACATGTCCTTCCTATAACACAACTTCCTGCTTCTAGATTATAAAAATAATCATATAAGGAAGAAAGATGGCCATAAACAGGTCTTTTAGAATAGCTGCAGTCTCAGCTAATAAGTGCTACTTCTCAAAAATATACCAGGGAGGGGACAGCAAGTGGCACAGTGGTCAGGTTGCTGGACTACCACATGGCTGACTGTGGTTTGAATCCTGGACCCAGAGGTCTGAAACTAACACTGGGTGTGTGTGTGTGTGTGCACGTGTGCATGCCCAAAATCCCAGGAAGAGAATGGAGGAGAAGAGATTGTGGCATGGCCATCCCCGCAGGGGGTGATTTCTCACTTTCTATATCTGTGTCTCCAGCAAGTGCATGTGCCTTATAGCAAAAATCTCTCCCTTAAGGAAAAAAAAAAAAAAGTACCAAAAAAGGGGCATGAAGCACAGTAAAATGGCATTAAACTCTTACTTCAGAGTGTAATTTATTTTTTCTTAACAGAGTTTTAGGGAATACAGAAGGCTACTCAATGCTTCATTATAATAAGCTATCAATGCAGGAAAGTCTTAGTAATTCTGGGATAACAGTCAAGAAATATAGACTATAATAACAAATCTTTTTCTTAAGTAAAATCTGAACCATTCTTATTTAAATCAACAAAGATTTCAGGAGCTATAGGATCTGTAAAACAATAGAAATTGATTTCTTCCATGGACTAAATATATACAAAAGACCATCTGCTATGAGTCAGAGCACTTAGGGTTTGCTAAGGCACACTGATTGTTCCACAGTCAGCCCTGGAAATTTAAGAAAACTGCTGCAGGTCGAAAGTCTTAGTCACCACTCCTCTGGTTTTCTTGGAGAGATTTTCCCTAAGATCCTGTAGGATCTCACTAGACCCCTCACTCAGTGTTTCCCAGAGGTACCAGAGTCACTTTTCTGATGGATGAGTCTAGGATATAAAATTTGTCAGGAGTAGGTAGCCCCTACCCCTCTCTTTGGGAGACATTTACTTATAAAAAAGCAGACACTCTACTCTGCCCTCGAAGTCATAGTTTAATAGACACAGGTGCACCAAGGGAAAGGCAGTGGTTTTCCAGCACAGTCTGTGATGAATAATTAATTTGACTGTAAAATGTATTATGGAAGAACAAAGAGCCAAGAATAACCAAGACACTTTTGAAAAAGAAAAAGATAAGACATGCTCTCCTGGATATAAAGATTAATTATAAAGGCATAGTAATTAAAACAGCATGGTATTAATGCAGGGATAAACTTACAAATAAAATAAAATGAAAGAAAAACAGACTTCATTGTGTGTGTATATGTACACATATGTGTACATATACACACATATATATACAATACATATATATACATATTATAGAAAAATGGTTACTTAGAGGAATAAAGATGAAATAGAACTCTATCACACACCATAAATAATTTAAATTACAAGTAGATTAAGTATTTATTTGCCAAGGCCAGTAGGTGGCATAGTGGTTAAGGGAGTAGACTCCCACATGGCTGACTATGGTTCAAGTCTTGGACCCAGCAGCTTGAAATCATACTGGGCACATGTGTGTCCTTACCAAAACTCTGAAAGGAGAATGGGAGAGAAGGGATGGTGGTGTGGCCACTGCCTTCTCTATCCCCACTCCCCCACCAAAGTGATTTCTCACTGTTTCTCTCTCTGTCTCTCTGGCAAGTACATATACCCTATAGCAAAAATCTCTCTCTCTCTCTCTCTCTCTCTAAACAAGAAAAAAAAAGTCTTATTTATCTATAGTACAACTTTGAAGAAAGAATTTCCTAAGGTCCTAAAAGCACTAGCCATAAAAAGATGAATAAATTCAACTATATAAAAATTAACAACTCATTTTCATTAAAAGTACCTTAAAAATGAAAATAAAAGACATGAATTTATTTGTGAAAAGTAGTTCATTTAGACATAGTTGGCAAACTATTAATATCTTAAAGTTATAAACAACTACAATTAGAAAGACAAATAATGAATAAAATGAGTAAAAGATTTGTTTTTGTTTTGTTTTGTTTTTTGGAGAGGTTTTTCGCTATAGGGAGTGTGCGCTCGCCAGACAGACAGAAAGAGACAGAGAGACGGAAAGCGAGAAATCACCCTCCAGGGGGGATGGTCACGCCGCAATCCCTTCTCCTCCATTCTTCTCTCGGGATCTTGGGCACGCACGCACACGTGCCCAGTGTGAGTTTTAAGCCACCGGGTCCGGGATGCGAACCGCAGTCGACTACGTGGGAGTCCAGTGACATAGCCATTATGCTAACTGCTGGTTCCCGAGTAAAATATTTCAACAGGCATTTCACAGGAGAGGGAATGTGATCAAACTCATTAGTGAACAGAGACATGCAAACCAAGAGCAAAATAAGGTACCACTCCCACCTTATCAAGTGACCAGAGTGTGAAAATCAAGTGTTGGAAAGAATGTAGACTAATAGAGCTTCTCAGAAGCCTTGGATAAGAGTTTGACATTTGGCGTGGTGGTGGCCCAAGGAGTAGGGCCATACCTGTGCACTGCCAGAGACCATGTGTGAATATGCATCCCAGGTCTACCTTAAGACTCTGGTCACCCATAATCCTGGCTAGCTGCAGTACTTATCAGGCGAGAGGGTCATATGAAGATTGTTAAGGGTGTTTGTCTTTCTTCCCTTTATTTCAGGAGATTACTAAAAAAAAAAAAAAGAATCTGGGACCAGCCTCTGGTGTGTTGTTAAAATGGCTGGATCCCACATGGCCAACTACGCAGTTCAAGTCCTGGACCTGGCTTAAGAAACTTGCCATAGATATGTGTGTATGCAAGCCCCAAGTCCCAAAGGACAAAAAGATGGAGAAGGAATCTGTGGCATGACCATTCCCCACGGGGGATATTTTCTCACTTTTCTTCTTTCTCTCTGTCTAGCTCTAGCAAGCACATGCAGCCTCTGACAAAATTAAAATCATAAAAAAAGATTTTGACTCTATATTTATGAAGTTGATCATCTGCATTTCCAAAGACAGTCATTTCAGTCTTAATTATATACTCAAGGGAAAATTGTATGTATATGCACAGAACACATGAATAAGATATTCATAACAACACTGTCATAACACAAATGTCTACTGATAAATTGTGATATTTTCCCTGTTACTACTAAGTGACAAAAATGAACTATAGCTACACACAACATAAATTAACTTTTGCAATGTGATTTTTAAAAATAATTATTTATTTATTTAATTCCATTTGTTATTATTATTTTTTAACTTGACCAGAGAGAGGGAAAGTGAGAAAGCAAGCCACCAGGTCCGGGACTCAGACCGCAGTCACCCATGTGAGAATCCAGTACCTTTAACCACCACACCCCTACCAGTCCCCCTTTGCAATATGTTAAGTGAACACAAAGCAAAGTACCAACAAACTTCTATACTGAAATTGTAGCCAGGCACAATTCATTCTTATTCAGCAACTCAAAATACCAGACTGAGGGAAAATTTCTTTTCTGCCCTGTCTAAAGGTAAACTAGGTTTCTCTGGTTCAATGTCTATTTTCACTTCAATGTCTATTTCACTTAGTGAAATAAAAGTGAAAATAGAAATTATGTGGACTTCATCCTTGTAATTTTGATAAAGGCAAAGGTGAACTCAGTCGTGACGTAATCACCAAGTCTCCCTTGGTAAAGCCTTAACACTTGATCCCATAACCAAAACCCAGTGAGTTTCTGCACACCACACAGTCAAGCAGTCCACCTGCTGAGGAACTGGTTAAACCACTATGTGGAAGCAGAAATAGCAACTATGATCTTGCAAAAAAAAAAAAAAAATCCTTTATCCCCCATTTCTTAATTCCATCAGGATTTGGGGCACATATGCCCATGTGTCTAGTGAGTGTTTCAAGCCTCGGGCTGGGATTCAAACTGCAGTTAGCCTTTTAGGATCCAGTTCTGAAGGCAATGTACTCAACCACTGCACAAAAGGCTGGTCCATTCTAGTCATTCCCTACTGTGCCCTTGACTGAGATCACTGCGTATGTGTGTTATGAGAGAAAATACAAATAAACGCTGAAATGTAGGATGTGATCTAACGGTGTAGCCCATCAAACTTAGCAGTTTGGTCTTCTGATAGGGTCCACTTCTATAGTATCACAAAGCATAAATTGCTTTCAACCACTAAGAAAATGACTAAATTCAAGCCTATAAGCTAAATAACCAGCAAAAATGAGAAAACAGTGGCTACAGCAAAAAGACTAAATCAGAAAGGGAAATTTGCCAGGCAAGGTGCTTGGGGACTTAATTTCAGTGGTGTTGATTCTTTTTAGCATACCTGAACTAGAACTTTGAATAGGCTATGCTGAAGTGTTATTAATCATTTACTTGCAGTCCCCTACGCAATAGATTGTCAAGTGCCTAGAATCTGGAAAAACCTTAAACCTTGTAATAGCAAACACAGTGTCAGCCCTCCATTAAAAATTAAAATGCAAAGGATAAAGCTGTTGATGATGACTAATGTAAGGCTAGGAAAAATAAATCAGTGAGGAAAAATAGTTGTTCCGAAGTAAATAAAAAGCACTTTCATAATGTAGACTCCTAACAAAGGAGGTATGTAGTCAATATTTATATATTTAATTATAGAAACATATTGGATTACTGAATCTGTAACATAATATATTTCCATAGAAAAGGGGCAGAAGATCTAATATTCCCTTATCTTCACATATTGTTATCTGCTCATAAAGACAATAGCAACACAGACACACAAACAAATGCACCGAATGAGCAAAGTAAAAATCCAGGATTCAAGGCTGGCCCTATGGCCTGGTAGTTAAGTGAGTTGGGTTCAAATCTCAGCGTCAGCAGCTTGGAAAACATGCTAGACACCTGAGCATGCATGCCCCAAATCCCAACAGGATGAGGTGGAGGAGAAGGGACTGTTGCATGACCACGTTCCACTAGGGGGTGCTATCTTGTTCTCCCTTGCCTCTGTCTTTCAGTCTCTGTGAGGCTGAGCACACACAGTCTCTGGCAATTAAAAAACAAAAAATGGAGGATTCAAACACAGCATTCTGACTCTGATGTTTGTGCTTAATACTAACATTATATATAATCTTCCTAGCCATTTAAAACATCAAGAGTAGATTCAATTAACTGAGTAACTCAAATGATTCTTGCTATCAACTAGCAAAATCCATACGAACTGTATCAGTTTAGTGATAGTAATTCAACTGATTTGTAAATTGTGATGGGAAAACTATGTTTAGATTTACATTTTCTATTAGGACCCAAAACTCTATATTATGTATATAATATAACATTCTTACTTGTTTCTAATTATAAATTACAATATGTCTTTTCCATTCAATAGTTCGCTAACATGAATATTTTATAATAAAATTATAGAAAGTTTCCCCCAAATATTTCTGAACACTTAGTATTCAGTTAGTATTACTTTAGCTTAGGACTTAGCTTAGTGTTACTGTAAAACTTTTTTAAAGAATTATTTTATTTTTTAATTTGCTATAGGGCATGAGTACTGACTAAAAAGACAGTATTCACTAGAGAGAGACAGACAGAGAGAAAGGGAAAGTGACAAATTAAACCGCCAGGTCCAAGACTCGAACCATGGTTGGCCATGTGGGTGTCCAGTTCTTAACCACCATGCCATCTGCTGGCCGACTTTAGAACTTTTTATTTAAAAATCTCTCTTAAAAAAACAAACAAACAAAATCACTTTTTATTCAATAGCACTGAATAATTATTTCTTGCCTATTTATATTTCTCTTGTCTTCCCCCCCTCCTTTGGATAATCAGTGCCTCTGATTTTAAAAATAATTTACTCTTGGGACTAGCAGTTAGCATAACGGCTATGTTGCTGGACTCCCACGTAGTCGAGCGCGGTTCAAGTCCCGGACCCGGCGGCTTAAACTCACGCCGGGTGTATGTGCGTGTGTGCCCAAGATCCTGAGAGGAGAATGAAGCAGGGATTGCGGCGTGGCCATCCTCCTTGGGGGGTGTTTTCTTGCTTTCTATCTCTCTGTCTCTTTCTGGCAAGCGCACGTGCCCTATAGCAAAAACCTCTACAAAAAAAAAAAAATTACTCTATTTTGTTTCTTTTAGTCATTTTGATCCCTTATTATTTTCTATCATTTACCATTACTCCTTGATTTTAAAATTCTTTTTTTTTTTTTTTTTTTGGAGAGGTTTTTGCTATAGGGCGCATGTGCTCGCCAGACAGACAGAGAGAGACATAGAGACAGAAAGCGAGAAATCACCCCCCAGGGGGGATAGTCACACCGCAATCCCTTCTCCTCCATTCTCCTCTCAGGATCTTGGGCACGCACACACACGCGCCCGGCGTGAGTTTTAAGCCACCGGGTCCGGGACGCAAACCGCGGTCGACTATGTGGGAGTCCAGCAACATAGCCATTACGCTAACTGCTGGTTCCCGATTTTAAAATTCTTTACCTCTCTGGAGAAACCCTCTAAGTTGATGGCAGAGATGGTTCTCTTTTCTCACAAACTCCCCCCTTTCCCCTTTGTGTCTCTCAGAGTAACCCCTCTATCTCTCCTAAGTCAATGTCCTAAACTAAATGCTATACGCAGCTTTCTTCCTTGCCATCATGATTTCATTCAATCTTTTATTTCCATATACTTATCCCTTCATTTAAAAACATTCCACCTGGACAAAACTATACTAGGTATATCTAACTATCTATTTGCCACTGTCTGTCACTCTCAAAGGATAAGTGGCTAATTACCTTTGCTTTCTGGTTTACACTGTAATTTTCTTTTCTAATGATATTTTCAGGTGCAGAAGAACTTAAGATTATTACAGCCTCACTAATGCTGTAGTATTTTACACCAATTAATTGCTCTAGTACTAGATAATATTAGAGAATATTAAACATTTTTTAAACTCACATTATAGTGAAGCCATTATTACTAAGGAATACATACTCAAGTATTAATGACAAAATAACATGACGTCTGGAGTTTGCTGTAAAATACTGGATTGTTGGAAAAGTCATGACATATTTTTCTGGTTTTCTATGCAAAAATGTGTCATGACTTTTTCAATGACCCAATATTACAGCCTGGGCCAGGTGGTGGACTCACATCTTAAAGTACTGGGTTCACATCCTGGGACCTCCCTGAGCAAGCCAGGTGCATGTGCACATACTGTGATCCAAACAAGCCAGCTGAGACTGGTAGATTATGGTGTCCTGTTGGGTACACCTATCTCTCTGTTTCTGTTTCTCTCTTTCTCTTTCACAGAAGAAATACACTTTTAAAAATAATGATAATAATCCAGGGGTAGAATGGATGAAACAAGACTGACTACATTTTGGTAACTGTGGAAGCAGGTAATCAGCAGATAGCCATTCATTATATTATTCACTTTAATTTTTTGTGTGCTTCCAAGTTCCTGTGATAAAAATAATTTTTGTTGACTCAAACTAGATTTCTTTCTTTTTTAAGAATTATTTATTCAATTTTATCCTTTTTTTTTTCTTTTTTTAAATTTTGCTACAGGGCACATGCGCTCACCACAGACAGATAGGGAGAGAGAGAAAGAAGGTAAGAAAACAAGCCACCTGGTCTGGGACTCGATTGCAGTTCGAGTTATTTAATCAATAAACATATCTTAAAAGTTTTCTGCTATGGGGGCAATTTTGATGTCCACTTTGCCCAGTGCCCCAGGATTGAATTTACACACAAAAAATACAAATTAAGAAGCAGATAAGAATTGTTCAATTCTTATATTCATACTCTATCAACAGATATCAAAAAATATAAAGGAAAACCATGCTTAATTTCTTCACATCATTTAATCATTCAAAGTAGGTGGGTCTGGTTGGGCATAGCCAGGTCTCTTTGTTCAATAATAGTACAGGACCTATGGTTAAAATTATCTGAGCTATCTGCCGTGGTTTAGCATAAGATATATAAGAGCTTAAGGATCAAAGAACATGCTTTCAGGTATACAGAAGTAAAATGAAAGCAAAGTAAAGCTAGAATGATATAGAAATTTTATCATATATTCCAATGCTGAGTGCTCATGGAATTTCTAAGAAATAATTCATGTAAACCCAGCTTTTTCTTTTGTATCTCATCATAATACAGTTTTTGAAATACCCTTGTTTTTGTTCAGAACGCTGGCTATTAAGATGAATATGCATTAACTGTGTCTATTAGCACTTTCTCTGAATAGAAATGTACTAGGTTTCATTCTTTTATGTTAATATATAGCCATATCTGTCTTAGAACAGTAGCATGTCAGTTCTTAATGTCCTTTTATTCTTAAAATCCAATCAAATTTTTACTTAAAATGTTTAACTTTATGTTATGTGAATTTTATCTCAATCAAAATCAGAGTCCAAACCAATCCCCAAGCTGTTTTTTTAAACTTCTTTCCTCTTATGTTTTTATTAAAGTCCACTATAATGATTTAATAAAGTAGCATTTTTAATACACTAATCAAAATTAGAGGTTACAAAACTTGTTTAAGATTTTACAATAACAAATTGTTAAACAGACTCAGCTTGTGACATTTTTACTTAAATTTGCTGGTGATTATAGCTGATGAGAAACATTAATAAATCCAATAACATTTTTCTACACAGCCATTTTGAAATGTCAGCCATTACTAATCGATAGACTTCTTTTCTCACTGGTCACAATGGCTCACAAAATGGTCACAATGACTAATTTTAAGATCTTTTTACAGGTCATATCCACAAAAAAGCCTGATCCAAATAGCTATGAGTCTTGTGTGTCCCTGCTTCACCAAGGTAGGAGCCAATTATATTAACGGCAATAGTCACATTTGTTTTTCAAATGCAAATGATTAAAATGTGAGCTTCTTTTAGATTAACATTTCCAAATTAAATTGCATCTTTACTGCACTGACATATGTCATTCAAACAGATGTCAGCTCATAAACTTGACAAAGGACAAAGTGTTTGTGCAAGTTTGTTGTGTGACAGATGTTTATCAGTCACAGCACTGAGAAGTCACCTTTTAGTACAAGATACTTAAGTGATTGTTAAGTTGTAAGAATTCAGTAAAGAATTAATACACTAATAAAAATTCTATTCCTATTAAAATGCCAATACAAATAGTCTCACTGAAAATGCTGTCAAATTATTTTAATTTGAAAGTACATGCTGATATAAAAATTCACATTGACAAATGGGTTAAAAATCTTCTTTGAAGTTTTAGTTGAAAAGGTTGTTTCAAAGAAGTAAAAATATTATAAAGTATCAATCACCTATTGATAAAATAAAATGTCCTTTTTGTTCATATTATATTCTTTTACTGATAGTTCTATGGAAAAAAAAGATGGTGATTCAAGAACATGTATTTTCATATTTAACATTTAAAAAGGTTACATTCCTTTTGATTTCAAAAAAATTACATATGTGTGTGTGTTTGTTTTTTATACAATAGCTATTGCTGGATTTGGTGGACAGTTTTTCAGAGTAATTAAACACAAATTAAAAGCTTCTTTGATCTCTATATGACTGGCTGGTAAGGGAATCATATCTCAAAGTGTCTGCTGACAGGATCGGCCCTAACTCTCTGCAATGAGGCTCAGCAGGAGCTCTATCCAGGGGCTGGCTTGTAGGCCCCCACATTGTCCCCAACAGTGGGTTAGGGGCTCCTTGGATGGGAATGCCAGATGGTTTCATTTGTTGTATATTTCCACTCTTCACCAAAATGTAGGTGAATCCTGGCCAGAGACAAGAGGCAAGTACTGTTACTGCACCTGTCACTTTTATTTAACTTCAGATGGAAGGGAATAAGAAAAAATATGTTACATTTGGCTTTAACCACTCAATAAAATACTATACGTAGGGTATATTACTACTTTGCACATGTGCACAAAACTTTTAATTAGCATTCATTTGCATTTTCTTTCCTTTAATTCTCTTTTAAAATTAAATTAATAAAACTTCAAAGAAATATTTTAAAATATTATTCTCAGAAAAGTATAAAGTATGCTTATAAATATGTTAAGTTCTTTCACTCTTTAATTATACATAGTCAACTGCAGATATGAGGGGACATTAAACATTTCATAGAAAAATGGAATTAAAAGTACAAATTTATTTCGGTGAAAAAATATTTTAAAATCCACACATAACTTTTTCATAACATGCATTTTCCATAAACTGTTTGAAGACCCCCCATATCTATATATTAAAAAGACTCAAAACATTAGTACCATAGGGACTGAATTTCTATTTTTCTATCTAAAACCAAGTTTTATAAAGTGCTATTTAAAACCAATATAGTACATGAATAATCTTATAACAACCTGCATTGTATCCTTTTGCCAACTTTAAAAACATAGTGACATCAGTTTAAATGAAGCATTTACACATTCTTAAACTCCATGAATACATTCTCATCATGAAAGTGACAGCAGATGTAGTTAGAAATGTTAGTTTTTACACACTGAGATACACATAACTTCCTGATACCCATGAGCAGATATTTCCGTATCTCTGATTGCCATATATCCATCAAATGGCAATCATCCATGCAGTACCTCTGCAGGTGGTCCCTGACTATCCTGAGTAAGATTACTACTGCCGATTGCTATTTTAACAACTGCACATCTTCAGTATTACTGCAACTCAATGCATTTCAAGAATGACTTAAAATCCCCTTATATGCTTTCATTTTAGACACAATACTACACAAATGTAAAACATATTATCTTAAAAGTATGATTTCTGAGAATACAACATAGTCTGAGGTCAGTAAGTCATCTGAAGAAAACTGGGAGCATGATTATGAACAAGATGGAGAAATGTGAGTTGGGTGATACTTTGAAAGGGTTGCTCTGTAGTAAATGGAAAGCCCAGATGCACAGAGACTGGTGATGTCAGGGCTGGTGAGTAGGGGAAGTAACTCCTTGCTCACGTGCTATAGGAGTCTCTCTGGGGCCTGGTCCGCAAAGAACTAGTTAACACAGATAACACAGATGGCTTGTTCATCGTATTCACGGAGGACAAAGAGATGAGAGAAATAACTAATATACTAGCTGGCAGAGAAAAGATCCCTAGCCTAGATGGTGGACTGAAACCAACAAAATCCAAATCCAGAAAAGTATCAGGTTTTGATTCTAAACTGTAAATAGACAGCCCTTTATGAAAAAACTGCCAGGTTTGGTGAATTCACATTTACTAGCAGTCAAAAATGTGGGGTGTCTTCTAAAGATTTTAATCAATTTAATTTTAGAATTATAGTAGCCAGTTTATAGAAAATAGTATTAAAATACTTGTACTGGCCTGCTAGTGGTAGAAAGGTCAGTTTGGGGTGTCAAATTCTAAGGAAAACAACTGACAAAAATCAGAGTGAGTACACACACAAGAAGACATGGAGGGAAATCTCTCCTTCCCTCCCTCTCTCACACACACAAA
This sequence comes from Tupaia belangeri chinensis, assembly GCF_000334495.1. NCBI lineage: Eukaryota > Metazoa > Chordata > Mammalia > Scandentia > Tupaiidae > Tupaia > Tupaia belangeri. The sequence goes on along the minus strand of NW_006159442.1, from coordinate 927,681 downwards.
ACTGAAAGAATAATCATGCAACTAGTGAGTTTCACAGCTGCATTGGTTTGTGTGGTGGAAGTGTTCTAAAGTGATCCCCCAATGAGTGACAACCTTATGCCATCCCATTGCCTTGAGTGAGGGCAGGATTTGAGACTTGCTTCTAAACGAATAGGATATAGCAAAGTGGTGGGATTGCGTTCTCATACTAAGGTTACTTTGTATAGCCCTCCATGATTCAATTTCAGTATTATTTAAGATTGTAACTTGCTAGAACCCACTAGGGGACTCTTGTGCTGCAATGATAGGACATGCCTATGGAGAAGTCCACATGGCAGGGAACTGTGTGTGGTCTTTAGGAGCTAGGAACCTCAATCCTACAACTCCAAGGAACCAGATTCTTCCAATAAGCATGGGAAATTGAACGACCTCAAGCGTCACATGAGACTTAGCCCTGGCCAACACCTTGATTGTAGCCCTGTACAATCTAGAGCAGAAGATAACCATGTGAACAGAGAGTAATGAATATGGGTATTTTAATATACAGCATTCTTGTTGATTTATTATATAGCAGTAGAAAAATGAATAAAGTGAACAAGCAAAGGTGATCTTTACAATCAATTACGTGGTATAACGAATTCCTTGCAATGGGCAAAAGATGGGTTTAGAATCTAGAATCCAGATACTAAATTATGAATGAGTCTTTATGACTATAAGATACTAAACAGCAAAAGGGGAGTAAATAAAATAATTTTATCATTATTATTTTGTTTAATTACCAGAAGGCACATGCACTCACGAGAGAGAGAGAGAAAGACAGAGACAGAAGAGAGTGCCCCTCAATGGGCCACAGTCATGCTTCAATCCTTTTCAATCCTTCCTTTATTTCTCCATCCTTTTGGGATTTAGGGGATGCACACAAAAGTATTCAGGGCTTTTTTTTTTTTTTTTTTTTTCCAAGTAGCTAGGGATAGGATTCAAACTGCAGTTAGCCATGTGGGATTTGGCTCCCTTAACCACTAGTCTATGGGGTCAGAATTTTATATAGCACATGAATCATACTAATATTCACACATTCAACTCATAATAAACTACCTATTTGGCATCATAACTTTATTTTAATTGATATTTAAAATGTAAATATTCATTTTACTAGAATATTTTATTTAATATTAGGTACCAATTAGCTTATTTTAATTATAAACCTAGAAGACTTTAAGTCAGAAGGTTATAAATAAATGTAAACAAGTGTTACTCTAACAAAAGCAGTTTGGAGTATTAACCTAGTTCTCTGTTATTTTGTATATTCATCTACTCAGCTGCAGTGCAGTATCTTGGTTCAGGCCCTCATCAGCTGGCACCTGGATACTGTGTATCCCCACTTTCCCTAACACTGCCCCTCAAAATATTTAGCACCTATAATCAGAGTGTTTTGACTAATTGCAAATCAGTTTATGCTCTTATCTAGCTTAAAACTCTTCAATGTTTGCTGGTTGTCCCTGAATAAGGATAAAGAACCAGACACCTCTTCCACATGATCTCATTAGTTCTGACCTCACCCTTGCTTTATACATGTCCTCAAATGGCCACAACCCTTCTTGCTGTCACTTCCTCTCAAATCTTGAGTTCCACTTGGAAAGTCTCCTTCCACCACCACCCTTTTTGCCTGGCTAATTCCTTCAAGTTCAAATGTGATCAGCCAGTACATCATGAACCCTACAAGGACTCCAAATCCTGTCCATGTACAAAGTTTTTTCAGTCTGGCTACACAGAGGATCATGGAGGGACAGTCATCTCTCAGACATACCATTGAACTACAGAGTGAATATCACTTTCTGACATTTAATATCAAAAGGTGTACTGAGACAGCAAGCTAGGCCCTCTGAAAGATCATTTGCTTACCAGTATGTGCAAAATCTCCCATATATATATATATATATAATGTGTACGTGTGTGTATAATGTCAGACATCACAGTATCACAAGTACCAAAGATCCATGATATGGTATCCCGAGATGATTTGGAGTTAACTCTGTAGAGCGATTATAGTTGTGACATGTTTGTTTATTGAATCAAGTTGTATTGTTGGGATTTTCTTTATAGTCCTCTTCCTGTTTCGCAGAAATCCTTTTCTCTAATCTTAAATCAGTTGATAAATTCAGGGTGAGAAAGTAATGGGGAAGGCATTAGCAATGATGCTTGTACGAGTAATGTCAAACCAAATTTTTTTAAAAAATCTAAATTCCCCATGAAGCATAGCTTTCTACAAACAATGGAAGGACCCATTTCATTGTGTGCTGTATGTAGTGAAAACCCACAGAAGAGTATAAATGCCATTTTATGATGAATTGCATACATCAAAACATCAAAATTATTTTAGGTGATGGATGGTAACAAAGTCAACATAACTGAAACACCATGATAAAATTCAAGTGTGCAGGGCACCTGTACAGATTGTTTTTGTTTTTCTAAGTGCCCTAAATCATATTTCATAATCCACCACAGATTTTTGGCATATTCAGGCAGTACTCTAACCAGTTTAGAGTTATTTAGGATCCAGTTTTCCCAGTTTTTAAAAACAAAGACCTTTGTCCACTTACAGATTTTTTTTTTCTTTTCCACATTTTGGTTTACAAAATTAAGCAGAGTCATTCTATTATCACTGCAGCAAATAAAGAGAGATGCAGTTTACGAGATCATAACTCTTTAAAAAAGACTTTATGATCACTCATACATCAATTGAGCATTTTTTTTTTTTTACTCTTTCCATCCTATACTATCTTGTATTTCTCTTCTTTGTGTTCCTCTTGTTTAAACTAGATCTAGGAAGAATAGATAGAAAGATGAGAGGGAAAAGAAACACACACCTGCTCACTTCCAGCTTATTGTGGCTTGGACTTGATGACATTATTTCCGTCATCTTTCACTATCACCTTTGGCTATGTGTTCCTTTACTCTTTTGCTCCTTTACATTCCTAGCAAATGCTGGCTAGGAACGGGCTCGCAAACACCCCAGAGTGAGCCAGGTTTCATAAGCTAGTTTACCTGAATCCCTGGCTCTCAGCATCCTCTTTCATGGTTTAGTCCCTTACATTGAGATGGGACATATCCTCCACCAATTCCTGAGAAAAGAGCATAGGATGTACTTTATTCTTGCATTCCTGAAAATGCCTACATTTTATTCTCACACTTAATTGGAATTTTGATATAGTATATGTTGTTCTAATTTTGAACCTACCCTTTTTTTTTTTTTTTAAGAGAGATTTTTGCTGCAGGGTGGGTACTTACTGGAGAGGTAGAAAGACAGGAAGCGAGAAATCACCTGCTGGGGGAGATAGTCGCACTACAACTCCTTCTCCTTTCTTCTTCTTGTGGGATTTAAGGCACACATGCACATGCACCCAGCATCAGTGTTAAGCCACTGGGTCTGGGACTCAAACTGCAGGTGACTAAGTGGAAGTCCAGCAACATAACCACTATACCATCTGCTGGTGCCGAACTTACCTTCTAAAAGGTGAGCTAACAAGAAATAATTCTTCACAAATTTGAGACCTACATGAAATGCTTCCCCTTTTTCTTTCTAGGCAAGACTATTAATGACAGTGTGAGGATTCCCCCCTTTTCTTTTCTTTTCTTTTCTATTCTCTTCCTTTTTCTTTTTCTTTTTCTTTTTCTTTTTCTTTTTCTTTTTCTTTTAAGTCAGGGTCCTGGTAGCTGAGACGGCAGGTGCAGGCCAGTACAGCCAGGCCCTTCAATGTCTTCCTGTATTGCGCAGGCTGGCCTCAAGCTTGCAATCCTCCTACCTCAGTTTCCCATTGCTGGGGCTACAGGAGTGCCCACCTTACCCAGTGTTAGGGTTAGGCCAGCAATCCAACCTTGGCTTCCCACATGGCCTCAGTCTGCAGAGTAGCACTCTCCTCATGGCATGTACCAATATATTCTATCCTTCAGGTTTTATTGTCTTTTGAGGTATCTTTCTCCATGTCCATCTTGTCTCTGATGTTTTTTGTTTGTTTGTTTTGGAGAACTTTTTTTTGCTATAGGGCACATGCGCTCACCAGACAGACAGAGAGAGACAGAGAGACAGAAAGCAAGAAATCACCCCCCAGGGGGGATGGCCAGGCCGCAATTCCTTCTCCTCCATTCTCCTCTTGGGATCTTGGGCACGCGCACACAAACGTGCCCGGTGTTAAGTTTTAAGCCACCAGGTCCGGGACGCGAACCACGATCTACTACGTGGGAGTCCAGTGACATAGCCATTACGCTAACTGCTGGTCCCTCTCTGATGTTTTTAAGCATGTTTTCCTGAGTTTAACAGTGACTCTCAAAAAAGGGCCACATCAGAATATTCAGAAATCTTTTCTTTACCATCTCCTTCCTCTTCTTCCTGGCCACTATTGACTGAACTTAGGTATTAACATGCAAATTAACTCTTCCTTAGCTTACTTTCTTTTTTAAGACTGTCATTTCTATTTCATCAAATAATTCACCATTTTTGGCTAGATTAAACTCAGATAGTATATGCATTTTATAGAAGCCAATATAAATGTTCTTAAAAATATTTATTTAATTTTATCTATTATTAGTTATTATTATTTTGTTTGCTACAGGCCACATGCACTCACTAGAGAGAGAAAGTAGAAAACAAGCCACCAGGTCTGGGATGTGAACTACAGTCGGCCATATGGGAATCCAGTGCCTGCCTTAACCACCATGCCACCTGCTGGCCTCCCCAATATAAATCTTTTAAGAAAATGTAATAATTTAGCAACATTTCACAATACAACTTTTGGAAATGTCTGAAAATCTGGATAGAAGTTCAGGTAAAGCTTATTTACCCGTAAAGTAGAAATTTGTTTAACAAATTTATATCTTTGAGAGGAATATTCAAACTACCTAGAATAAATGCCATCAATTCACCTAGAAAACTGATATATAAATGATTTTTAAGTTAGAAGTCATTTATTCTATTTACTAAAGCAAATTGTTCAAGTATTATGATGGGAATTTGGGGAACAGGAGGGAAGAGGCACAAACTATTTATTGATTACTTACTACGTGCCAGTTATGCTAAGATTACATGTATCACCTCTGCTAATCCTCACAGCAGTGTGATTATTGTCATAGGTTAGGTAAGAATACTGAGGCTTGGCAAAGAAACTCATACACAACCACACAAAGAACAAAGAGAGGAGCTGAGATTTGAACACAGACAATGGACTTCAAGAGCCCAGGTCACAATGTATTAATTTCAAAATAGTATAATTATACATTTACCATTGTACACTAGCTTTCTAACCAGTTGATTTGCTGGAAAAACTTTATATTTCATTTTATTTTTTCATTTTTATGAAATCTATCAATTGACTTGTAGACATACACATGAAATGTAAGTTTTATATGATGGCAGCATGAGTTTATTAAAACTCCAAAACCAGAAGTTCTTCAAGTAAGATTTTTTTCAGCAGTCATTAATCTTGCTCTTTAAGAGAAGAAACTCCAGTCTATATTCAGCATCTGCTAAGTGCATAACGCCTAGCAGGTATTCAGAAATATATGTTGAAATAAAAAAGCAAAACCATGGAACTGGAATTTAGTACATTAGGCATGTAGCCAATACATTCAGAATGATGTTCTTTTTTTTTGGAGAGGTCTTTGCTATAGGGAGCGTGCGCTCGCCAGACAGACAGAGAGAGACAGAGAGACAGAAAGCAGGAAATCACCTCCCCAGGGGGGATGGTCACGCCGCAATCCCTTCTCCTCCATTCTCCTCTCAGGATCCTTGGCACACACGCACATGTGCCCAGCATGAGTTTAAGCTACCGGATCCAGGACTCGAACCGCGGTTGACTACGTGGGAGTCCAGCTACATAGCCATTACGCTAACTGCCGATCCCCATAACTCTTACTCTTAACTAAGCCCCAGTGCTCTGAATTCTCCTATTGAAAATCTATAAAATGCAGAGACCAGCAGTTGGTGTAATGGTTATGTTGCTGGGTTCCCATGTAGTTGACTGCCATTTGAGTCCTGGACCCGGTGGCTTAAACTCATGGCCAGGTGCGTGTGTGCGTGCCCAAGATCCATGGAGGAGAAGGGATTGCGGTGTGGCTAATCCCCCTTGGGGGGTGATTTTTTGTTTTCTGTCTCTCTGTCTTTCTAGTGAGCATACGTGCCCTATAGCAAAAACCTCTCCCTCTCCCCCCCACAAAAAAGGAAAAGTAAGTCTATAAAATGCACACATATGTCATGTGTGCATGTGCGTTCGGGAATGTCTTATATACCTATACCTAAAACTAGATCATTAGCTTCTAACTCAAGGCTCACTTTATTAAATACTTCACAGAAACATGCTCACAGGAAATATAAGGTGCTCACTAATAATTTGTTGAATAAAATTGACTATGCTTTATACTTCATTTAAGTGGTATTAACCACAATGATAAACACATATACATAAAGAGCAAGCAGAGAGCGTAGCTGATTTAGATTGCCTGAGCCCTTTAGGTTTATTCCTTTAATTCATCTGCCTTCATTTAGGATATATAGCCATTTACATTTTTTTTTTTCCAAAAAGGTGAGAAAGCTTTCCTCTTGATTTTTATTCTACCTGTGAGTGAGGAATTCTCTTTCTAGTATATCACATGACGAGAAAGCACAGTAAGGTTCAAGATAATCTTCACTTCAAATATTAAATGTTACCTTCCATTTGTGATTTTAAAATTCGAACTCAGAGTAAAAGCTCAGCTAGCTCCATGGTACAACAATAAAACACTAGTCAAGAGAAACAGGATCTCAATATTCAAAAGAGAGAGAGGGAGAGAAACAGGAGCTCACATAGGGGCCATCGTTCAAGACTCCAGCCCGGAAATGCGCAGACATGCACTGAGTGCCCGGGACCCGTGGTCTAAGGGGTCACAGCACAGGCAGACCATGGGGGCTTCTTCCCTTCTCTCTCTCTCATGCAAACATTTATCACGAATAAAGAAAAACATAAAAAAAAGAGTAAATGTCTTTATGCTTAGCATAAAGATTTAAATCCAAGAAATCACTGGGCAAATTCAATGATGCTAACAAATTTAATTACCTTTTTTGTTTTTGTATTTAAAGTGACTATTAAATATCAGGAAGAAGGACTCTTCATAACCCAACATCCATTTTAAAACCTGTTTTTCCCCTTTAACATGGTTTGCACAGTAAAAGTAATCATTCACAGGTATGACATAAAGTCTGTGAATTATGAGACATTGTTGTCATTACTTCTGTGAATTACAACTTTTGGTCATATGGGTTTGATATCAATTATAAGGGCAATTCATGTAATATACAGACATATAATAGTGCGCCGCAATCTCCTGCAATCCATTCTTATCCGTGAGGTATTATCACATAGCTCACAAAGGGCCAAACTTTCAGTTCATCCTGAAGGTTATTCACTCACAGGGGAGCCCCACCCCCGCCCGTTAACTGCAGCTCCTACATTCTGACCCAACCATCTCTGCTCTTTCCCATTCAGTCTAAATTTAACAAAAGGAATATAAAATATAAAATGTGAAAATCAAACCTTAAGCCTTTGTGATCTAGAACTGCGTATGTGCTGGTATATTTACGTGTGTGGTTTCATATGAATATAAAATAGAAATTCTAATTTATCTAAAGATATATAAAATTATCTTCATATACTGAATATCTGTGTTTATCATTCAAGAAAACAGAAAATATTTTCTTCACACTTAAAGTATTTTCCTGTGTTATAGACAAAGTTAAACGATAGTAAAATTTAAAATAGGAGTTTCAATACCACATGAAAAGAAAATGAAATGCTATAATAAAAATGTTTGCCTCTTTTTTCTGTCATAGATTTTTTTTATAGTTTTATTTAAATGTATTCTTTTAGATGAGTTTGCTAAGATGGTGTTAATTACTACTTATTTCCCAATCTGCTTACGAAAATGTAAAACGTAAAAGGGCTCTCACCGGAAAATATCATTATTTAAGATTTGGTGCTAACTATAATCATCTCTACCACTTTATAATATTTAATTCATTTAAATACACAAACACATTCTTGGTCACAAATACTAACATTGGACAATGGCTGCCCTGCCCTGCCATCTCTAGCTCCAGGAAGACCACAAGACACTTTTGGCTTTCATTGACAGAGCCCAGCCAGGAATGATGTTTTATAGCTACAAGGCAATGAGAAAGACAAGCTCAAAAGGAAGTAAGTGAGACTAAGAGATAGCAACCAAACATGGATTCAGACTTACAAGAGACTAGGAATGTCACCCATAAATATATCTCTACTCCCTACCAAACCTACAGGGGCCGATGCAGACCACAGAAAGGGAACCCCATGAAAGTTCTGAGAATCTCCGTCTCTGCTTGTGCAACCCAAAATAGCACATCCCGCCTTCTAAGATTTAAGGTACAAGACACATTTGTTCCAGTAATCTTTTCCCTATATTTTCATTTAAATCCTGTATTATTCACATCCTTTTACTAATTTTGAAGCCATTTTATTTTCCAAGAGAAAAGGACAAACTTTTAAATGGGAATCAAAAGAGACTAATTCAGTAATTACTTATGTTCTTAGATCTGTTCTAAGTCTCATCTTCACAATATCAAAAGGCAGTTTATCTGAAAATAAGCTTGTGTTCCTTCACTAAGCTGTTACGCTTTTTTTTTTTTTGCCTTTTTTTTTTTAAGGTTTTTGCCATAGGACATGTACACTCATTGGAGAGAGACAGAGTGAGATGGTGAAAGAGAAAGTAAGAAATCACCGCTCAGAAGGGATGGCCATGCCATAGTCCCTTCTCTTCCATTGTCCATCTGGAATTTTAGGAACACATGCACACACACCCAGAATAATTTTCAAGCTGCTGGGTCTGGGACTTGAACTGTGTCTAGGGCCTTAACCACTATGACACCTGCTAGCCCTTACAAACACTTTTTAAAGCCAGTAAATACCCATCAAGAAGGGAGGTAACAGTTAAGGAGATACATACCAAATATAGAAAGTATACATAGGTAATAAATACATATCAGTAAATATGTAGTATATAAGGGAGTACGATGTGAAATATGAGTAATGTTACACATTCATTAATTCAATAATTTAATCAATAAACATTTATTGAATGCTATGTGCCAGGGCATTGTGCTAGTGCTAGGGATACAAAAGGTAAAAGTCACGTGTCCACATGTAACTGATAGAGGACAGGTGAAATGATCACTTAACAATATGACAGATACTATTATTACTACATAGTATTATTCTGTAAGAGCAGAAGTGCATATAATGAACTGGGAGATTTTTCAAAGGTGGGAAGTCAGAGGGTTCCACAAAGATGGTGATGATGCTCAAGCTGAATCTGAAGGGAACTCAGAATTTCCCCCAGTGCATGAAAGAGTTGAGAGCATACCAGCCAGATGGAGGGGCTCAGGCAAAGCTTGAATCACGAAATGGCAGGGGACTCTGGAGACACAAAGTACTGCTATAGCAGCTCGTGAAGCCATTTAGGAATTGGTCCTTGAAGGGCCCTCGGTCACTTGCTAAGGTGTTTGGATTTTGTGTTATAATCAATGGAAAGCCATTGAGCAGCAGTTAATAAGGGTGAAGGGTGATGAAGTGGCTTCTGAAATTCAGAGTAAAGGAAGACATGAACTGGATAGGGGAAAGACAATAGAGACAAGGAAATCATTGTAGGAGACTATAACAACAATCCAAAAAAAAAAAAAAATTACCTGGACCTAGATAGTCACTGTGGAAACGAGAGAGAGAGCGAGCGAGAGAGAGAGGGAGAGAGATCACTGAGAGATATTTAAGAGATACTTTTTCATTTTTTAGAAAGATGTTTGCTATAGGTTGCATGCGCTCGCCAGAGAGAAGGAAAGCAAGCAATCACCCCTCAGGGGGATGGTCACGCCATAATCCCTTCTCTTCCAGTCTCATCTTGGGATTTTGGGCATGCATGCACATGTACCCAGCATGAGTTTCAAGCTGCCGGATCTGGGACTCAAGCCGCGATCGGTCCAGCAACGTAACCATTACACCATCTGCTGGTCCCAAGAGGCACATTTTACAAGAACTGGTACCAACTACATGAGGACATTGTTGGAAAGTGGAAAAGCCGGGATTATTCCTTTCTAATTTGGAATGTTGGGTGATTTATGGTACCATTAGCGATGCCTTTAACTGCAGTATAAATATAAAAGGTTGAAACCAGCAGATGGCCTAATGGTAATGTCCCTAGACTCTCATAGTAAACTGCAGTTTGAGTCTCAGATCTGGCAGCTTAAAACTCATGCCAGGTGAGTGTGCATGCGTGCCCAAGATCCCAAGAGTAGAATAGAGTAGAAAGGACTGAGATGTGGCCATCCCCCTTGTGGGGTGATTTCTTGTTTTCTGTCTCTCTTTTACTGTCTTTATGGCAAGCACACACTCCATATAGCAAAATTCTCTCTAAAAAAATAAATAAGGTGATGCATTTTAGGGGGAAATAGGAGGTCATTCTACACTTGCTATTTATGTATTCATGAGATATTCTGGCAGAAGGAAGACATGAATCTGATACTTAGAAGAGAAGCCTAAGTTGGAGATATGGGTTTGTAAGTAGTAGTTAAAATCAAAGAACAGAAAAATTAAGTCACCCAGAGAGAAAATGCGAGCAAAGAAAATGAATTTCAGTTTTATACAGGATCACTTTTACTATATTTTACTATTTATGTGTAAAACTTGCAAGTCTATACAGGTTGAGTATACCTTATCTAAAATGCTTGGGACCAGGAATGTTTAAGATTCTGGATTTTTCATATTTTGGAATATTTGCATATACCTAATAAGATTTCTTGGGAATGGGACCTGAGTTAAAACAAGAAATGAACTGCTGTATCATACACACCTTATCATGTAGGCTAAACATAATTTTACATAATATTTTGTATTACAACACTTTACAACCTGTCACATAAGGTCAGGTGTGGAATTTTTTACTTGTTGCTCAGGAAGCTTTAGATTTTGGAGCATTTTGGAAACTGGATTTTGGAATTACGAATGTGCAACCTGTATTTAGAAAGATTCTATTTATCCTATCAAAATACAACTAAAGAAAAGCATAAGTAGTAAATGAGAAAGGAATATTTTAATTTACAATTTCTTTCCCCAGGTTAAAAAAAAAAGAAAAAGTACAAAAGATCTTCAAAAAGCTCATGGGAAATGTGTAAAAAGGAAAAAAAAAAAAAACACAAAAAACCAAAAAAAAAAAAGCATGGATTTCAAAATTTTAGGTACCAAAATAAGCTTTTACTTTATCTATCTATCCATGAACTTTTGGAAGTACCCTCATATAGGAAGGTAAATTACTTGAAATGACATGTTTCACTCACAAAACTATGAAATCCACACTTTTCATTTTTCTCAAAATTTATTTCCTTGAAAACTACATGGTAAATAAACCACAGCTTCAGTCCTTTACAATTACCCAAGAGCTTTGATACAGTAAACTGGGGCTGGCTAGGTTGTCTGACGGTTAAGGCAGCTGGATTGCACGTGGACAACCACAGAAACCTGGAGGCATGGGAAACATGCCAGGCCCATGTGCACGGAGGGCCAAAATCCTGAAAAGAGGGAAAGATGGAGAATAGATTTTAGTGTGACCATTGCCTTTGAGGGGAGGTGTTTTCTCTTCTCCCTCTCTCTCTTTCTCTGACAGGACTATGTACCCTCAGGCAAAAATTATTAAGTTAAAACACGTGCGCATATATTGGGTGTAGGAAAAGTCATGATGCACTTTTGCACAGAAAATTACATCATGACTCTCCAAACAACCTAACATACATAGAGAAAACAAAACAAAACAAAAACTCAAGATATTCTGTGATAGCTAATGTTCTGAGTCAAGTGCAAAGGTTGTGAGAACAATTTAGCCACGTGATTTAAAATCCACAGAGCTAATACTAACATGTAGACTGTTAAGTTAAAGAATGAGAAATGCAACGGTAGAGTTAGAAGTCTTATTCCTATTTACTAATTACCAACCAAGCCTCTGATGTTCACTAGAAAAGTACTTCTGATTTCTGAATACATAATGCCTAGTATTTTGTCCCTTGAAGCTTATTTGTATTTTAACAGGTTAAATTTCCGAGCTTTCAGTCACAACAAATGTATGAACATCTTATAAATAGGGTCTTTAGTAAGTAGTAAAATGCACAAATCAATATTCCATCTCAGAGTAGATGTCCTTTGTAGCGCTACCTTGTGAGAGTGTGTGTATGAGAGTGTGTGTGTGTGTGCATGTGTGTGCGTGTACAGTGTGCGCGTGTGTATGTGTTGCTTTGTTTTCTTAAACAAGGTCTGGCCATGTCGCAATCCTTGTGGCTGTCCTTTGCAGCGCTACCTTGTGAGAGTGTGTGTGTGTGTGTGTGCATGTGTGTGCGTGTACAGTGTGCGCGTGTGTATGTGTTGCTTTGTTTTCTTAAACAAGGTCTGGCCATGTCGCAATCCTTGTGGCTCAGCCTCCCTTATAGCTAGGACCAGTGCCTGGATCTTTTAGGGAGGGTCAGGAATTGAACCTGGAACTCTCATGGGCTGTCAGAGTCCAACACATGCTACCAAGACTAGGCCACTATCTTAATAACCTATACCAGCAGGTGGTGTGGTGGCTAAGGCGCTGGACTCAGATATGGCTGACTACAGTTTGTATCCCAGACCTGGCAGCTCATTTTCTCATTTTCCCTTTCTCTTTCTCACTCTCTGTCTCTCTCTGGTGAGCACACATGCCCTATAGAAATTAAATAATAATAAGATTAATAAAATTAAATAATTCTTACAAAATATAACCTACAGATGTTGACTTTGGTGGAAACTACATTAAGGGGTCAGTTTTATATGGATAACTTCAGAAAACTAGTCAGAACAATGAACATTTCATTTTACATGTATGTAAAAATAAAAGATTGTTTATTCTTATATGACAGTAGTCCTAAATAATGTCTGAAAATTAAAGAATGAATACGGGAGGATTTTTTTTTTTACTTAAGAAGATCATCTCCTGGTTTCTTGGTTTAAATCTGGAGAAATGAGTTTGCATTTTAATAATGAGATTAGATAGCTGCAATGTAGTTACCTGAATCATAAGTGATAAAGGTAGACTGTGACATCATCTCACATTTAAAAAAACAATGGAATTTTCCCAAAGTTTAAACAAGTTTGTGTGAGAATGTGAGGCAGTGCAAGGTAGTTCTTAAAACTACACATAAACTTTGGCATCAGGTAGGATTCATTTTGAGTACAGATCTGTTATCAGGTAAGTATCAGGTCATCAGGAAAGTCATGACGGATTTTTCTATGCAAAAAATGCATCATGAGTTTCCTTACGCCCGGTTATATGCCTCTATAAAAGTTACTTTTGGGGGCCAGCAGGTGGCATGGTGGTTAAGGCACTGGATTCCCACATGGCCAACCACGGTTTGAGTCTTGGACCAGGCAGCTTGTCTATCATGCTGAAAGCATGTACATGTTATCCCCAGAATCCTTAGGCAAAAGTGGAGGAGAGGGCGGTGTAGCATGGCCATCCCTCCTGGGGATTGATTTCTTACTTTCCTTCTCTCTGTCTCTCTCTGGCAATATCACGTGCCAGATGGAAAAACCCAAAAACAAGAGGTACTTCTCTGAATTTGTTTCCTCATACTCATTCCTCATGAGCTCATTTACTGGGAAAGTCATGATGCATTTTTTGCCTAGGAAAACAGAAAACTACGTCATGACTTTCCAGATGATCTAATATATTGGGAGAAATATCAGTATCTACTTCAAAGCAATTTCATAAGAATATGGGACCAGTAATTGGCGTAATGGCTATGTCGCTGGACTCCCATGTAGTCAACGGTGGTTCAAGTCCCAGACCTGGTGGCTTAAATTCATGCAGGGCGTGTGGGTGTGCATGCCCAAGAAACTGAGAGGAGAATTGAGGAGAAGGGACTGTGGTGTGGCTATTGCCCCTGGGCAGTAATTTCTCACTTTCTGTCTCTCTGTCTTTCTGGAGAGCACATGCACCTTATAGCAGAAACCTCTAAAAAAAAGAGTTAAGTGTAAAGCACTCAGTATGCAGAAAGTCGTCATTATTATTACTTTTAATTTCTTTGACTCTTCTCATTTTTTCCCTTCATTCTCTAGCATTTTAATCCTCTAACACAGTGTACAGATACTTGTTATTATTACCATCTGCTTCCTGCCACTAGAACGTAAGCTCCACAGGGACAAATACTGTTGTCTACTTTATTCAATGGTATATCCTAAAATGTCTGGCAGAGGAGTACTTGAAAAATATTTATCAAATGAATGACTGAATGAGCACGAAGACAATTACTGCATGCTAGTGATATTATGTCGCTGGGAAAGTCATGACATATTTTTCTATGTTTTTTTAAAGAATTATTTTATTTAACTTTATTTATTTATTTATTTTAACTTGACCAGAGAGGACACAGTGAGTGAATGAGTGAGAGAGAAAGAGACAGAGAGAGAGAGAGAGAGGGGGAAAGTGAGAAAGCAAGCCGCCAGGTCTGGGATTCAAACCACAGTCGGCCATGTTGGAGTCCAGCGCCCTTAACCACCACACCACTTGTTGGCCCTGTTTTCTATGTTTTTTTTTTTATGCAAAAATGTATCATGATTTTCTCGAAGACCCAATAATAATACATATAATATTACGGATTTTCCTTTATGTGAGAGAAGATGGAGAGAAGAGAAAGAGAGACAGAGACGTTCTTTTTGTTTTGTTTTTGTTTTTGTTTTTGCTATGCAGTGCACGCATTACCAGAGAGACAGACTTGCATGAGAAAGAGGGAATGTGAGAAATCACTCCTAAGGCAGAGTGGGGAGGGATGGCCATGCCATAATCATTTCTCCTCCAGTCTTCTCTCAAGATTTTGGGCATACACACACGTGCCTGGTATGATCTGCAAACTGCTGAGTCTGGAGTTGGCCATGTGAGATCCACCTTGCCACCTGCTGGCCCAAGGAAGTTATTTTTGATAAGCCTCGTCGTGTTGCGATTCTCCTGCCCCAGTCTCACAATTACCTTATAATATTATTTGTAATCATTGCTAGATCTTTTCATGTTCATTCATGCTATTATTCTACTTGAAAGTTCAAATAACATATTTTGAGGCACTGAGTATAAACATATAAGCTCTTTTTTAAAAAATGATATGAACTTGAGCATAAAATGAGAGGATTAGATAAAGTAGTATTAATGGCCCCATCTCTAAAAATGAACAACCCTTAAATTCTATGAGTCAGAAAAAGGGCATGATTATAAAAAGCAATATATCAATTTATCATAAAAATGGCTGTTCTCTCAGAAATTTAAAACTTTAGTATATATGCTGCTGAAATAGTCCACTATCTAAAACTCCAAATTGGTAAAATACACAACTGCCAAGATTTAAAACATACATCAGTGGAAAGCAACTTGTGTGGGCAGGAAGGGAAACAAGCACACAGAGGCTCTGTCAACACTAAATCACGGTGGGTAAGGCGCAGGCCTCCCACCTGGCTAACTACAGTCTGAGTCCCGGATCTGGCAGCTTGCTTTCTCTCTTTCGCTCTCTGGTGAGTACATGTGCCCTATAGCAAATTAAAAATAATAGTAATAACAAATTAAATTAAATAAATAATGTTTAAGAAGAAATGCATGTATCTTGTGTACCTATTAATCAGTAACAGAGAAAATGGTCTAAAATGTAGCTAATTGCAATTTTACAAAAAAATACATCAGAAAGTAAACAAGTATAGTTAATATATACATTCAGATTCATGGACCATTGTTGTTTTTCTTCTAAATAGTTAAACCTGTGCTGCTAATCTGATGTCAAGCTGCCCCTCTGGACAACGGCAGTGACTCTTGACCCTTTATCTCTATTATATATGATCAGGCTATGTCCTTGCTATATTGAACAAGAGGCAAAACACTGAAATATGACCTTCAGAAGAAAATAGTGACTTCTTGGAGGCCAGTAGATGGCATAGTTGTTAAGTTGCTGGACTCCCAAATGGCCGACTACAGTTCGAGTCCTAGACTAGTGGTTTCAAACTCATGTCAGGTGTAGATGCGTGCATGTCCAAGATTCCGGGAACTGCAGCATAGCCATCCCCCCCAGGGGGTGATCTCTCGCTTTCCCTCTCATTCTCTCTGTGTTTCTCTTTCTTTCTCTCTCTCTCTCTCTCTCTCTCCCCGGCCAGCTCATGTGCCTTAAAGCAAAAACTTCTTTAGAAATAAAATAGATGTATGTGTGTGTGTGTGTGTGTGTATGTATATATATAGTGACCTCTATAAATGGACTCCTGCAGGTTTGTGAATGAAACCCTTCCAAAATTCTATTTAGCCAGAGTTAGGGGAAGATTAAGGATGCATGGCTTCATTCTCAGTGAGAATGCCATCCTTTACCACAATGAAAGCCACATAAAGAAAAATTAACTAAGTTACACAAATGGTCCACCTTAAATGAGATGATTCATTTAAAATTTTTTTCTGTGTATGTTGGTTTTTGGTGAGATTTAATTTGTTAATATAAGCATGACCTATTATCACCATCATAATGAAAATAAAAACACACTTTATAAATATTGGTTATATATTATATCTATCTAACATTTAAGTTATAATACTAAAAATAAACTATACTTAATGAAGGAAAGATACAGGTATAGAATAATATTCTTGTGACTAAAAAGATCCATAATCTAGAAACAATCTTCAAGCTACTGTCATTACTTTAAAGAAAACACTATTATTAATAGTCAAAAATATTTTTTAATTATAGAATATTGAAAAACCTAAAGCAACTACATTGAAAAAAATACATTTTCCATTTATACAACACAATATAAAAAATGTAGAATAGTTTTTAATATTTCTGTACACCACACAATATTAATCTAACAAAACGTCTAATATAGCTATAATACACAATTTCAAACATGGTTAAAAGGAAATCTGAGGAGCCTTAAGATAGAATACAAAGTATAATAAAACCGAGAGTGTGTGTTGGCCAAGGCACATCAGCATTACTTTATAGAGCTGATCAATAGGCATTAGCTTTAAAAAGAGAAATATAGAAAGAAGCTGCAGCATATTTTCTAAATGACAAGGTGAACACATAAATTGTCTCAATCAAGACCCAATTTTTTTTTTCCTCCCAACTTTTCCAGCTGTTCTCTGCCAGTTAAGACTCTTCATTTCAAATAAATGTAATTAGTTTCCATTGACTCCGGCCAACCCTTAACGATGCTTTATCCTTGCTTCTTTACTTTTATAAGGCAAATACTACTAAAGCCTACGAGGCTCTGATTCAAGGTCACAAGTCAACATTTATACCTCATTCATTCTCACTCAGAAAAGTTTCAGAAATGATTATTCTGTCATTAACAGAAGCGCTAAATTATACTTATTTTAATTGTTATCTTGGTCAATATGTTTCTAAAACATCCCAGATTACTCTGAAAATAAAATTAACATGATACATATTAGCCTAACTATAGTTTCCAAGTAAGAATTCACTCAAAATACAGGCAACTCTCTGTCATGATATGATTTCATGAAGGGATAGTCTTAGAAAAATTTCGTTAAAGAAATTTTTAAAAATAATATTTTTCAAAGTAAATGTTGCAAGCTGGCCAGCTTTTCCTTTTGCAGTACTGGTATTCTACAAAGCTGGTTACCCCAAAATGAGATTATTGTGCTTGAAACAGGTTTCTCTCAATGCATCTACCATATTTTTCATAACGCAATTTATATAGGATTCTAGTCAATAAAAAGAAATATGATTTTCTTCTAAACCCTCACAAAAATCTATACCACAGCTTAATCAAGTCACACAATCTAAAGGTAACCTGAACGATCTACAGACTGCAGCATGCTAGTTGCTTTGACAACATGTTAAGAAAGGCTTTTTTTTTTAGTTATTTAAATTCTCTAGATATTGAACATTCTTGCCTCTAGTACTCGTGGCATAAAATGAATAAATCAACCAATAAAAGCTATTCTCACATTCGTTTAACCAAACTTCTTACAGATTAAAATACAGTGCAAGCGCATTAATTGACTCTCTAAACCAGATTTGCATTTTTAAGCTTTTTGATTTTAACAATAAAATAAAAACACAGTTTTATGCTAGCTTTAATGCTATCTCATGATTTTGGCAGTATATAATTCAAAATTTCAATTTACTGATTTAATAATGCTTACCTGACTGCTCAAAAATTCAGCTTTTATTCTAGACTACTGAGTTATTCTACTATGAAAAAGGCAAACACTTCTTATTGTGAATTAAACATAGATTAGAAGGTCTTTAAATTTTACATCATAAGGGAATTAAAATGCAACAAAATAAATCTGAAACAAGGTAAAAACCCATGAAAAACTGAAATAAACAAGAACTGAAAAACAAAACTTAGTTATAAAAGATCTGCAAGTGAAACAGATTTCCTTTAGTAGCTACTGAAATAAATTCTGTAATTGCAAAGCATTAGATGATTTCAGAAGTCATTTGGAAGTTTCTGAAATCATTTATATTTAATTCAGTTATATTTTTCATCAATGAACTTTCACATTAAGAAAAATTAAAAGAAACAAGTAAACATCACCATCATCTTTATTGAAAACCAGATGCTTCCCTACTTAGGCAACACCGATTTGCAACAGTAGCACAAAGCTATATCTTTTGTTGTTGTTTTGTTATAGGACACGCACACTCACCAGAGAGAGACAAAGAGAGAGAAGGAAAGTGAGAAAACAAGCTGCCAGGTCTGGGACTCGAACTGCAGTCATCAATGTGGGAATCTAGTACCTTATTCATCATGCCACCTGCTAACCCAGGCTGTAGGTTTTTAAATACAGACTTCGTAAATTTTCAAGGGAGAATATTAGGACCCCTCAACTTCTTCCCAGTGGAACCAAGTTAAAGGGATTTAGGTGGTAACATTAAACAACCTGTCACATAGAGCTTTCAAACAAATAAACAGACAAAACCTACCTTTAATTTTGTGTGTGTGTGTGCATATATAGCCTTGATTTGATTTTTTTGTTATTCTTAATTTTTTTTAAACATTCAATCACTTTACATCATTTGGCTTATAGAGACCTACCTTTTTGTTGAAAACATTCTAGTGTTTTCTGACTATGTTTCTTTTTAAATAATCCATTATTGTTAAGTAAATATTTGTTGCTTGATAATAATTACAGACTTTATAGCCATATTTAAAATTTTAAGTATCTGCATCAAACACAAAGTTTATCATTCTTAGTACCAATATATCAGGTTGTTCTTAATCCTCTGCGCATTCAAAGAAATTGATCTGAATGCACCTAGAGATCCAATCATTGAAACTGGCTTAACTCTGTGAAAAGACCACCTATCATGTGTAGGTTTCTAAAAATGTACTATATGCCTGGTTAGGTGATAGATAACCCAGACAAGAATGTTTAATATCCAAACATGAAAATAACTTTAAAAAGCAGCACTTGTTCCTATAATTTAGGTACAGTGTCTGTAAGCTTCCTTAGGTAGTCTACATTTATATATGCATTGCTATTCAATAATACAACTTCATTATTCTTTAGTTTGCCATAAAATTGAAGAACTTTCATAACCTAACGGGCGTATGTATTCTTCTACATGTCTCAAGGCTCTAGTAATGATCCCAGCTTCTGAATTAAAAGGTTTCCAGAAAAATCAAGAGCAGGTCATTGTTACAGTGGCAATGAACAAACCTGAACCAAATAAACAGCTCCATTTCATTCAAGATCAAAAAGAACAATGAAGAGTCTCATAAAACTACATATACCATCAATACGAGTTTCCATCTTTTCCATCAAAATACTTAGTCTCACCATAAATGACCTAAAAACATCCCGTAGTATTGAACAAATCTCCATCCAGATTATGTTGAAGATATTCATGCTTACCAGCAGTGATGTCATCATCGACAAGGTCATGCTCTTCCTCCTGGACTTTGGCTTCTGGCCCCGAGGCGTCTGGGGCAGTGGTGATAGTCTGCATGGCTTCTGCTGTGACTCCAGCTAAAACAAATAGGAATTATAAGGCTTCATTTAAAAACAGGAAAGGAAAGGTGTTAATTTACTGGATACAAATACATATACATATTTAAAACAAAAACAATAGATTCACTGAAATTAGGACAAGAAACAAATCAAGGAACAAAACATTCAATGTGTGTTCTATTTACTAATGTGAGTACATGTATATGGGTATATACCTTATTTACTTTATTATTTTTTTTTTTTGGAGAGGTTTTTGCTATAGGGCACGTGCGCTTGCCAGAAAGACAGAGCCAGACAGAGAGATAGAAAGTGAGAGATCATCCCCCAGAGGGGATGGCCAAGACTCAATCCCTTCTCCTTCATTCTCCTCTTGGGATCTTGGGCATGCCTGCACACGCACCCAGCGTGAGTTTAAGCCACCGGGTCTGGGACTCGAACCACGGTTGACTACATGGGAGTTCAGCGACATAGGCGTTATGCTAACTGCTGGTCCTAAAACCTTATTCACTTTTAACCAAGATCTGGGGAAAAAAAACAAAACAACAACAACAAAAAAAACAGAAACAGGATGTAGAAGTAAATTACTTTTTTTTAAGGTGTTTGCCATCAGGAATGTGAGCTCACAAGAGGGAAGAGCGAGAGAGAGAGACAGTGAGAGGGAAAATGAGAAATCGGCCTTCTGGCTATATGGACACACTGCAATCCCTTCTCCTTCATTCTCTTCTTGGGATTTGGTGCATGCATGCATATGTACCCAGCCTAATTTTCAAGCCACAGGGTCCGGGACTCAAACCACAGTCAGCTATGTGGGAATCCAGCATTCCAACCACCACTCTACTGGCTGGTTCATAAATTGCATTTTTATCTGATTGCTTTCAATGTTTTTGCTATAGTTACATTATCTGACTTAGACATATTCAAAGAGGAGGGGGGGAAAAAAAACTAGAAAGTGATGTACTATTTTAAAAGTTTATTTATCTTTAATATTAGATTGTTTGTAGCCTGGAGGTTGGGAGGAAGAATTATGACAAAAGAAGAATTTATGCCCTGGATCTAAATGAGAGACCAGAAATGCAGTTCCTAAAAATAGTATAACATTTTCCTCTCTGAAGGAATTAAAGATGAGGCCGTATTATTATCACGCTGAAAGAACTGAACTGAAAGCAGACAGGTGAAAAAGACCAGAGGCCAGAAGTTTCCATCCTGTAAATCACCGGAGAATATGCCAGTTTATAAAAATGTCTCTTTCTTATCAAACTATCTTTTCATTTTGGTGAAATATTTTGTTATTAATTTGCAGCTCCCACTTTATTTATAATTTGGCAATGGATATTTGGGTGTATTGACATTTTTCTTTGGTTACAAATAGGTACTGCTATATCATGGTATTTGTTTTGTCTTTGAGAGATTTTTGCTATAGGGCATGTGTGCTTGCCAGAGAGAGAGAGAGACAGAATCAGAGACAGAAAGTGAGAAATCACTCCCCGGAGGATGGCCTTGCCACAATTCCTTCTTCATTCTCCTCTCAGGATTTTGGGCATGCATGCACATGAACCCAGCAAGAGTTTGAAGTCACGGGGCCCAGGACTTAAACCACAATCAACTACATGAGTCCAGTGATGAAACCATTATGCCATCTGCTGGTCCCATATCATGGTATATTTTTAAAAATCTCACCATTATATGTTACTTTAGGAGTTGAACTTTCTAATGAAATTTTCTTAATAAGTACTCCAATAACTGACTATAGAGGACCTACCCAAATATATATCTTTCTTGTGTATTTATTTTATTTCAGTGATTTATTTATAGTTGTTCTTTAAAAAAATGCCAAAGAATAATCCATGATGAATGAAAAATGGTAAAACCATCCTTTTACAGAAGCATTTTTTTAAATAATTATTTAACTTTATTTTTTATTTTAATTTGACCAGAGAGGGTCAGAGTGAGAGAGTGAGAGAAAGAGAGAGAGAGAGAGAGAGAGAGAGAGAGAGAAAGCAAGCCATTAGGTTTGGGACTTGAACCGCATTTGGCCATGTGGGAGTCCAGCACCCTTAACCACCATACCACCTGCCGGCCCCTACAGAAGCATTTTTTAAAGAGATCCTTGCCATAACACATGTGTGCTCACTGGAGAGAAACAGACAGAGAGGGGAAGTGAAAAATCACCCCCTAGTGGGGATGACCACACCAAAATCCCTTTTCTGTTCTCCTCTCAGTGTCTCGGGCAGACAAGCACACATGCCCAGTGTGACTTTCAAGTCTCCAGGCCCAGGACTCAAACCCCACAGTTGGCCAGGTGGGATTCAACTGCCTTAACCACCATGCCACCTGCTGACCCTACAGAAACATTTTTATTGTTGCATATTTAGTAGGAGATAAACTTTACCATTAAAGAGGGGATTTATGAGAAAACTGATATTGTTAATTACATAATTAAAGATGGCCATCAGTAAAATAATCACAAGAGGAGAAGGTAAATGCCACATTTGTAAATAGAAACATTGCTCAAATCCTAAAATCAAAGATCAATATTTCATATAATTAAATCAAAATATAAATTGAAATAGCTCAGTCTTTTTCCTTGCTTATTAACACATGGTAATTTTGAAAATGGTAAGAAAAACAGGGAAAAGATATTAAGGAAAGGTTTTGATAATAACAGTCATTACTATTAGTATTTTTCCCTTCTTATAAAATTAAGAAGAAATTCAGTGAAAACAAACCGTGAATGTGATTTGTGTAATAAGACATTTACAATCTATTTACATTTATCTCATTTAAGAAGCGAGATTAATTGTGCAAGATAACAAAAGCTACTTAAGTCGGAAGCCAGGGTTGAGATGTAAGCATTCTAATTCCAACCCCCCATATCCTTATAGCACCAAGTTCTTCCAGGGACTGCATTTCTGGAAGCAGGATGGGAGGTATAACAGAAGAAACATGAAAAAATCCTGGAATCACACAATTCTGAGTATAAATGCTATCATACTATTCATGGAGTACCTGTGCTATGCCAGGGAACTATTCAACTGAGGCCGTTTAATATTTTGAGACAGAGCTTTAGGAGAAACACATATATTGCAAAAGAAAGACCAAGAGGTTGAAAGACCAAGAATCTATGCTGAAATCAATTCCTTCCAAATTAAGTAAGGGTCATAAAGTCCTTGGTAAAAAAAAAGTAAAATGTAAAGAATGAAAGAAAAGAATTCAACAGATCAATATTTCTCCTAAGCATAGTCTCAAAATTCATTAATAAAATGTAAGCAAACAGAACTCAGAATTCAAAATTCAGAGGAACCAATAAAAAAATTTCCTAAAACAAATAAGTGAGTTAAGCAGAACCTATAAAAGGAATTATTTACCATAACTAAACAGAATTTACTCTGGGAGTGGAAATCTGTTTCAGCTTTTGAAAAAGCAATGTAATCCAAAATATTAAGACTAAAGAAGAAAAAAAATCATGTGATCATAAAAATCACCTAACAAAATTCAATAACCATTCATGATTTTAAAAAAATCTAGCACCAGCAGGTGGGGTAGTGGTTAAAGTGCTGGATTCCACAAGGCTGACTTCACAGTTCCATTCCCAAGCCCAGTGGCTTGAAAAACACTCCAGGCTTGAGTGCATGTGTTCCCAAAATCCTGAGAGAAGAGACAGGATTGTGGTGTGGCCATCTCCCCGAAGGAGTGATTTCTCACTTTCCCTCTCTCTCTCTCTCTAGTGAGCACACATACACATGGGGAAAAATCTAAAAAACAAAAACAAAAACAAACAAAACAAACAAAAAACAAACAAAACTAAGAAAAACAAAGAGGGAATATTCTTCACTTCATCAAAAGCATCTACTAAACACCTACAATGAACATTATTCTTTTTTTTTCAATATAAAGTCTAGCTTTATTTTTAAAAAGATTTTACAAATCTGTCAATTCAAACATACATAGCAAATTATTCCTCTTTTCCATCAGATGAGGCTTACTGCTTCAACCCCTCCCATGAAAATATAAGTAAAAAATAAGTTACACAAATATGTA
Organism: Tupaia belangeri chinensis; assembly: GCF_000334495.1. Classification (NCBI taxonomy): domain Eukaryota; kingdom Metazoa; phylum Chordata; class Mammalia; order Scandentia; family Tupaiidae; genus Tupaia; species Tupaia belangeri. The sequence continues at coordinate 903,600 of NW_006159442.1, read as the reverse complement.
TCCCCTATATTACTTGGCTTAGTTCAGAAATTTCCTCTTCATAAATACTTTAACACATCTGCATAGCACAGTAATACGAACATTATTCTTAATGGTGAAAGTCTGAATACTTTTAGCCTTTGAATAGGAACAAAGTAATGATGTCCACATTTACCACTCTTAGTTAATATGTGACACCGAGACTTCCAGAAGTTGCAACAAAGCAAGAAAAGGTAATGAAAGACATACACCACGGAAAAGATGATGCAAGTTGTCGCTATGTGAGAGTTCATTGTAGGGTTAACTTGATGGCATTAAGGGATACCTGGATAGCTGGTATAGCATTATTTCCACAAGTGTCATTGAGGGTGATTCTAGAGCTTGTGTGTAAGCAGACTGACTAGAGAGATCTACCTTCAGCGTGGAGCCTTCATCTAATCACCTGGAGGCCCAGGTAGAACAAAAAGACAGAAGTAAGATTAATTCATTCTTTCTCCTGAAGTTGGACTACTTCTTTGCTTGCCCTTGAACATAAGAACTACAGATTTTCTAGCCTTTGGACTTACGGATCTGCACCAGCAGCTCTAGAGTTCTTAGGCCTTTGGTCTCAGATTGATGATTACACCATCCGCTTTCCTTGTTCTGAGGCTATTGGACATAGACTGACACATTCCACAAGCTTCTCTGGGTCTCCACCTTACAGCCAGCCTATTGTGTGAGACTCCTCAGTCTCCAAAACTGTGTGAAACAACTTGCCTAATAAGGCCCCTCTCATATATATATTTTATTTGTTCTGCCTCTTTGGAGAACACTGAGTAATATATCCTATTCAAAAATAAAATGATAATCTGCACAGAAAATTCAGAGGAACTAGTAAAAATTTTCCTAAAACTAATAAGTGAATTAAAGAAAACTACAGAATACAAAGAAAATGTTAATTCTATTTCTATGTTAGTAAAAAAACAAATAGACATCAACATTTTAAAAAATACTATAAACAATGGCTCAAAAACTGATACAATTTAAAAATAAATACAAAAATAACAAAAAAGAGAAGAGTCCTCCATTGCTGCTGAGAACTAGTCATTTCAGGGAAAAAAGAGAAATGAAGATTTTCTACTGATAATTCAGCCTCCAGCTCCCAAAATCAAGCAGTAGGGAGCCCCTCTAGCCTTCTCTCTGTCTCTGTTTGTTTCTCTCTCTGTCTTCTCATTTTTTTGGTAATTTTTCCTTTTAAAATTTTTTTAAGGTAAAGTATTCTCTTGGCTTTCAGATCCTCCTTTATCTTGCTAATAATCCCATCTCCCCCTCCCCTATAGAAGAGGCAAGTGGCAGGCCTTCAGAAGATTCCTCCATTGCTGCTGAGAACTAGTTATTTTGCACAGCACACAAGCATGCTGCATGGCTTTTTTTAAAAAAATCAAATTTTTTTGGTCGTATTTTTGGTTGTTTTATGAGAAAGCTATGCATGAATTACAAAATGCTTTACAGCAATATCAGCTCCACTTTAACTGCATTTTTTCACACACTTTCTGAAATCCCCTTGTAAAAAGCTTTTATTTCATCTACCAAAGAGAAAGAAAGTTCATTTTTTTCAGCTTTGTTCTGCAAAGGACTAAGATGGCTTACTGACAGGGGTTTACAGAACCTATGTAGAGAAAAAAAGAAAACTATGTGATTGCCTCATAGTCTAATGGTTACGGCAGCTGGATCACACATGCCCCACCAAGGTACAGTCCCGGCCCTGGTACCTTAAAAAACATGCCAGGTGAAAAACTGGAGGACATACAAGCATTAAAAATTGTTGGGATCAGCAGTTAGTGTAATCGCTATGTTGCTTAACTCCCATGTAGTCGACAATGGTTTGAGACCCAGGCCCAGTGGCTTGAACTCATGCAGGGCATGTGTGCATGTATGCCCAAGATCCCGAGAGGAGAATGGAGGAGAAGGGATTGTGGCGTGGCCATCCCTCCTGGGGGGTGATTTCTCGCTTTCTGTCTGTCTCTCTCTGTCTTTCTGGCAAGTACACACGCCCTATAGCAAAAACCTCTCCAAAAAAAAAGAATAAAATTTGTTATGGACACTAGAGCCAAAGTGGAAAGATTTGGGGAGGGGAAGAGCATAGGACAGGAAAACTGGGGAAAAATGGAGAGGTAAGGCATTTGTGGGATGCGGATATGGTTTATTATTTGTGGATGAGGACATGTGTATGTTCTCAACTGAGCTGGATTGGGGCATGTTACGCTGAGTAGAGTCTCTTTAAAATCTAAATGATATATAGCAATTAAATGTATAAATGATAATTCAAATTAATAAATAAAAATTATTTTAAAAATTATCCTAAAAGTGTATGGAGAGATAAAGGAATTATAAAGCAATTTTGAAAAAAAAAAAGGATCAAAAAAAAAAACCTGCCTACTATATTTTAAGAGATTTTACACAGTTAAACTATTAAAATTATGTGGCTTTGGCAGAAGGGGTAAACGTAGTTAACAGAATAGAGAACCCAGGAATAGACACACAACAACATGCCTGACTGATTTTAAACAGAGGTGCAAAAGCAATTAAATGAAAGAAAATCTCTTCAATAACAGGGAATGAAGCAATTGTATATTCACGGGCAAAAAAAAAGAATCTTGACTTGGGCTCACATCTTGGATAAAAATTACCACAAAATAGATCATGGATTTAAATGTAAAAATAAAACTACAATACTTTTGGAAAGAAAAATGGGGAAAAAAGTCCTTGAGATCTAAGGATAGACTTCATACCAAAATCACAATCCAAAAAGGAAAAACTGACAATGTAAATCTAATCAAAACTAAAAACAATTTTTGTTCTGTAAAATTCTTAAGAGGATGAAAAGGCATATTATAGACTGCAAGCAAAGATTCACAAATCACATATTCAACAAGGGAGTATTACCTAGACTATATAAGAAACTCTCAAAACTCAATGGTAAACAGTCTGGCAGTTCTTCAGAAGGTTAAACGTAGGTATCATATGATACAGAAATTCACTAGTAGGAAATAAAAACATATGTACACACAAAAGCTTGTGCTTGAATGTCCACACCAGCATAATTTATAAATGTGAACAAAGAACCCATTATGTCAATCAACTGATGAACAGGTATGTACAACAGATTGTGATATGGTCACACAATGGAATATTATATAGCAATACAAGGAAATAAACTTCTGATACATAAACCTTGAAAACATTACGTTAAGTAAGAGAACCTAGCCATAAAACACCATATGTTGCACTATTCCATTTATATAACAAGTCTAGAACAGCCAAATCTATCGAGACAGAAAGTAGATTCAATTAGCCTAGGGCTGAGAGGAAGGGGCGGGAAAAGGGGAGCGATGCTGATGGATACTGGGGTTTCACTTTGGGGAGATGGAAATATCCTCAAATTGATTATGATGATGGCTACACAACTCTGTGATAAAGCTAAAAATCACTGAATTGCACACTTTCAAGGGTGTATTTAATGGTATGTGAATTATATCTCAATAAAGGTGTTTTAAAAAACAATTGGTTTGGGCCAGCAGGTGGAGTGGTGGTTAAGGTGCTGGATTTCCACATGGAGGACCACAGTTCGAGTCCTGGACTTGCTGGCTTGAAAATCATGCTGGGCATGGTATGCATACATGTCGAAAATCCCAGGAGGAAAATAGAGGAGAAGGGATTGTGGCATATGGCCATCCTCCCCAGAGGGGAGGTGATTTCTCACTTTCCCTCTCATTGTTGTTATCTCTCTTCAGTGAGCACACATACTCTATAGCAAAATCTTAAAAATTTTAAAATTTCTTTTCTGACATTCCAGACCAACTAAGGCATTCATGCCTATTTTGTGTACCATGCTGGTACTTTTTCTGACATATGATTGAAGAAAAAAGGGAGGAAAGCACCCATGTAGAACATCCATATAATAAAAAAACAAGTCCCCATGAGTATTTTCTTATATCAGGAAGGCATGATGTTCTATTTTTAATTTTTTTAAATAAATAAACAATGTTCTTGATTTTGACCATATTTGTAATTGATTATTAATCATCATGGTCAGAATTTCTGCTATTTTCTTATCAATCAGTAAAGAGAGATTAATTTTGTTACTTCAAGATTATATTTATTTCATTTTTAAAAATCAGCTAAATATCCTAACTGCCTCAGACCTGGGTGCCATGATGGTAACAAACTACTTAGGATTCCTAAGCTTTTGGGGAAGATGGTAAAGGTAACAACTGAGAATGAACAGACCAAATTACTATACTCAATTCTCAAATCCAAATGGCACAGCTCATTCAATATAATTTTAATTGCCTACTTTAAGAAAATGATAGATATCTTTAATTTTGAAATTTTGGACCACATAGTTATGGTTTGAAATTATTTTAAAATATTAGTTAATAATATTAGTTCCTCAGAAAGCCATGACATATTTTTCTGTTTTCTATGCAAACATGTGTCATGACTTTCCTGTCAACCCAATACTTCTCAGCATAGTAATCATTATCGCCAAAAAAGTAAAAGTGAATAATAAGATTTTAAAATGCCAAGACATAGCTTGGCTATTTCTAATCTGCACAGTATTGTTATATGTCATTTTACGATCTTATGACCATAGGTAAACATTATAATAGATAGTCTATAAAAGGCAAAACTATAAGACAGGAATAAAGCCAGTAGTTGCCAGTGACTTGAGGTATGGTAGAACGATTGAAGACAAAGAGGTAGAGGAAAATTCTTTTAAAGAAGTATTTTATTTAATTGTGAGAGTGAGAGAGAGAGACGAAGTGAGAAAGCCATGAGGTCCGAGACTCGAACCGTGGTTGACCATGTGGGAGTCTAGTGCCCTTAATCACCACACCACCTGCCAGCCTCAAGAGCAAATTTTTTTTTAGAAAAAACAAAATAATCAGTTGCTTGCCTGTGGGAGTAGGTACAAGACTATCAACATTTATTCAAAACTCAGAAATATGTACTAAAAAGGAAAGACCATAACATATGTACATTATACCTAAATAAACTTTTTATTATAAAAATTACAACAGAAGGTACTATACATCTGTTACAAAAGAACAATGATGATTATGTCAGGATCCAATGTTATTTTCAGTGAAACATAGATACTAGAAACAATTATTTGACTTTCTTCTTAAAAGCTTATCAAAGCATAAAAATAATTTCCTCACTATCCACTATCAAAGAAAATGGAATATTCCTGGAAATATTTTTTAAATTCACTTAGAAAATACTTATATGGAAACCTTCATTTCTTACAATATTGATAATCAAGATTTTAAATGTCAATTAATTACATAATGACACTTCGCTTTCTTACGTACTTGAGGTAAGCTAGCTTATATACCAAACGACACCATAAAAATCTCAGAACACTTAGTTTTTTGAAAAGAATCACCAAAGTATTTGGCAGTAATGAATAACTCACAAAGGTTTAACAAATACAGCTTGACTACAATGAAATACCTTCAAGACTATGATATAAATTGTATTATCTAAATACACTGGAAAATAATAGAGTAGTTGGAAGAAAGAGATACACTACAAAGATATAATAAATACACAAAACAGTAAAGAGTTGTATCAATAGCACAATGAATTAAAAGAAAGATGTGAGATATTTCAAAAACCAAACATTCCCTAAATCCAGATTTCACAAAATAAAAAACTAAAAGTACATCATACTAGAAATGAGGCCTCTACAAATGAGTTATACAGTATGAATTCAGGGGGTGCAGAGAATGGAATAAAGCATAAAACTAGTTTAAGTAAATCTGGACACAGCAGCAAGAGAGGAGGGAGAGTTGTGACTAGCTGCAGGGTGAGAAACCAAGTGAAAGGAAGACTATTACCACATCTTCACATCATCTCGGTTTCTAAATACTTACTCCATTTTTCAATATGAGAAATCAATATACATAAAACTTTCTCATTTGTATGCAATATTTTTAATTAATTTAAGAGAATCGTTTTGAGAAATAAGAATTGGAAATGCAGTCTTCAAAATCAATGGCATACAACTACATTCAACAATCCCCACCAGTAAAATCTAATACATTATTCTAAAACTTAACCTTTCATAAGCTTGTAAATTATCTTTAAAAACATTTTTTTTTCGAACTGGCTAACAATATCTGAATAACAACACATAATAAGAAGTCAAAAGACTACAATGTCATGTGATTAACTTAATAATCAAGGGTACATTACTAAATTTCAATATAGTAACATTTAAAATACAGCACTTCAGCCAATACTGGAATATAAAACCACTTCCACTCACAATACTTTTATTATTTTATTGACGATTAGATGGAAGTGGTAAACAATACTGTTAGGATTGAGAACAAAAAAAAAAAGTAAATAAACCAGGATGTTTATAAATATTAACAAAAATTGCATTTCTCATTCTTTTAGTAATAAAGATTTCCACTGAGAATGAAAAATAGATCCAAAAGAACAGCAGATTTTTTTTATCTCTTCAATTGCTCACAACTGTGGCTTTCCAGTGGTGCAATTATGTATATTGGAAGCAATAATTTGATATAAACATTTGTTTTAAATGAAGTAAAATTTAACAATCGGGAAGAGAATATATCAGTATCTACAGTTTCTTCTTTTCAGGCAGAAGGCTTGAATTTATTGGAAGCAGATCTCTGCGGTGACTGACCAACACTGCCCCACATTCCCCACAATCCTTATGACAGACAGACAGCCTGCCTCACATTAATTCACTTCACACCACTTCTATCGATCCACAGCCGGTTCCCTAGTCTCTCTGCACACATTGCCTGTCTGGCTGCCTACATCCACATCAGCACATACACACAAAGGCCATAGAAAGATAACCTTTTGCTTTCCATTAAAGACACAGTATCCACTTTTCCTTCTGCAAGAACATCAAAAATATAAAATTTAACAGTACAGATGTCTTGGAGAAAAGTCTTCCTGTAAGAAGTGTTGAGCATATTTTTTGCTTATTCTAAATAAAGATCATTTCAATCTCTCCAAAAAAAGTTAGTGTGTTAAAGGCCACAAAGCAATTACTGTAATAAAAACATAATTAAAACTAAGCAAATGTTTTCAAGCTTGAATAAGAATAAAATAATTATTTGGTAATGTGAGTTTGACTTTAAAATACATTTTTTCCCAACTAGCATTTTGTTTAGAAAACTGTTCTGATATAAAATATAACTATAAACAATTTTAAAAGCAACAAAGAGAACATATTTACTGAAAAATATACATAAATAGAAAACATAGGAAGTGCTCTATATCAACAATATTCTTTTCTTTTGAGAGATTTCTGCAATGGGGGCATGTGTTCGCTGGACAGACAGAGAGAGACAGAGCAATAAAAAGCGAGAAATCACCTCCCAGGGGGCATGGCCACATCACAATCCCTTCTCCTCCATTCCTTTCTCGGGATCTTAGGCATGCATGCACACACACCCGTTGTGAGTTTAAGTCATGGGGTTTGGGACTCAAATTGTAGTCAACTACATGAAGAGTACAACAAAGTAACCATTACGCCATCTGCTGGTCCCACATCAACACAGTATTAATGTGCCAGTATAAACCTTTATCATTCCTCTTTCACCAAAAAAGAGTCTCAAAATGATAATACTTCTAATTCATTGCATATACTTTTTTCAAATATTTCTGTTTGATTTGTAGGCTATGAGCTGACTTAACAGCAATTTTGGTTTCATAAGGTACAAATAAAAGATTTATATTGTTGAATTTACAAAGTGTTGAGAAACATACAAAACTGTCTTGATTAATAACTGTACTAAAGAATAAATTTAAAATTATAATCTCTGGCTGATTTAAAAGTCCAAATAATAATCAGAATGGTATTATTTCAGAACGGTGTAAAAAGATACAAAGATTTTTGAAACCCTTCATGAATTTTTGTTTTACCCTAGGATTCTCTAGGTGGAGTATACACCATCAAGTGGTAGCAAAAGCAGTGCACTAAATATATATCGTATGCTAAATGTGTTGTTATTTATAATTACAGTAAGATAATTTGGAAATCAAAGAAAGGGAAGTTAATGCTCAAGCAAATGGTTTTAAAAGTAGGAAGTGAAGATTTGGGCTGAGCCTAAAGGATGGCACAGATTTGAGTAAGAGAGAGCCTGGTATAGCCAATATGAGTTAAACAAAATCACTGGATTGGTGAAGACAGACAAGTAGACAACATTCCCCCATTATCTTAAACATTCATGAAGTGCAGAGGCTGCTAGGTAACAACCTCTGTACCAGGTTGTCTCAGTTCATTTTCTACTGTGATCATAGAAAACCACAGACTGGGTAATTATGAAAGACAGAAATGTATTTGGCTCACAGTTCTGGAGGCTGGGAAGTCCAAGAGCACTGTGCTAGCACCTCATAAGGGTCATCCCATGGTGGGAGGATAAAAGGCAGAGGTGAGCGCACACACACAGACACACAGAGAGAAAACAAGTCCAATTCCTTCCTTTTATAACTATCATACTCCCACAATAATGGCTTTAATCCACTTATGAAAGTGGTGCCCTCATAATCTGATCACCTCAAAAGGTCCCTCTTCTTCTTTTTTTTTTTTTTGGAGAGGTTTTTGCTATAGGGCATGTGCACTCGCCAGACAGAGACAGAGACAGAAAGCGAGAAATCCCCCCCCCGGGGGCGGGGGATGGCCATGCCGCAATCCCTTCTCCTCCATTCTCCTCTTGGGATCTTGGGCACGCACACACACACGCCTGGTGTGAGTTTTAAGCCACCAGGTCAGGGACACAAAACGCGGTCGACTACATGGGAATCCAGCGAGATAGCCATTACACTAACTGCTGGTCCCAAGGTCCCACTTCTTAATACTGTGAAGATGGCAATCAGGGCCAACCCCAAAGTGCAGCAGTTACGCCCTATGCATAGGGAGCCAGATCCCACCTGGTCAACTATAGTAAAAAGTCCCAGACCCAGCAACTTGAGAACTGAGCCAAGCACACATATGCAAGTGCCAAGGTTCCTAATGGAATGAAGCAATGGAGGAAAGGACATTGTGGTGTGACCAGGCCTTACTGGTGGGTGCTTTTCCTCTCTTTCTCTCTTTCTCTCTCTCACCCTCTCTCCAGCAAGAATACATGCAGTTTGACAAAAACTACTAATAATAAAATGACAACTAAATTTCAATGTGAGTTTTAGTTACTATACTCAAATCACAGCATGAAGGTCAAAAAGACAGTCCTAGCTTCCAAGAAGCTCACATGTGAGTTGAGGTCATGGGAGTCATTAAAAAAAATTGTGCACGAGAAATAATTTAATCTGTTAGTGTTTTAGAAAGAGCTCTTCTGTAGCAACATAAAGAATGACTAGAGAGACCAGCAGTTGGCATAACGGTTATGTTGCTCAACTCCCATGTAGTCGACCACAGTTTGAGTCCCGGACCTGGTGGCTTAAACTCACGCCAAAAGCGTGTGTATGCATGCCCAAGATCCTGAGAGGAGAATGGAGGAGAAGGGATTGCGGCCTGGCCACCCCCCCACCCCCAGGGGGGGTGGTTTCTCACTTTCTGTCTCTCTGTCTGTCTCTGTCTTTCTGGTGAATGCATGCACCCTAAAGCAAAAACCTCTCTAAAAAACAAACAACAAGAATGACTAGAAAGGGGGCAACAATGAGGCCAGTATTTTCAAACTGTGCTTCTTGAAGCCCAAGGAGTTCCTTGAAGGTGCCAAAAAAAGACACACTTCCAAGCTCCCTTACTTTTACTTCATTTTCTGAGGGAATGTTGCTGACTTATCTGTCTTCACCATTCTAGTGATTTTGCACATACACACATATACACATACACACACAAAACTATATGTGGTTATATTAGGTTGTCAAAAAAGAAAAATGCATATTTTTTTGAGAGATTTTCACTGTAGGGCGCGTGTGCTCGCCAGACAGACAGAGAGAGACATAGAGACAGAAAGCGAGAAATCACCCCCCAGGGGGGATGGTCACGCCACAATCCCTTCTCCTCCATTCTCCTCTCGGGATCTTGGGCACGCACGCACACGCGCCCGGTGTGAGTTTTAAGCCACCGGGTCTGGGACACGAACCGCAGTCGACTATGTGGGAGTCCAGCAACATAGCCATTACGCTAACTGCTGGTTCCCAGAAAAATGCATATTTTTGAATGCAAAAAAAATGTGCCATAACTTTTCCAAAAACCCAATATATGTGTATGCACACACACACATTTTATAGAAGTTTTCATTTGAAGAAAGAATCTTTAAAAAATAATTAAAAACCTATTAATCTACAGTATGGGTTTGTTTGTTTATTTAAAGAATTACATATAAATAAGAGAAGATCAAGAATGGTTTTCAGACAAAACATTCAGAAGGGAGGGCTATCTGAACATGACAAACAACAAGAAGGGAAGATTCATTCATTCAAATTTTTTGAATGATGGTTATAATAAGCAAAGGGGATGAAAATGAAGAGTGGGTGCAGCACAAGGACTTTACAGTAAGGACACTAACAGTCATATGGAAATTAAATATTTATAAATGCATAGTTGAAAATAGAGTTTACATATGAAAAAAATTAATTAAGTCTTCTCGGCATGGGGTGAGGAAAAGAACATGTATCAAAAACAACCACAAAAGAGAAAATATGAATTGGATTTTGAAGGATGTTTAAGAAGTTATGATAGAATGACACTGAGTGAAAAAAATTTCAGGGAAGAAAAGACATTATGCTAAAAGATCGGGATGTAGGGACCAGCAAATGGTCTAATGATTGTTACATCACTAGATTCCCATGTAGTAGACTGCGGTTCGAGTCCCATACTCAGGGGCTTAAAACTCATGCCGGGCACATGTGATTGTGTGCCCAAGTTCCTGAGAAGAGAATGGTGTAGAAAGAATTGCAGCATGGCCATACCCCAGGGGGATGCTTTCTGTCTCTGTCTCTGTCTCTGTGTCTATCTGGCAAGTGCACGTGCCCTATAGCAAAAATCTCTCTAAAAAAAGGGGAGAGAACCTAGGGAGCAGGAGTGTAAAAGGTGTGGGAGAAGGTGGATAATGGGGCCAATATGACATAGAAGGTAAAAGAGTCAAAGGCAATGAGAAAGAGAATGCCAGCAGAATAGTTGAAACAGAGGGCCAGCAGGTGGCAAGGTAGTTAAGGCACTGGACTCTCACATGGCTAATCATAGTTCAAGTCCTAGACCTGGTAGCTTGCTTTCTCTCTCTCTCTCTCTCATGCGTGTACATGCACTACAGCAAATTAAGAAAATAAATAATTATTTTTTTAAAAAAAAGAATATTTGAAACAGAAAAGCACTAACTTTTTATTCTGAAGCTAGACAACTTGCTCCAGTTTGGTAGACCAAGTAGAATGTTGGTACACATAATCATGAGGCTGCTAGGGTTGGTGACTATGCAATACAGTAACTAATTAATACCTGAGATTTGGGGATAAGTAAAGATAATCTGAACATTTCTTTCTGGCCATCAGAAAAGCACAGGAGTACTTCTGCTTGGATAAAGCCAGACCAGCCATCTGAAGAAAATTATGGAGGTAGAGAGTTTGAGCCATAGCAGCAGATATCTGACAGAAGCAACCCATGAAATGCAGTAATTTCTGGTAACCCAGTTTGGCTGCTTTATAGCCTGTATACAATCCTATGACTACTATAAAAGACAGTGACATGTTGCATACTCAATCTAATGATAGAGACAAGAAGTTTAGTTTAGCACAGTGCCTGAGACATAGTAAGTGTGTAATTAATTGTATTATTACTATCAGTAATTTTATTATGATTGCTTTTGTTATTATTAATTTTTGCTTTATGTTATAATATTGTTATTTTTCTACTATTGACAAAGAAATATTCAAAATTTGGCCTTTTTTCTCCATTTGATGAACCCACTTATTCAAGTCTTTTTAAACCTCTATTAAGTATCATTTTTCTCCTTTTAAAGCTGTATTTCCATACATCTTAAGACACTCGTTTATACAAGTCACTTAAGTCAAAACAATTTAGAATATTTCCATTTCCAGATAACCAATTCACCTTCTGTTACTTTCACATCTTTTACTTTCAGATACCTACATATGTGTCCGGAGGAAAGCTTTCCTTCACTCACAGTGAATAACTGATTTGAAAACAATACCCAAGCATCTTGCTTTACTAGTATCCTAGTAGATGACATGTTTAATTAGCGGTGATAGGCTATGATATCACATTATAACGTATTTATGATAGTCTAACAATTTCCTCACAAGCTCTTCAAGTGAGCTGAAAATTTATTTTCACACAAAATCCTACACACATAGTTATCATGCTTTATTTATAATCACCAAAACCTGGAAATGACCCAGGTAGACCTAAACATGTGAATAGATAAACAGACTTCAGTATAGCCACATAGCCAAACACTAGACATAAAAAAAGAATAAATTTGTAATTCATGTGATAATGTGGATGAGTTTTAAATGAATTTGCTAAGTGAAAGAAGCCAGACCAAATGGTTTCCTTTTATAATATGAAATTTTAGAAGAGGCAAAAGTGTAGTGATAAAAAATAGATCTGTGGCTGCCAAGGATTAGGGGAGAAAGGGTTGGTGACAAAGGAGCTACATTTTTAAGGTGTGGAGAATGTTCTGAATGAAACTACAGGTACCTGATTATTCATTTGTCAAAACTGAAAGGCCTATATTGTACAGAGTAAACTTTATTGCATGCAAATAAAAATATTAATTATTCGAAATGCTAGGGGAACCAAGAATACACTGAAGACTCTGACAGTGGAATCTAGCTATACAGCAGTTACTCCTAATCCACAGGATATACATTCCAAGGCCCCCATTGGAGGTCTGAAAGTACCAAACCCTATATCGGAGATCTTCAAAAGGTTCAATGGAAAATGCCTATTATGAAAAAGCAATGCAAGAATTCAAAAATTTTCTGTACCACACAAAACTCGTACTTTAATTTCATTTTTCCATGAACATTTTGAGGACCCCTCATATATATTTTTTCAGTCTGATAATCAAGAGAGCTACTAAGTGACTGATGAGCAAGAAAACAGCATATACACCAAGGATACATTGAATAGAGGCATACGTAATTCACCTCCTCAGTGGGATAGAGTGGGACAGGCATGGGATTTCATCAAGCGACACAGAATGGCATGTAATCTAAAACTTATGAATTGTTTACATTTTTTAAAGAATTATTTTATTGAATTTTTAATTAATTAATTTAATTTAATTTGACCAGAGAGAGACAGAGTGTGTGAGAGAGAGAGAGATAGAGAGAGAAAGGAAGCTGCCAGGTCCAGGACTTGAACTGCGGTCAGCCACGTAGGAATCCAGTGCCCTTAACCAACACGCCACCTGCCGGCCCTGAATTGTTTACTTTAAGAATTTCCATTTAATATTTTTGAGAGGTTTTTGCTATAGGGCATGTGCACTTGCCAGAGAGACAGAGAGACAAAGAGAGATGAGAGCAAGAAATCACCCCACTATGGGGGATGACCATGCTGCAATTCCTTCTCCTCTGTTCTCCTCTTGGGATTTTGGGCATGTATGTGCACATGCATCATGAATTGTAAGCTGCCAGGTCTGGGACTTGAACTATGGTTGAGCACATGAGAGTCCAGCAACATAACCATTACGCCATCTGCTGGTCCTTCCATTTAATATTTTTGAACCATAGCTGATCACAGGTAACTGAAATGACAGAAAGTAAAACTGTGGATAAGGGGAACTACTATACTCTAAATGGAAGATATAACTTCATCAAAAGATATAAAGAAAAAGAGGTGACTTAAAAAAACTTCAAGACTGGTTAATGTCTCAAATATAAATATATTAGGTCATCAGGAAAGTTGTGACGTATGTTCTATGTGAAAGCATGTCATGACTTTCCTGGCAACCCAATAAATTCATGGACTATAAAAAAAGAAGTAAACTGGTAGGCCTCAGGAAAAACTACGTAAACAGGTGCATGAAATATACGTACTTCAGCCTGGAAACACGATAAAGTGGCATCAAACTGCTGAAGACACGAACATTCATGCACTGTAATGGGCATAATGCATCTATAGAAGCACATCATTATTCCACTACATTACACTGATTAAATCTCACAATTCATTTTAAAGACTATTCATATCTACCCCATGATTTAGTGGAGAATGAAAAGCTGAATTTAACTAAAGGAGCACCAATCATTGCTTCTGGCAGAGCTTTTAAAGAATTAATTTGCAAACAAAGTTATCAAAAGAATGAAAAATAAGCCAGACAACTACTACTAAGATAAAAGACGGCTATAATGGATATGGAGAATAAAAACTTGCATTTTTAACCCTATCCCACAAATAATAAACAAAACAAAATCCATTTTAAAGTAGTCACTCACCCCACCTTTTTCCCTAGTCTGGTGGAGGGGGGGGCAGGAAGGGGGACACCAGTAAAGTAAGAACAGAATCACAACAAATAAACCATTACTAAAGAAAACTTGAAAAGCTTAACCAAAGTAGATCAGCTACCCTTAACTGAGAACGCCACCAACAATAAAGAACAATGCTTTAAATAGGTTAAATGAGGGGCTGGCAGGTGGCATGGTGGTTAAGGTGCTGGATTCACACATGGTCAACTGCAATTTGAGCCCTGGACCTGGCGCCTTGTTTTCTCACTTTCCCTATCCCTTTTTCTCTGGTCAAATTAGAAAAAAATTAACAATAAATAAAATTAAATAAATAATTATTTAAATAAAATAAGAAGTTAAATGAGTGATTCTGACCTACTTGGTGTCATGCAAATTTGTGATATTTGATTTTGCAACCAATTCATCCTACTATTAATTCCAGCTAGAGTGCTTCACTGCATATTTTTAAAAATGTGTTTAATACTTTCAGTATAAGCAGGTGTATAGATAGATAGGTAGGTAGGTAGATGTTATCAAGCTGGCACACATATTTTTCTCAAATGCTCTTTACTTAATGATGAAATAAAATAATAGCAGAGACCAATCTAAAAAAATACACAGTGTGGGAGCCAGCAGGTGGTGCGGTGATTAAGGCACTGGACTCTCACATGGCCAATACGATATTACCACTTGGAAGATGATATGAAGATTCCTCAGAAACCTACAAATAGAATTGCCATCTGACTCAGTAATTCCATTCTTAAGTATTTACCCAAAGGACAGAAAAACTCTCAGTTGGAAAAACATGTGCACATCTATGTGTTACAGCATTATTTACAATTGCTAGGATATGGAATCAACCCAAATGTCTAAAAATAGATGATTAGACTGAACAAATGTGGCATATGTACTCTTTGAAATACTACTCAGCCATAAAAAGCAATGAGACCCTGACATTTGATACAAAGTGGATGATTATGTAAATCTTAATGCGAAGCAAAGCAAGTCAGATTATATGGAAGACAGACTTTGTATGTCCCCACTCAGTATATACTGATTGTGCTCTATGTTCTTTCTCCCTCTCTCTCTGTCTCTCTCTAGTCAAATAAAAAATAATAGTAATAATAAATAAAATTAAAATAATTTTTAAAAAAAGAAAATGAGAGGAAACATCTGCAAATCACATATCCAATAAGAAGTTAATATAGAGAATATATATAAAATGTTCCTACAACTCAATAATAACGATGAATTTTTAAATGGGACGTGACTTAGACATGTCTCTAAAGAAGATACATAATGGCCAACAAGCATAAGATGATACTTAGCATCACTTGTAATTAAGGAGAAGTAAATCAAAGACAGGATTAGATATTACTTCACATATATTAAGATGATTGCTATTGGGGGTGGCAGGTGGTGTGGTGGTTAAGGGTGCTGGATTCCCACATGGCCAACTGCTATTCGAGTCCCAGACTTGGTGGCTTTGCTTTCGCACTTTCCCCCTCTCTCTTTCTCTCTCTCTTACTCTGTCCCCCTCTGGTCAAATTAAAATAAATAAATTAAATAAATAAAGTTCCATAAAGTAATTCTTTAGAAAATATTTTAAAGATGGCTGCTATTAATAAAACAAACAAAAATATCTTCAATATTGAGGAAATCCTTGGGCACTCTTAGTGAAAATGTAAGATGGTGTAGCTGTTATGAAAATCAGTACACTGGTTCCCCCAAAAAATTAAAAATAGGATTATCATATGAGTCTGCAAAATTCACTTCTGAATATATACTCAAGAGAACTAAATGCAGGGTCTTTTAAGAGATATTTGTACAGCAAAGTTCACAGTAGCAATGTTCACGATAGTCAAAAGGTCTAAGGCAACCACATGTTCACTGATAGATGAATGTATAAGCAAAATGTGGTACATGTGTACACATCCATACAATGAAATATTATTCACCCTTAAAAGGAAGAAAATTCTGACACATGCTACAACTTGGATAAAATTTGAAGACGTTATCTTAAATAAACAAACTAGAACTACTGTATGATTTCACTTATGTAATGAATCAAGAGTGGTCAAACTCACAAAAACGATTAATAATCTGGTGATTGCCAAGCACAAGAGAAGGGAAGTAGGGGACAGAGTCTGTTAAATGGGTGTGGTTCAGTTTTGTGGTGCAAATGTTCTGGAGTCAGGTGCACAACATGATTATATTTAACACTACTGAATTGTGCACTTAGAAATGGTTAAGATGGTAAAGTTTATGCTACTTGTATTTTACCATGATTAAAAATATTTACAAAAGGGGATGGGAAGGAGATGACTCTCAATGTAAAAACAAACAAACAAACAAACAAAAACTCCCATAATGAGAAAAAGGAAATGGAGTAAAGAACACCAGGAAGGACAGAAACTTCTCTGAATATGATGCATTTCATTATTTGAATTATGAAACAGACACCCTATGACAACAACAACAAAAAAATCCTTTTCCACTAAAAGCACTAAGGTCCTAGCCACTTGACTCAAATCTGAGTCAGAAAATGCATAAAATATCTTATCAGCAAGTAAACTATGAAAGACTACCAGGATTTGGGAGTTAACTAAATGGGCTTCCATTGATAAAAGGTGAGGACATTTGAACAATGATAAGAATTACTACAATAGGTCAAAACCTAAGTATGTTTAATCCATGAATTCATACAAATCGATAAATTAAAAAATAAACTTTTTTTTAATCACCATGACTCATTGTTCTGTTCTTCCTGAAGTGTTTACAACCCAGTGCAGTATACCTGACCAGAGTAACATTCTCAGAGAACTATAATGCATTGCTCAACAACAGGGATACATTTCTGAGATACACCAGAACATTTCACCACTGTGTGAACATTACAAACTTACATGGTATAGCCTACTACACATTTAGGCCATGTGGTATACTACATGTTCCTTATGAGACTACATGTTTTATATGAGATCCATCATTGACTCAAACCTTAATATGTGCCATATGACTCTTATGCTAGCTAACAAATGAAGATAGTATGTTAGAATTTAGTTGCCACTCTAGTGAAAAGAAAAGAAATTATTATTGCAATACAAACTCCTAATTTATCCCACAAACAATCATGTGGAAATGGAGGAGCAAGGGCTGAGATAAACAGATGCTGGATCGATTGACTGATTGACAGATAGGAATCCTAGAGATGAAAAGAAATGGAAGAGATTTATCAACCAACTGTAACATACAGACTTACTTGAATCCTAAATTGAATAACAGATTATAAAAAAAAAATTATGAGACTTATTAGGGAAATATAAACACTGACTGAGTTATAGAACAACATTAAGAAATTAGTTTGAGGGGCCAGCAGGTGGTGTGATAGATAAGGGCGCTGGATTCCCACATGGCCAACCATGGATCGAGTCCTGGACCTGGTGGCTTGCTTTCTTACTTTCTCTCTCTCTCTCTTTCTCTCTCCTCTCTCTCTCTCCTCAAATAAAGAAAAAAATAACAATAACAAATGGAAATAAATAATTCTTTAAAAACAAAAGAAATTAGTTTGAATTGTTTTAGCATCTTAATAGAATGCAAGTTCTTTTAAAAGAGTACTTATCTTTTAAGATACAGACTAAGATAGTTATTGATAAGTGATACTGTGTTAGAGAATTCTAGCCCTAAGAATCCATTCACTTCATAAAGAAGAGCCTTGGGATGTTCTTGGAACCCTGCTTACTCCTAAAAATAGGTGACATTGGGTCCAGCACATGGCATAATGGTTAGGTCACTGGACTCCCATGTAGTCAACTGTGGTTCGAGTACCAGAACAGGTGGCTTAAAACTACGCCAGGCATATGTGCGTGCATGCCCACAACACCAAGAGGAGAATGGAGAGAAGGGTTTGTGGCATGGCCATCCCTCCTAGGGGATGATTTCTT
Source organism: Tupaia belangeri chinensis (assembly GCF_000334495.1). Classification (NCBI taxonomy): domain Eukaryota; kingdom Metazoa; phylum Chordata; class Mammalia; order Scandentia; family Tupaiidae; genus Tupaia; species Tupaia belangeri. The sequence goes on along the minus strand of NW_006159442.1, from coordinate 885,235 downwards.
GCTTTCTGTGTCTCTGTCTCTCCAGTGAGTGCATGTACCTTATAGCGAAAATCTCTCTTAAAAAAAAAAAAAAGTAGGTGATATCTGAGATTATGTGGTCACTTTTAACTTTAAATATTTTATGAAAAGCATCATGACCCTTCAGATTAAGGCTATAAATGTCCAAACCACTTATCATCCAGAATCGAAAGATGCATTTCTAGTTTAGTTTCTCTGAGTTGATATTGTTTTGAAGACTGACCCTACCTTCAAAGAAAAAGAAAGAAATAAAAACAAAAGCTGAGCAAGACATGCTAGTCACCCTCTAGCAGGAAATAAAGAAAAGGCCTTCTTTATTTCATGCCTGAAATAGAAAACTATCTCAAAAATAAGCTAATTTACATCTTTGTAGCCACGAGCTACATCAGAACTTGTCTGATAATGTTTAATTATTAGAAGGATGTAATTTAAGTGTATTTTTTAAATCAGTTTTTTATTCATGTAATAAGAAACATTCCTTTTATTCCACTCACATTCCTCAAACCTGGATGTTCTTTAACCCAAGTACATATTTCACATATAGGTCTCATCTTTTCCTTGTTAAACATAAAGTCCCTTCATAAGATTACATAAAGAACTACGATTATAGTACTCACATTGACTATGGAAACAATTTTTAAAAACAACAAACAATAATTTAGGTGGTTGTGATTGTTTTTATCTCTACATCAGGCAAAGAAAATCTTATCAACTGAGGAGTAAGTTTCACAGAACAAACAAAAAATATGTACAGAAAAATTAGAAAAATACTAAGTACTGTTACAGATGACTGGATTGGCATTTAACAGGCTGAAAGAAACCAGATCAATCTCAATCTTGCTGGGGTCAGTTCGGGTGCTCAAACAAATAAAACAGATTCTGTTCTTTATGTTTGTGGACTAGAGGTACTAAAATATTAACCAAGTCTGCAAATGTCATGCACAATGAAACCATTTATAAATATTAAAACACATTTAAAATATAAATTTGTATCAAAGTCTGGTTAGTAAAAATAAATTATGGATATAATAAATCATTAGGCCAGTATCACTAAAAAAATACAAAAATACAATATTTCCAAATTAGCAAGAGAGAGAGAGAGATGGATTAGGCAAGGATATTTGGTGTGTAATTTGATCATTTTAATCCCAGATTTTAAAATAATAACAGGACAAAATTGATCATTAGCTATTATAATCAATACATGACAGGTAAAAGAGGTTGATACAATTTTCTTATAGTAATTTTAAGTTGCTATTGTTTTTCCAAACCATAAAATCTATCCTGTCACATGCAGATTACAACAAAGCTTCACACTAAAATATTAAAGCAAAACAAATACATATATATCTAATTAACATAAAGAGATAGGAAAATTAGAAATAAGGCAATTAAATTGCAAATGTCTCACAATTGGATTTGTGTATGTATACTCAGTGTCTAAAGGTTAAAACATCACAAGATTATTATCAACTCAGCTTTTTTCTGTTAAAATAAGTTGCATAGGACTGTGGGTATTTGTATGAAATAATCTGTACTAGAATAAAGAAAATTTATACTTAAAAGTTTATGAGATACTTTCCTATTATAAAGATGTTTTCCTGTATTCATGTGCAGTGTTTTGTAAAGTACTTTATTTCCATTAGCATTATAAATTTTTGTTCTTCAGCAAATCAGCAAGAGAATAATGGCACAAATCAATATCATACTCTTCATAGCAAAGAATATTGGGTCATTTATTAAAGCAAAGGCCACTGGAACTTCAGCTAAAGGTCTATCAGGCATTTCCATTGAAACACCATTTTTTAAAAGAATGTGTCACAGGTTGAATGAGTGTTTTTCTTTTATAAAAAAAATCTTCAAAGGCTGGAACAGCTTCAACTTCTTAAAACAGATAGGAAGTTTACAAACACCTCCATGAAAGTCAGTTGTGCCTCCTAGAGGCCTTGCTACTAACTACAGCTCCAGGAGAGGGACACATTTTTGCATGGAAGGAATGGAAATAGGTAGAGAAAAGGGGAATGAGGAAATAACTAAAATTATTTCAGACTCTTTCAGCCCCATCAGCTTTGCCACAGGGGTCAGAGAATTACCAGTGTCCCCCTAAGAGGGATGAAATGGAGAGACAGGCAAAGACTTCCACATTCACTGGAATCCCCCCATTTGCTCACTGTTATACAAGGAACGAGTGACTGAATTTCCTTATGCTTCACTCTTTGCTTCGTTACCCACAATGGCAAACTGTCATGGGGCTCCTATTGGTAACCTGAAAGCAGACTGCTGGCTCTACTGCTACAGTACCTCTTACATAGAAGAGTTTCCTAGCAGCATGAAGTTGCTTAATGCTGTGGAGTTCGAAATCCACAGCACTACTGGACAACAGAGCAGTTTTTTTCTGCTTATTACTTAGAAGGAAAGCCTAAATTACCAATCCACCCAGTAGGACTTTCATTCTCAATTTGTTACTTTACTACTCTAATTTCTATGACTTATTAGAGAGATATAAGGAAAATCAGAAAAATAGTAAATATTATCTCAAAGACCTTAATATACATGGACGGGATTTTCTTTAGATAGCTGTGACCAATTAAGAAGAAATTTCATTGTTATTCCATTAGGTTAGTGGCCAACTATAGATAAGTAGAACACTTTAATGTTGTTAAATACATGATCAGTCTAGAGCGCTTAAAATTAAGCTCAATAGCTCTGACACTCTGGAAGAAAAAAGAGGAACAAATCCCGTAGGTCCCAATGAAGCACTACAAACAGATACAATACAGACACCGTGTGCTTTGCATAATACAGCCTTAAGACAACCCTTTCTGCCTCGCATTATAAAAATTTGCCCAGAAGTAGTTTTTATCTCTATCATTCAGTCCTGCTTTAATGCTTTTCCTTTCCAATCACAATGCACTACCCTTTCCAACCGGCTTTGTGAGCACTGGAAGACAACTAGGAAGGATATCTCTGAGGAAACCTTAATCTTTCATTTCATCTAATTAACAAAACCAGTATTACCAACGGGGTACCTTAGAATTATGTAATATTCAAGAGCAACCAAAGGTTCTTCCTTTCTCTCCCCAATTTTAATTAGAATATTCTTGCTCCACAAGAAAGAGACACCCAAAATGCCACAAAAGACCTGAGAAAGTGTCAAGTGAGCAGAAAGTGAGGAGGCACCACAAAGTGCTTTCAGTAAAGCTGATGTATTTTTTTCATCAGAGAGCCTTTATGCTTAATTTACTCTCATATATTAACTCAGATAAGTTTGGTTACCTGGCTTCCATACTCCCACAATCCTGGAAACTGCAAATTAAAAACCAGGGCCAAAGTTACTGGAAGTGAGACAAAATAGCCCATAACACTACAAGTTGGTGGTAATTACTAGAAAATAAAAAGAGGAAGAAGGAAAAATTACCAAAAAAAAAAATACAATATAAAATGCAAAAAGCATTCTGAGGACATCTTCATTCAGATAAAGGGGTACCCTCCCTTTAAGTAATCTTACAACATAGGCCAAAACAGTGACTCTAGTTACTAAGCTATTTAGAAAGCCAGAGGCTTTTTGCAATATTTCAAGGACAGCAAAAAAGGATAAACTTTTAAAAATAATTTAAACATTTAGTGACTTAAAAACCCTCTGTTATTCAGAAGCCCTCCCTAAAAATGATTAGAGTTCCAAATAACTTCCTTATTTTTTAAAAAAATAAGGAAGGAATCCTGTGCAGTTTAAGGCCTTTCAGAGTAGGGGAATAGACACTTATATTTATCAAACCCACTCTCTATGCTTTTCCCCATCCTCTTCCCACCAACAAACCCTGAAAATATCTGGCTACAAAGAATACACTAGTATCTAAGTTATTTTTACCAGCTACCTCTGTAACATACAGTTCCATCTTACCTTCTTGTGTATTGTTGGTCCATCCACATTTGTGCTGAGTGACACTACTTAATAATCATCAGAAAAGTGACTTCAATTCCAGGTTAAAATAGGTACTACAGTGTCCTTCTTGTATATTGTTGGTCCAACCACATTTGTGCTCTGAGTGACACTACTTAATAATCATCAGAAAAGTGACTTCAATTCCAGGTTAAAATAGGTACTACAGTGTGGCTTGTTGAAAAGTCAAACCCAAAACATTTTACTAGGAGTGTCTTTCACTGAACAAAGAAATCCTATTCTGTTTCCAAGGGGAATAAAAAGATGAGCCTAACCCTGGTAACCTTAACACAAAAGGAAGCTAAAAGGCAGGGACTCAATAAGAACAAAGGATTGTGCTTTCTGATGACATCAATACGTATTAAACACGATGTGTTACACATCCTTCTATCAATACCTGAAATGATAAATTTGCAAATTAATACTACTTTGGCTGTAACTGCATAAAATTAGAGCAGTACTCTCTCTGGAAGAGATTTTGATTTACAAAATGGTAGTGACATTTACGTGTTTAATGTTTCTGAAACTGAGAGAGGAGATGAGCCACCATGAGCAAGCAGAATACAATGTACGAGAAATAATTACGTGTGTGACCTAATGCCCTGTAAGGTCACCGTGCAGCGCAGGCCAGAGGAAATCAGGAACCATCAGCATTTACCTCAGGGTAGTCACTGATGGCAGAGAAGGGCAAGCGTGGGTGTATTTCATAAACTAGCAAGTGCTTGACCTCATAAAAAAGCCAATCATCAAAATGTGGCATACAGAATGTCACAAGTAAGAAATATATAAAATTAGGTTCTGCAAAACAGATTCAAAATTAACCTGAGACAACTTATAACATTTATCTCCATCTGAACTATAATGCATGAATATTTAAAAAAATAACATTAATCCCCATTTAGTAAACATAATCAATAAAACTGTTTAAAAGTGTTTGGGAACATGATAGTGATTGTACAGGCTCAGCCACTGTAATGCAGACATTAGAGCACCACTCGGCAATCCTGAAGCCAACATGGAAGACCACCATTAAGATCCCAGGTTGGAGACTAGCAGATGGCATAATGATAATGTCGCTGGACTCCCATGTAGTCAGTTATGGCTCAAGTCCCAGAGCCAGTGGCTTAAACTCACACCGGGTATGTGTGTGTGCATGCCCAAGATCCTGAGAGGAGAATGAAGGAGAAGGGACTGTGGCTTGGTCATCTGCCCTAGGGGTGATTTTTCACTGTCTCTCTGTCTCTGTTTCTTTCTGGTGAGCACACATGCCCTATAGCAAAAATCTCCCCCTCCCCCCCCAAAAAAATTCCCAGGTCGAACTCACATGGAAGAACACTCTTCAGATCCTGGGTCAACATGAAATACACTGAGAGCATGTGCACACGCACATGCACACACACCTCTGAGCCAACTGGCTGGAAAGATGGAAGAGGTAGAAACAGCAGAATGATGGGACCAGCAGTTAGCATAATGGCTATGTCGCTGGACTGCCATGTAGTCGACCGCGGTTCACGTCCCAGACCAGGTGGCTAAAAACTCGCACCGAGCGCATGTGCGTGCATGCCCAAGATCCTGAGAGGAGAATGGAGGAGAAGGGATTGCGGTGTGGCCATACCCCCTGGGGGGTGATTTCTCGCTTTCTATCTCTCTGTCTCTGTCTGTCTGTCTGGCGAGCGCACGCCCCTATAGCAAAAACCTCTCCAAAAAAAAAAAGAAACAGCAGAATGATGAGACCAAGTCAAGGATGCCTGTTTCTCTCTCTTATGTAAGAAATACAATACTAAAAGAATTACTGCATACATTTATACATGCTAAAAAATGACCCAAAAAATTAACAATATTTATATAAGTCAGTATGACAAGAGGATTTGTAGTATTTATAATGTGAGTCCAATTTCCATTAGCATAGGAATAAAGTGCACTTACTTTCCTCAAAAGTCTTATCAGGAAGTAGGCATCATGGGTTTAAATTTGCAGAGGATAAAATAAAGTGTCCTGAATGGTTCAAGGACAGAGCTGCATTACCAGAAACACAATTCTCGTACTGTTCAATTAGGACTTGGTTTCATGAAACTGTGAGCTGGCTTTTCAGTTATGGAGGACTATTTCTCCTTCTCCTTCCCCAGTGATCTCTAGTCTCATGCCAGAAACCTTGAGTGATCCAGATTAAAGTGAATTCTAAGGCAATGGAACTAAATACAAATCAGAGAAAACTAGTACAGGATAGAAAGGGGGATAGCCGCCAGCATTCGCTGCTTGTATTATTCACTGTGCTGGACGTTTTACAAAAAATTTCTCATTTACTTCTTGGAGGTCCTAAGAGAAGCATCTGGCTCTGGCCCATTGCTTTCCTTAGGTTTTCAGACAAACCTGCAAAAGGGCTTTTTACTGCCTATTGTACCTAAGTAAAACACAGAGATCCCAGTCAATATGACCAGTTAACTTGAGTTGTCATCTGTCCCAGCTCAGCGATCAACTGTGATTTCAGAGAAAGTTACTTCCCACATTAAACTTCTGAAAACAGATCTCTAAGATAAAGAGTTATCACAACCCATCAGCCCACTATGACATTCTGCGCTTCAGGAAAAGGCACTGTCTAAATTTCAGACAAATATTTAATAAAGGGTCTCTTACACAAAGCCCAGTCCTAATGTTAGGAGCTGCCAATATTACTTAGGCAATTACTGAATATTTTTAAATGCTTAAAATGATTAGAAAGATTCCTATGCTAAATTTCTAAGACAACGTTTTACAGTGTAACTTGCCGCACTGATCTCCTCAAGCATTAATGACAATGGTAGAGGCGATTTCACTACAAGCACGTGGATGGCAGGTGTGAGCTGTCCACCAGCTGGCGCCATAACCTTTTGATCCCTCTGGACAGCAAATCTGTTCAACAGCCCTATGTGGTCATTCCTCATTTGCTGTATGCTTTCTTCTCCTTTCATACATTCAGAACCCCTACTCCTTTAGCTTGACGTCTTTTTATTAAAATAGAAAGCTCCCAGTAAAGCAAACTAAAACTAATTTTACACTCAATGTAAAAGTCCCAGAAACAATTAATACATTAGATCAAGAGTAGTGTGTGATGTTTTGTTTACATGTAAAATGCATGTTTGTTTATTCTTTCACTTAAAAAAAATGAGTCAGAGGATTAAGATTTTAAGTAAACCGGCATTTAGTTAATTATGGAGTACTCTAAGTTACTATAATGAAATACGAATGATTTAATCACACAAAGAGAAATACTTAAATTTTACCCAAGAACAATCTAATTTATAATTAAACAATGATGAAAACTATCAAAAAGTAGTCTAACAGTTACTTTTTCTGCTTAATTTTGATGTTGATATAAACCTAATATGGCTGGAAAGGACACTATCTGAAATCAGCATTAGTTCAATCAAACATCTACTCATTCTTCTACCTCAATCCACATCATCATTTAAGATCTAAGGATTCTAGAGCAAGCAGGAAAGACTAAATACATTAACATTTAAGAAAATGAGTTTTGGAGCCTGACAGTTGCTTAATAACTAAGGACCTTCAGAAAGTTCTTGATTTTGGGGCCAGCAGGTGGCATGATGAAAGGTGCTGGACGCCCACATAGCTGACTACAGTTTGAGTCCTGGACACAGCAGCTTGAAAATCACACTAGTCATGTGTGCATGTGTGTCCAAAGTCCCAGAGGAGAATGGCGGAGAAGGGATTGGAGTGTGGCTATCCTGCCAGGGAATGATTTTTTATTTTTCCTCTCATTCTCTCTCTCTATCTCTCTTTGGCAAGTGCACACACCCTAAGGCAAAAATCTTAAGCAAAAAAAAGTTCTTTAATTCTAAAAGAAAACAAAAATGAGGATAGAATAGTGTATGGTAAAAGTAGTATGTATTTTACTGGGTTATTTTAATGGTTAAATGAAACAACACAGACCAGACATTTAGCTAAAGCCCAATACAGATATAATGTCTAATTAACGGTAGAAATTATCACTATTTTATTTATACCTTCATCCTCTCTGGAATCACTAACAAACCTTTTGCCTAGAATCATTTGCATTTTTATCATTGCTTTAGGAAGTAACTTGTGGTTATATTATGTCTTTATCTTGTAGCTAACTCATTCTCTTTTTTTCCAGCAACAAAATAAAATAGTGTTCACTACAATTGCTAATGGTGCCTCTCTTCACAAATTGACCATTATACAATCCTGCACTAATCTTGCGGATTTTTCCTAGGCCTTCATAAGAATCAGTCTTCGAGGTTTAGAAATTTTCTTTTACTCTACCCTATGTACCTACAGGTGTGGGTCCCCTTTGCCCTTCTGTAATACTTAGCATTCCCAGCTATTTTTCCTACTCTAATGTACTCCCTTTACATACTGTACAGAAGTCCACTCTGAACACAGATGTCTTGAAAATGTTTCTCAATATTTCCTATTAGATTTTTCTTTTAAAAGGAATTTCTAGTGATTTGCTACTGTCGAATTTTACTTTCAACCAACTCTACAGTACTAAACTCACAGTATGCCCTTTACTTTGGAGATCTTTTAGTCAATAAGGTTTATGATGATCTGAATTGTTTAATTTTGTTTTATGGAATATTATGCAATGAATGATCATAAATTATGACCAGAAATGCTGCTCCAGACTATTTATTCAAATAATCAAAAGCAGAGCTTTTTTGGTCCTAATCTTATTTAACAGTGTTCTTTTACATTATGGAAATTTATATTTAAAATACTTTTTAAAGATTTTTGAGCCTAATGTCTTACAGAGACTCCATATATCTGGAGACCTTGTTTCTTTTCAACTTAATTTCCTTTTATTAAAATGGAAAAATTCCCAGGAAGCAAATGAAAATATTTACTGAATAAATATTATATTACTCAAAAAGATAAGGATTTTAGAGTTTTTAATGTGTGATGTTTGGTTATATATGAAATATAGATTTGAATTTTAATGTATTATAAAGTATTTATCTAACAAATTCAAAGTACTTACTATAAACTAGGTCCTGTTCTATGCACATAACAAAACTTAACTCATTTCACATTCATAACAACTCTATAAAGTAGTATTATGATCGTTATTTAATCTGTGAACAAAACTGAAGCAAGAAAGCGAGACCGGGACCAGCATTTGGCGTAATGGCTATGTTGCTGGACTCCCATGTAGTTGACTGCGGTTCAAGTCTCAGACCGGGTGGCTTAAACTCATACCAGGTGTGTGTGCATGCATGCCCAAGATCCCAAGAGGAAATGGAGAAGGACTTGTGCCTGGCGTGACTTCTCACTTTCTGTCTCTCTGTCTCTCTCTGTCTTTCTGCACACACCCTATAGTAAAAACCTTTCCAAAAAAAAGAAAGTGGGAAGCGGGACCAGCAGATGGCATAATGGTTACGTCGCTGGATGTACACATAGTTGACAATGGGTTGAGTTCCAGACCCAGTGGCTAAAAACTCATGCTGGTGCATGCTTCCCCCAGGAGGAGAAGGAATTGCAACATGGCCATCCCCACTGGGGGGTGATTTCTCATTTTCTGTCTCTCTGTTTCTCTGGTGAGTGCACAAACATGCCCTATAACAAAAATCTCTCTTAGAAAAAAAAAGTTTACGTGAAGTGTCCAAGGTCACACGCCTAACTATATACATCCACTATGGTTACTACTGGCACACATGTTGTTTGAGTTAGACCAGTTATAACAGTAATAACCCTTTCTGAATTTTGAGTTTTCTTTCTTGTATAATTGTATATTTATCTTGATAAGTGGAAAGAGCATGAAGGAACTTTAAAAAGTTTGAGAAAATAAAATTAAAAGTCTAAGTTTATTTGGTGCCAGAAAAAGTTTAAATTTCATTCATAGCTTTTACATAAGCATAATATATACTGTCCATGAGTTTTTTGAGGACCCTTCATATTTTGTTGCCAAGAATAAATGGTATTGGCAAAAGATAATTTAATGTGAATGTAGGCCTAGTGTTCATGGTAAAAACACCTTTTACAAGTTAAGAGACCTTTATCTTAAAAAAGGTAAAAGTAATTTATCTTATCAATATAATCTGTGAAAATATGAATTTTCTCCAATGCACATTTGACCCAGCAATATGATTACAAAGGCTTTATTATGGAAAAAAAATTAATTTCAACATTTCCCCAATCCATTCAAGTTATACTTTGGAAAAATCCATCAGTAAAAATCCTTGCTAATTTTCTCTTTTTCAATAGCATCCTGATCTAACTCTACTAGATCTTTGTTTTATCGTTATTATCATCTTTTAGTTTGCTACACGATGCATGTGATCATTGGAGAGAGAGAGAAAGAAAGTAGAAAATCACTCCCTCGTCTTGTGATTTTGGGCATATGCATCCAGTATGTTTTTCAAGCCACCAGGTCTGGGGCTGGAACTGTTTAGTCAGCCATGTAGGGATCCAGCTGCCTTAACCTCTACACCATTGTTGGCCCCAGATCTTTGTTTTTAAGGGTTCACAATTCTGACATCAATTTGGAAGGGATGTGTCTTGTATTTGTGCCTTCATATCACCAGACCAATATAAAATAAGTTGGTACCATAATAACGTGATAGGCACAGGCAGATGCTAGTGATAATATTAAGTAGGATTTTTCATTGAAAGTTCATTTTATAAGGGGGCCAGTTCATCAGTGAATATTTTGAAATTATACAACTTTTTTTTTAACATACTCTAAACTGTGCAGATTGGAAAAACAAAAAGAGTAGAATTTAAAGACTTTTTCTTTCACTTTAAGGTAAATGACTCACTTTATGTATGGGTAGTAGTATGCATATTTGTGAGTTAGTACTTTTCCTACATGTGTCTGCAAAAGTCTGTGGAAAAGCATGGAACTCTTACGTGATATGACATGGTCCATGTACTGAGGTAAATAAGGAGCCCAGGCATCTATGGCTTCCTTCCGGCCTGCCTGCTCAATTCTTCTCAGCTCTGCTAGAAGGAGGGCTTGTGCAGCTTCTCTTACCTAAGGGCACAGAATCGGGTGTAGAAAGAGAATGAAGATTAATTCATGAGGTGGATATATGCTAGAAAGTTAATAATACAATAAAACTAGATGATGAAAGCTACTAAACAAATAAGTAGTTAAAGTGGAATAAATGAAATATTAGCAAATCAAAGAAATCTTAATGACTGCATTGAAAAATATTTTAACACTAATGGAAAAAACAATTAAATGTAAGAACATTTAATTGGCTTTGAATTTATAACATTGTTTTCAAAAATATTCTTCCACCTTGGCGTGAGTTTAAGCCACCAGGTCTAGGACTCGAACCACAGTCGGCTACATGTGAGTACAACGACATAGCCATTATGCCAACTGCTACTCCTGATTCTTCCATTTTAATATAGCATTTTTAATCTTAAGATTTCCAGGGAACCAGCAGTTAGCGTAATGGCTATGTCGCTGGACTCCCACGTAGTCGACCACGGTTCATGTCCCGGACCCGGTGGCTTAAAACTCACGCCGGGCGCGTGTGCGTGCGTGCCCAAGATCCCGAGAGGAAAATGGAGGAGAAGGGATTGCGGCGTGACCATCCCCCCTGGGGGGTGATTTCTCGCTTTCTGTCTCTATGTCTCTGTCTGTCTGGCGAGCGCACGCGCCCTACAGTGAAAATCTCTACAAAAAAAAAAAAAAAGATTTCCATATAAGTATTAATGTTAAAAGTCACTGTTAGAAACTGTTAAATTTATTTTCTTTTAGTCAAAGAAATTTAATCTTATCTAGTAAATTATATTATAAATGCTAAATAGGCACTGTTTGTACAAATAGGTTTGAATACACATAATTCATGCATACCTAAAACATGCTTAAATGATTGTTTCCAACAATGAGGAAAATATGATTCTGTGTAGTGACATAATCTCCTTTAGTTTGGTAAAGAAAATAATTTATCAAAATCGTATCAATTTTTCTTTCAATGTGGTATACAACTTTTATTTTACATTTTTGTTTTGCTTTGTTAAAAATACCACTGGCAATTGGTCAAAGAAGTGCTAACCATTATTTGTGATGTACCAATCAATTTATTAACTACTGAGTCATTGGAAAAGCCATGACACGTTTTTGCATATGAAAACATAAAAAAAAAAAAAACACGCCATGACTTTTCCAATGACCCAGTATTTCTAATTAAAAACATGGCAGCATCTGAATAAGAGTTCAAGTAAAAAAGCTGTTTTTAAACATATAGTTGATTTTTGTTTTCCTTTATAGGAGAAACAGAGAGAAACAAAGATGAAAACATAAAAAAAAAAAAACACGCCATGACTTTTCCAATGACCCAGTATTTCTAATTAAAAACATGGCAGCATCTGAATAAGAGTTCAAGTAAAAAAGCTGTTTTTAAACATATAGTTGATTTTTGTTTTCCTTTATAGGAGAAACAGAGAGAAACAAAGATATATACTGATATTTGTTGACAGGGTCTCTTTGCATCATTATCCCCCTGCCGTAGCTTCTTGATTAGCTAGGATTTATAGGCATGCACAACTGTATCTGACATGTTCAGGCTGGCCCAGGGACAGAACCCAGGCCTCCAATGTGGCTTCCAGGCTCCCATGCAGTGGCACAATCTGTAGACCATCACAGCTTGGCCAGTACAGTATCTTCTGAAGTGAATTCAAATCTTCCTAAATGCAAATCCATAAAAGTGTTTGTACGCTGCCATCCTACTTGGAGTTGAAGAAAGGGAGACCAGGAAAGGGGCAAATGTTGTTCATATTTGGAAAATTAAAAGTCCTCAATGATACAAACTACTGCTGCCATGCTGGACAAATACCATTATAAGGAAAATTTCTAGAAAACATTTCTTAGTCCCTGATGATATTAAATTCCAAGTAATACCTAATATAGTAATATCTAATTATTAACACAAAATAATGGCTGCCATTTATTGAGCTCCTACCATGTGTTGGGCTCTGTACCTACTGCTTTACTTGCATTATTGTATTTGATTGTGACAGCAATCCTATGGGGAATATACTATTATCCATACTTTGTATGTGAGCTTCAGAGGGGTTAGGTAAATGGCCCAGGATCACAAAAGTAATCATTGGTCAGACTGATTTTTAAATCCATGTCTTGAGCATGCAGATGATTTAGAGGTTATATCACTGGATTCCCACATGGCCAACCGTGGTTCGAGTCCTGTACCCCAGTGACTGAAACCCACACTGGACATATGAGCATGTGTACCGAAGATCCTGGGAGGAAAGTGGAGAAGGGATTGTGGCATGGCAATCCTCCCCTAGGGAGTGATTTCTCATGTTCCCTCTCAATGTCTCTGTCTCTCTCTCTCTGGTGATTACATGTGCCCTAAGGCAAAAATCTCTACAAAAAAAAAATTAGGCCCACATCTCTTCTAATTCCAAAGACTTCCTCCTTCTGCTATCCAAAGCATCTTTCAATGGACTTTGGCTATTTACTTAGAATTCAATTCACGTGATTATACTGAGTATGCTATTTTTGGGATAGGTGGGTAAATATGTTCATGCATGTGTGTGTGTGACTGCATAATGAACCAAAACCTAAGAAACAGTTTCATAAAGCATATGAAACTTTTTATCAAATAGTCACTGGATTAAAAATAATAATAACTGAGGCTGGCCCAGTGGGTTAAGGCAGCCTTGATCCCACATGGCGACCTCAGTTCAAGTCCCAGACCTGGAGACTTAGGAAACATGCCAGGCGCCTGTGTGTGTGTGCCAAAATCCCCACAAAAGGGAGAGATGGAAGAGAAGGATTGCAATATGACTACTTCCCAACGTGTTTTACCCTCTCCCTCTGTCTCTGGTGAACACACATGCCCCCAAATAATAACAATAATAATAACAAATGAATAAATAAGCTGCAACATTACTAAAACTGAAAAAGAAAAATATGGAAATCATGAATCCATATTTTCTACCACATAATAAATTAGATATATATTAACCATTTTTGTTCCAAACCTACATTTGATCAATGCATTTTTAATATTTTTGCTTTCTATCCTTATCACCTAGACATTACCTCCAGGCATCGATCTTGCCATCTCCGAGCCAGCATCTCTAGAAGGGGAGGCCTAAACTTATCCAATCCCAGCAGGTCTGGCAACATGACGCAATGCATAGCAGCCAACTGACTCCATCCTGTTAAAATGTAACACATTATGACTCCTTTAAACATTTTGGCATTCCCTAAGTCAAAAGTTTTTCATTATGTAAGTATACCAAAAACAAACAAAAAAGATAGATGCACTAAATTGTTACAAATGATTTCAATTTAATATAAGATGTTTTGCGCAAAGAACTATACCAAATGTAGTCCTAAATCATGTATTTGGGATCTTTAAGAACTCTAAATTCTACATAAAATATATCTGCATTCACAAGGAAAATACATTTCTCCAAAGTCCCTCTAAAATGAAACAGGTATTAAGGATAAGAAAGCATAGAAATAAATGCACTAGAGCTGTCCACTTAAAACCAGTGCAGTTAAAAGGGCATTCACACAGATAGCCAAAGATAAGCTCTTGACACTTAAGACATCGCCACCTGCGTGTTGCCACTGTATCAGTCCAACGGATGTGTTTAATCCTGTCAGAGGGCCTTTAGGGAAGGTATTTATTGAGCATTTTGCTTACAAAATGAATCAGATATTTCACAACAGTCACAACAGAAATAAGTAACATCACACTAATTTTGAGAGGAAAAATTAATTTAGACATTCCACAAAATAAAAACCTGACAATCCAAAATTTACAACGTTTTAAACATAATTAACTTTAATGTATGGTAATAAAAGTTACTTTTTCTAAAATTGTAGTTGACAATATGAAACTTGACTATATGAAAAAGGCAAACACTATATCCCTATAATATTTGCAGTAGTATACAGTCTCAATCTTTTCAACCCTATTTTGAAGGTATCTGAAAAACATACACACAATGAATGTCATATTCTTCCCAAATTATGTATGAGACCATTATTAATCTACAATGAGTACAGTCACCTCCTGGGAATAACATTTAAGGACAAATAATCAAAAACAGATTAAAAAAAAAAACACAAAAAAAACTCCACCACCATATTACAAGGTGAGTTATCTATAAACATAGGATAATAAATTAATGTTTTAAAATAATCTAAAACTGTCTAAAATAATGACAAAAAGCCTATCTTACAAGTTAAAATAATCACTGAAATTGTTGAGAGAGAAAAAAAGAACAGATACAAACAAACCACCTATCTAAAGATTCACAGTTTCAATAAGGAAATTCTCACTGGTGATAATAAATGTGTAATTATACTAAGATGATGGGCACACACATTTCAGATGATAATTTATGACAGAGGAATATATATAACTGTGCATGTGTGTATATAGAAATTATTACTTTGTAATTTCTTAAAGTATTTTTATGTTTCATAGATTTATAAAATGTATTTATGAGTTAAGTTTTAATATAATGAGGATTTTGTTTCTTTTTTTTTTTTTTTTTTTGAGAAGTTTTTGCTATAGGGTGCATGCGCTTGCCAAAAAGACCAAGAGACAGAGACAGACAGAAAGTGAGAAATCACCCCCCAGGGGGGATGGCCACGCCATAATCCCTTCTCCTCCATTCTCCTCTTGGGATCTTGGACACACATGCACTCACATGTACCTGGCGTGAGTTTAAGCCACCAAGTCTGGGACTCGAACCACAGTCGACTACATGGGAGTCCAGTGACGTAGCCACTATGCCATCTGCTGGCCCCAATAGTGAGGATTTTCTAAGGTCTGAAGTCTAACAGCTCATTTTTTAATAAATGACTATCTTTCACCATAGCTTAATAAATATAGCCTTAATCATTTTGTCACAGTCTTAATACACAAATCTTACTACAATTCTATAACTAGTAAACCAATCAAGAACTGAAGTTACACTTTTATGTCTCCATGTTTTCTGTCCAAAGGAGTAGTCTTTGCTACATAGGCTCTGTATTTCATAGGTATTGCAACATTTCTTCCATTTGAATGGACTTATGATATTTTACATTTTAGTAAAGAGTAAAAATCATTCTGAGTTTAGATTTTATAAATTTCCTCCTTTTCATATTATACAAACTGGTAAAGATCAAAACCACAGCAATGACAGTGAACAGAACTGAGCTCACACTTCCATTAAATTTCCAGGCAGTATAAATAATCCTACATGAGTCTTGTGGAATAAAGGTTTGTAGACCCCACTCCCATTTTCAGAGCTCCAAAAATACTTTACACGTATGAAACTCCACAAGGAATAAAAAGGCACCTAACCAACCATGTTTTAAAAATTGAACATTAAGGATTTTTACCTCTGCCTGAAATGGAAATAGTAAGGATAATAAACAATTGAATTCCTATCAGTTTATAATCACTACTGCTGATCCTCAATCTGAAGACTTTTCAAATACAAATGTAAATTAAGAGACTCACTTACATAACCTCTAACCAAAGCACACATCTGTATTCATAAAACCAAGTATGTATGTCACAGAGTAATGGTATATATAAAATAAACTCCTTAGTTCTAATCTCAGAGATCATGTGGAGAACACCATTATGAAAACAAATCTGCCTTTTAGCACTAACGTCACATCAAAGATTGTTCTTTTTTAATAGCACTCTAGTTTATAGAAAAACATGGTTCATATCACCCAGAGTGGCATTACATTTTTATAACTGGCGCTTGTCATTGACATTAGCAAAAAAAGTTATAAAATGGGAACTTTGGGCTCTCATATATAACAAAGCAGATGAATGTATAAATCAGGTAAAAAAAAGAACTTGTCTACTAGAATAAAGCTTAGGTTGAAAGAGAGTTGTTAGAAAGTTGAGAGAGAATACCTTCATTTACTAAGAAACAGGTATGTAAAGCAGGAGTGGAAGCGGGGTCAGAGCCAGAGTGATCAGCCTCAGGCCGAACGGAAACGACAGGTGCAGCAACTTGCAGAGGAGAATAGAAGAAATAAAGAGGAGAGAAGTGAGGTACAGCGGTTTCTGGAAAAAAGCTCAGTATTAGTGAAGAATGAAAAACAAAGTTGGCAAAAATATAGAGAACGCAGAACTAAAAAATGATGTTTTAATCAGAAGGGCATGATCATTAAAGATTATAGCGGGGAATAGGCATATTCTATTGAACACCAATTACGATATTGTTCAAATTCCTGTTAAAGTCAAAATCCACTTAATATAACAGAAAAATGATTTGTCAACTAATGTGAAGGTTCTAAAACAACCAAGGCAGTAATGAAAAAATAACAACATATTAAGAATAAACAAGACTATAATTCAATTTTTAAAATGTATCACATAATTAAAAAGTTTGCTGGTCCTCATATTGCCAATTACATTTCTCTAATAATACATTCTCTCCATTTTGTGTAGTTATTTTTAAATCTTAAACCAGTGTTTGCAGATAATTTCCATTTTCTAAATTCATTTTACACTCAACTTCAAATATATTGACTTATAAAGAATATATATATATATGTACATATATATATAATACTTAAGTCATGTTAGAATAAAGAAACAGATTCATTCATTAGAGTTAAAATATTTTTATGATACAATTGCTTTATACACTAAATGTAATTATTGTGCATTTTATAATTTTTATATAGAGTAAATGCACCACCCTCCACGTCTCCCAAAAAAAGTTACATTGCCAGGAAAATGCTTCAGTTTAAATTATCATATGAAAAAGCAAAAGGACCGTATGGCACACACATTCTACAACTGGAGGTCAGTGTTAAGATTTAGAGGTCACCATTTGACACTTCCTTCCTATGGAGAAATTACCATATGTCATGCACAAGCATCTTCAAATTAATCCCTCTCCTTTCTTCTGTCATTGAACAGCAATAGGTTTGGGCTCCTGAACAGATTAAGCATTGTCCGCTGAATGATATGTTTGCTTTTCATGCAGTGAAGTTCTTTTGTGACGATAGGACAGCTGCATGAAAACAACTTTTTCATAATTTCCACACGAATGCATCATAATGTCAGCTAGGCACGTGTGAGGTAAACAGTGGAACTAAAAGTAATCCATAAGCAGTAACAAAAAAAAAATCTAATTTTGTCAATACTGAGAAGAACATGTTACATACATGAAAGTTTTATCTGGGAAATTATAATTATTTTTTATTATAAGAGACCTGGGATTTTTTTGTTCCTTATGAAATTACAATTATCTTATAATTTTATACTGAGAAATAGAGCTGCATTTAATTTTATATTTCATAAGCTCTAAGAGCTCCATTATAAAGTATTCTCACCAAGAAAGCTCAAATATTTCTATATTCAATTGAATAATTTTGTTCATTTCTTATCATTTTAAATTACAAATTTAGTCATTATGACCTATAAAATATTCACCCCCTCCATGCAAAAAGTGGGTGAGCCTTGATAGTGAGGAGCAAATTTTGAGGTTTTAGCTATCATGCCACCAAAATGTGGAGAAGGTTTTTCTAGTGGTTTCTAATAGTTGGAACATTCTATAATTTTACCTTTTTGAAATAGGAAGATGTTATTAGTCCTGGAAATACTGTGTTGATTACATGTAATTTTTACACTTAACCCTGTAAGCACACTAGAATCAGATGGTAAGGAAACTGAATGTAAATGAATAGAAGTTTAGAACTCAGTGATCATTACCTTAGTAAGTCAAATAGGTGGTGGGATTAAGCCATAATATATTCTGTAAAGCACAAGTGTAACAGAAAACTAGAAGAGGTACTGGCAGATCTGATATATTAAGTATAACACATCTTAATAGAACAATTGTCAACATATATAATCACTTTCAATGAGAGAAAAACAAAAATTCTGGTATTACATTTTTGGAGTGATGTTTAAATAATACTTCATACTTTTAAAAAGGCATTTATATCTGCCTTTTAATAAATTCTGTAGGCATGAACAATCAAGAAAAACTATAATAGAAGTCAAAGAATCATATTTACTATGCTTTATAAACCTGAACATCACCACTAGTAAATACTCTATTCACAGTATTTGATAACTGAAATGGCAGAATCTAGAACCACTTTCAGAATTTGCTGAGAAATTAAACTCTGCTAAAGCTTTAACAACTGTCCACATATAGAAAAACCAGCAACAGAAATGAAAAGAAAAACATACTACTTCAAAAGAGAAGCTCAAGCATTAATGATAAATAATAAATCTAAAAAGTTATATGTGACACCTATCAAAGATTTACATCATAAAAAACAACTAAGCATTTGATCTCTTAAAACAAAAAAGTTGCTAGATCACTTATCAATTCGCTTTTCTTTTTAAGGATTAGCAAAACATAAAGAAAAACAGTTTAAGCACAACTTCAAAAAGGTGACAGAACTGACACAAAGTCTATTGTGTGGGAGGGTCATTTAAGTAATTTTGCAACTCAGAGCCCCTTTAACTGCTTACTCTCACATGGAAAGACAAAGGAAGACAAACTCCTGTGATAACGTACGTATACAAACATTCACTGTTTCTATTTCTCTCAGGTGTATTTCAATCTTCATTTGAAATTTTATTCTACACTTCATTTTCCCTACTGCCACTGCGATATTAAAAATGTACAGGCAATAAAGGACAGAAAATTAACATACTTGGGATTGGGTAGCAAGTGCCCTGTATATATTACTTTAAATCTCATTAGCTTCCCAGTACAAAAACACAGATAGCCCTTTCAAACATTATTCAGAGTAAAAAATGAAGATATCTTAGAGTAACATCACCTTTCTTTTTTTTTTTTTTTTTTTTTTTTTTTAAGAGGGGGCGTGCGCTAGCCAGACAGAGAGAGACAGACAGAAAGCGAGAAATCACCCACAAGGGGATGGCCACACCACAATCCCTTCTCCTCCTTTCTCCTCTCGGGATCTTGGACACGCACACACACGCGTCTGGCTTGAGTTTTAAGTCACCGGGTCCAGGACGTGAACCACGGTCAACTACGTGGGAGTCCAGTGACATGGCCATTAAGCTAACTGCTGGTCGCAGAGTAACATCACCTTTCTACAAGCTTCCTTTATGTCTATATGCTTATGTGTTAGGTAGATGGACATTAAATCAACATGAAGTATTAGAATAAATTATTAATTCAGCCTTCATTACTTCTTTTCCATTTTGGGGGGAAGGTAGTTTATGTTAAACTGCAATGATCTTTTTTACTCTGCTGTGGTACATTCCACAACTTACATTACTCTTTGCATGCATTCTTGTATCTGTTAATCATTTTCTCCTGATGCCCCCACACCCAACCTCATGCAGCTTCTGGTATCTATCATTACTCTCTCTATTGATAAGCTATTGAGTCCCTCAGTTTCCACTACAGAGTGCAGACATTCAGTATATGTTAAAATGGGAGCACGTAGCATTGTTTTTTTGTGTTTTGTTTTGTTTTGTTTCGTTTTAGTTATTTTATAGGGACATGACATGCACTTGCCTGAGAGAGACAGAAGGAGACAGGGAAACTGAAAACTCATACTCAACCCCCAGGGGAACGACCACACCACAATCCCTTCTCCTACATTCTCCTTTTGAGATTTTTTTGAGAGATGTTTGCTATAGGGCACATGTACTCGCCAGAGAGACAGACAGAGAAAGTGAGACACCATCCTCTCCTCCCTCCCCCCCCCACCACCCGGGGGGATGGCCATGCCATAATTCCTTCTCCTCTCGGGATTCTGGGCAGGCATGCACATGTTCCTGGTGCGAATTTCAAGCCACTGGGTCCAGGACTAGAACTGCGGTTAGCCATGTGGGAGTCCAGCATCCCAACCACTATGCCACATGCTGGCCCATCTTCTCTCTGGATTTTGGGAATGCACACACACACACACACATCTCTGGCATGATTTTCAAGTTGGCTGGGTCCAGGACTTGAACCATGGTAGACCATGTGGGAGTCCAGCAACTTAACCACCATACCACCTGCTGGCCCACCCACAAATAATTAAGATTATTACTATATAAATACTGATTAAGGTTGACCCAAGTAACTTACTAAGTTCACATTTCTTTTTTTGGAAACCTGTTGCTTTTTTCTGACTTTAAACATTTTTATTTTGGGGGGGGCAGCATGTGACATGGAGTTAAGGCACTGAACTCCCATGTGATTGACCGTGGTTCAAGTCCTGGACCCAGTGACTTAAAATTCACACCAGACACTTGTGTGCATGTATGCCCAAAATTTAGAGAGGAAAATGGAAGAGCTGAGATTGAGACAAAGACATCCCCCTGAGGGATGATTTCTTACTTTCCCTCTCTCTGTCTCTGGCAAGTTCACGTGCCACTATGGCAAAAACAAAGAGATAGGCATTATCAGAAACTACACTTCTCTGGATTGCCTCCAATAGACACAAGCTCCTTGAGGGCAGTGCTCTGAGCCTTTATAGACTCAGCACCTAGTTACTGACCTACTGACTAAAGAGAGGGTGCTTACAGGTTAATTCTTTCAGTATTTACTGAGCTTATTTTATGTATCAGCCACCATTCCAAGCATTTGCAATGAAGAGTGAACTAAATTGGAAACAATGTCCCTGCCCTTTAAGTTTCCACAGCAAATCAAACTTATAAGCCAACCAAAAAGAGAAAGGTACATAAACTTAAACACAAAAATTTAAGGGATTTTCAGGTCCATTCATTGACCTGACATATATTAATACATTCCAGGTTAAGTACGGATTTTTTCTGTTATAGACCTTGGGAAAGGATAATAATGAACAATTAATTGATGTAAATATTAAATCACTGAGCTAATTTAACAATGACTACCTCTTATTTCTCAGTATAGACAATCTAAATTGAACTCATTTCTAAAAAATAAATGTTGCAAAGAACGTAACATAACCTTAAATCTTGAGGTAGCTTAGGCTTGCTTGAGCAACTCCCATCACCTTAAATCTATGAGAAGCTTTGACTCACAGTGCTGTAACTACTGAACATAAAGCCATGGTTACAATCCAGACAAGCACTACAGACACAAACGAGAGACTCCGGCTCTGAGGTTAGTGAAAGTGATTAGAGAGAAGCACAGTAGGGCAGAATACAGAAAAGGCTGAAGCCACGAGCAGATTTCAGCCTGTGTTGTTGTGACAAAAATTTTGTTACTCGACATCTCTAATCCCTTTTTCAAGTAGGATGCTTCATAAACCACAAAATCAAATATTTTATAAATAAATACCGTTTCTATCAAAAAAGTAGATGACTGACTATAAATGGTTTTGATGAACACTAATCTAATGAGTTTGTGTTAGACAAAATAAGCCTCTTATAAATAATTTATTTTTCAATGAAATGTCCCAGCATTTTTTATGGAAAATTATATAAGCTCAATTATCAATATCACCTTTATTCCCAAATTCTAATGTCTATGAAAGGGGGATGGCCACGCCACAATCCCTTCTCTTTCATTCTCCTCTCAGGACCTTGGGCACACACACACACATGCCCGGCGTGAGTTTAAGCCACTGAATTCAGGACTCAACCGCGGTCAGCTACATGGGAGTCCAGTGGACATAGCCATAACACCAACTGCTGGTTCCCTAAACAGGTGTTTTTTTTGTTTTGTTTTGTTTTTTTGTTTGTTTTTTTTTAATGTTCACGCTATCTTCTAGTTGAACATAAACTACTTAAGAGACTATACATCAGACTAATTGCTGTAACTTACCAAAACAGAGCTGTCAGGAAGTAAAAGTACTTAACAAATAGTGTTGAAGAAATAATTACATCATATATTCTTTTCGATATAAAATATAAAGTGAGTTTCATAATGCCATAGAAAAGTGGATGAGAAATGCAAGTATATGGGAACCAGCAGTTAGCTTAATGGCTATGTTGCTGGACTCCCACGTAGTTGACCGCAGTTCGCATCCCAGACCCGGTGGTTTAAAACTCACGCCGGGAGCGTGTGTGTGCGTTCCCAAGATCCCGAGAGGAGAAAGGAGGAGAAGGGATTGCAACATGACCATCCCCCCTGGGGGGTGATTTCTCGCTTTCTGTCTCTATGTCTCTTTTTGTCTGTCTGGGGAGTGCATGCGCCCTAAAGAAAAAACCTCTCCAAAAAAAAAAAAAATGCAAGTATTATTATTATTATAAGGTTTTCATATTAAATGCTAAATACTATAATGCTTGAGTATAAACTGTGATAAGTTAAAGAAACTATAAATGATAAACTTAGACTGGACACAAAATATTAATCATGACTAAGAATATTGATACATTAGATTCCACTAAAATTTAAAAATACTAAATTTCAAAAACAAGAGTGGAAGGAGAAAAATATTTGCAACACATATAACAAAGGTTTATATCAAGAATAGTGTGGGATACCTACAAAACTATTTTTTTTAAAAGAAAAACTAATAGAAAAATAAGCAGGAGTTGGACAAGTACTTCATAGAAAAGACATAGAAATGGGTGGTAAACACACAAAAAATGTTCAACTCAGTAGTATTAGGGAATGCAAATTAAACAGATAAAGTCTATCACAACCACACTCATCAAAAGGCTAAAGTGAAAAAAATGGAATATAATAGTGGGTGCTGGCTACTATGTCTCACCAGTTGTGTGTAAGAGTTCTCATTACTCCACATCATAGCCAACACTTAATATTTTCTACCTTTTTCATGTGGGCCATTTTGGTGAACATATATTATCAGTCCGTCACTTAGAAAAACATTTCAATATTATCTACTAAAACTGAAGATGTGAACATATCCAGAAATCTCACTCTTAATTGCATACATAACAAAAATAATGCACCCTAAGATTAAAATTCAAGAATAGCAGAATTATTTATGAAAATTAGAGGACATAATTCAAGTGTCTATCAAGAGAGTAAAAATGAATGAGTCAATTGTGATCTATTCAACAGAATACTGTAAAGCAATGAAAATGAACAAACCATAGTTAAACGCCCTCATAAGTCTCATAAAAGAAGCCAAACACAAAGGAATACATGCTGATGGAATTTATATAAAAAGCAAAAGACAGACAAAACCAAACAAAAGAATTTAGGAATTTAAACTTAGAGGATACATTTATTTTTAAAAAAGAAAAGCAAGGAAGTAACTTCATGAAAGCAATTATTTTTTTAAGGGGAAGGCATAATGACTGAAAGGGAACATGTAAGGTGCTTCTGAAGTGCTAGCAATGTTCTATTCCTTGTCCAAGGATATAGTTACAAGGGTTTTCAGCTGATAAAAATTACCTAAAATTTTGTTTTGTGCACTTTTCTACACATGTATTTCATACACGCTTGAATACTGAAAGTTATGTAACCAAACTATTACTTAACTTTTATGTATTAGGTCATCGGAAAAGTCACGACTTATTTTTCTGTGCAAAAATGTGTCATAAGTTTTGCAATGACCTGATAGTTTAAACGATTAAACTGCGAGACAGGGAAAGGAGAAGAGTGACCATGTGAAGTTGGAAAGGAAAACTGGAAATGACATAGAGAGTTTGAGGGCTTATCTTCCATACTAAGAACCCACAGTGTTCTGACACTCGGTATCAGGCACACCATTTAAAGATGCTCAAGTAAGTACAAAATAATCAGTTAGGGAGATCAAAGTACTTGTCCTAGGGAAGGAGAAAATTGGAGACACAAAGGTGAGAGCTAATGCTTATTTAACAAACTTTGTATACTCTCTGTGATCCTTTTAAACTAAAACAAAACAAAACAAAAACTTAAAGGAGTCTGAAAGGAGTAAAGGAAACTTGAAGATGTCAACCATTTATAAGCAGAACCTTCATGATCCCATCTCTTGCTTTCTTATTTCTCTCTATCATGTCCGGTGAGAGTCAGCATTAA
Source organism: Tupaia belangeri chinensis (assembly GCF_000334495.1). Classification (NCBI taxonomy): domain Eukaryota; kingdom Metazoa; phylum Chordata; class Mammalia; order Scandentia; family Tupaiidae; genus Tupaia; species Tupaia belangeri. The sequence goes on along the minus strand of NW_006159442.1, from coordinate 860,418 downwards.
CTCTTGGCCTAAGGGAAAGCTCTCTAATCAGAAGAGACTCCTCAACTCTTTCAAACTTTTTTTAAAAATTTGCCAGAGGGTGTGCGAACTCACTGGAGAGAGACAGAGAAAGAGAAACAGAATGCAAGAAAACACCCCACCATAGGGGATGGTCTCGCTGCAATCCCTTCTCCTCCATTCCTCCCTCCTTTAGGGATTTTGGGCATGTGTTTTCAAGCCAGGGGTCAGACGTGAATCATGTGGATGGCCATGTGGGATCCAGCAGCCTTAATCACCATGCCACCTTCTGGCTTACATCTGTCAGTCTTAAAGGGAATGTAAAATATACACTCAGGATATCTGTATTTATTAATTATATTGAAGAGTGTATGGAAATAATAAAGGAATAAAACAGAGAGCTTTAACCCTTCTTCTCTACTATCCTCTAATGAAAAACAAAACTATAGATGAAAGTTAAGTAAAATACTTATTTAAATCCAAAAGAAAGAGATTTTAAAAAAGAATAATTTAACAAGGATTTCTACTTATGAATCACAATGCATAAACTACGGCAAATTAGCTACATGGAGTATGGAACTATAAATTAAAACATTCTTAAATGTAGTTTAAAAATAGGTATAACTATTAAACTCAAGATATACACAAGTAAAACACAAGCATTGTCAAGTTAAGGTGCCCCTAATGCATAAAAATTGGGCCAAAGATAGTACAATAAAATTACATGAAACATGCTCATTTGTCAATTTCTAAATAAATCTGATTTATTTTTAACTGACATCTTAATTATCTATATTTACATCTGGAATATAACAATATTTCTCTCTTTTAACAATCTAAGACAAATAAATGTTATGATTATACATTAGCTATGCCTCCTTAGTTTTGAGAGTTGAAATGCCACATCAATTACTTAATAAGATTTAATTTTACCTTGTTTAATCTGTCCTTGCACAACATTACTGGAAGTTGGAGGAGAACCCCTGGCCTTTGAAAGGTCTGGGGTGCTTGGTCGAGGTGGCCTTAAAAGAGAAGGAAAAAAATGAATATATTTTTTCGCATTGTTGTTTTTCTAGAACTATTTAAAATATTAAATTTCCTTGTTTCAAAAGAAATGCATACAGAACATTTTCAACTTACTGTTTTAAAGTGTTTCTATACCCATTAATATTTTCTATTTTAAAATGGTAAGGACCAGCAGATAGTATAATGGTTATGTCACTGAACTCCCAGGTAGTCGACTGCAGTTCAAGTCCCAGACCCAGAGGCTTAAAACTCACACAGGGCGTGTGTGCGTGCGTTCCTAAGATCCAGAGAGTAGAATGAAGAAGGGATTGTGGAATGGCCATCCTCCCTGGAGAATGATTTCTCACTTTCTCTCTCTCTGTCTCTCTCTCTGGCAAGCACATGCACCCTATAACAAAAATCTCTCTTAAAAAACCTTTTTTAATATGGTAAAATAAATGATTAGCAAGTAATGTGCAAAAATTTTACAATTTATGCTATGTATTTTAAAAATTTATAAATACTCAATGTACTGTCACTGGAAATTAAATATCGTACTTACTTATTCTTTCTTCAGTATTAGCATGCTGGGATTTTAACCTAACCATATGTTTTGAGCCATATAAATTCAAGGAATAATACATTGTTCTCTTTACCCTAAAAGGGTTCAAAAACCACTAAAAAATTATGGACCATAGAGAAGGACTCAGTTTAAATTTATCTACCATTTAACAAACTGTGTGACCTTGGGCAAGTTATTTTACTTCTCTGTGTCTTGGTGGGTTTTTTGTTTGTTTGTTTCATTTTTAGGTGTTTTTTTGTTTTGTTTTGTTTTTTCTCATAGGGCTTGTGTGCTCTCCAGAGAGAGAGAGAGAGAGAGAGAGAGAAAGTGAGAAATCTCCCCCTCCCAGGAACCAGCAGTTAGCGTAATGGCTATGTCGCTGGACTCCCACGTAGTCGACCGCGGTTCGCGTCTTGGACCTGGTGGCTTAAATCTCACGCCGGGCGCGTGTGCGTGCGTGCCCAAGATCCTGAGAGGAGAATGGAGGAGAGGGGATTGCGGCGTGACCATCCCCCCTGGGGGGTAATTTCTCACTTTCTGTCTCTATGTCTCTCTCTGTCTGGCGAGCGCACGCGCCCTATAGCGAAAACCTCTCCAAAAAAAAAAAAAAAAAATCTCCCCCTCCCGACCCCCAGGGGTGACGGCCACAGCACAATCCCTTCTCCATTTCTCCATTTTCCTCTGAGGATTTTGGGCATGTGCACACCTGTGCCCAGCATGATTCTCAAGTCACCAGGTTCAGGACTGGAATTGCAGTCGACCATGTGGGAGTCCAGCACCTTAACCACTACACCACCTGCTGGTCCCCTGTGTCTTGGTTTTATATGTAATAAAAAGATATTAAAAGTACCTACCTTATAAGGTCAAGAGCATTAATAAGTTTTTAGCTAGTGCTTACAAAAGAGCCTAATACAAAGGAAGTGTTACAGAAGTATTTGTTAGATTAAAATAAATTCATGATAATATTATATATTCAGTAGCACATATAATAAAAAATTGTCTTTATAACTTTTGGATAATAAAACATAGCAATTCAGATTAAGTGCTCCAGAAATACTAAAATAATATTCCCCTGAATTTTAAAATGCTGTTTTTTCTTTGCCTATTGAAACATTCTTACTATATTTCTCACAATATTCTGATGCCAATCATTAAACATATGTTGTTCACTGTATATGGGCCATAAGAAGCAGCAGCATTTTAACCAAATGTACTGGGTCATTGGAAAAGTCATGACATATTTTTCTATGTTTTCCTAGGCAAAATGTGACACAACTTTTCTGACGACCCTATACATTTTGAATTGTTAGTGCAAACTTCCAATAGATATATTTTTTTCTTGCTAGAGTATGTGTGCAGTCACACCACCAAGAGGAAAGTGCAATCGTGCTATAATCCTTCTCCTTCATTTCTCTCTCCTTTTTGGGACTTTGGGCATGCATACATGCACCCAGCATATTTCTATAGCTGCTGAATATGGAACTCCTACATGCAATCATCCCTGTAGGATCCAGCTGCCTTAACCACCAGGTCACAGAGCTAGCCCAGCTACATAACCAGATCTATCATTCCAAATTCTTTTTGTTTTTTTTTTTGTTTTTTTTGTTTGTTTGTTTTTTTACATAGCTACTAATTATATCTGCCTATATTAAAAATTGTATAATTTTATTGTTTTAAACCCGTCATTTTAGAGATCTATGTCTTAAAATTTACAGATGAGCTCTGATGTGGTAGGGCATGCTGGTTTATGCTGCTATTTGAGAGGCTCTGATCACGTGGGAGGTCTGGGTTCTGTTGCCAGCTCACCCTGAAAGCTAGGCACAGTGGTGCATGCCTGCAGTCCCAGTTATGTGGGAGGCTGAGGCAGGAGGACAGAGACATAGCACAACATGCTGAAAAAGAACTTAATGGGGAAAGACTAAGGTAATACTAAAACGTGTATAAAGCTAAAACAAAAACAAAAACAAACAAAAACAAGTAGTAGGCAATGACAAAAATAAAACAGGTTTCTTTTTTTGAAACTTAAGGAAAACATTAAACCATCATGGTCACACCTGGTAGGGCCCTTCTTCATATGGTCACCAATAAAAGTTGCATTGGTCATACTCATTAGAGTATTTGCCAAAGATATGATGGAGAGGAGGTGTTGGGTGGTGACAGCTCGCGACACTCCGTAAGTTCCCTTTCCTAATCCCTCGGTTGCTGGAAGCTTCCTTCCTACTTCTGCTTTTCCCTGTGAATGTTTACAAGCGGCTTGATTATAACCAGGAAGCATCAGTGACATATGGCCTCCTCTTGATAAGAGCCCAAAGGACACTGTGCAATGGGGCTTCAGCATTCCAAGGCGATCGAGACACACTTCATCCAGAACTTCATTCAAACCCCAGGCATGAAGACAGGACATGAACAGTTTTGCAGTGTCCATGGTTAAATTGTATTCTAATAGAGTCAGTGGCTTAGACTTGCTGGCACGATATTCAGGATCACTTTCTTCCCTTCTTTGCCTCATTATCTCCTCATCCTCTTCTTCATCATCAAGGAGGTGCTCCTTTATGTTCTCTTTGATAGTTTCTTTCACTTGTTGGAAGAGAACTGCTGCTCGTTTTCCAGTTAGGAAAGAGCCCCCTTTGTCTGAACTGCCAGATGCTTTTTGCAAATTCTCTGGGGAAATAAGCGCAGTATTCGGCCTAGAGGCTTCTTCAGTCAGAAGTTGAATAATCAACGCTTCCACATCAAAGAAAAGCACATGTATGTCCGGATCTGTTAGGTTTGTCTTTATTGCTTGAACCATCAGGGAGTTGTGAGAATATTTAGGCAAATTCCCCTACAATAAATATTTGTAAAAGACTGTTATAATCAAAGATGTTTCATTTTCATTTCATTAGCGAATAACAAATACAGGAATTAAAATGCTTATTAAGCTATCATTTTATGAACTTCTATCATTAAAAGTAACATAGGACTTTGCCAATCAACATCATATAAAAGATAAGAGCTTGTACAATTAGAAGAACTTCATGCTGAAACAAGCACTAAATTGTCAATTAATTTAAAAAACTAAGACAAACATTTCATTGGCTAGAACCAGAGGGTCTTCTTCCTAATAATACAGAGAAAAATTTGCTTCAATAACTTAGAAGCAGATTCTATCTCAGAGAATGAGCATATTGTTCCACCTGAAAGAAAAATGCATTCATCACGACTACTAATCCTTCTGAGTTGTTGTACCATCGCATTCCTCCTTTTCCTATTTTACCTTCGATCTCCCCATGTCCAAAGATTCCTATCCCTTTTCTGATGCCAATCATTAAACATATGTTGTTCACTGTATATGGGCCATAAGAAGCAGCAGCATTTTAACCAAATGTACTGGGTCATTGGAAAAGTCATGACATATTTTTCTATGTTTTCCTAGGCAAAATGTGACACAACTTTTCTGACGACCCTATACATTTTGAATTGTTAGTGCAAACTTCCAATAGATATATTTTTTTCTTGCTAGAGTATGTGTGCAGTCACACCACCAAGAGGAAAGTGCAATCGTGCTATAATCCTTCTCCTTCATTTCTCTCTCCTTTTTGGGACTTTGGGCATGCATACATGCACCCAGCATATTTCTATAGCTGCTGAATATGGAACTCCTACATGCAATCATCCCTGTAGGATCCAGCTGCCTTAACCACCAGGTCACAGAGCTAGCCCAGCTACATAACCAGATCTATCATTCCAAATTCTTTTTGTTTTTTTTTTTGTTTTTTTTGTTTGTTTGTTTTTTTACATAGCTACTAATTATATCTGCCTATATTAAAAATTGTATAATTTTATTGTTTTAAACCCGTCATTTTAGAGATCTATGTCTTAAAATTTACAGATGAGCTCTGATGTGGTAGGGCATGCTGGTTTATGCTGCTATTTGAGAGGCTCTGATCACGTGGGAGGTCTGGGTTCTGTTGCCAGCTCACCCTGAAAGCTAGGCACAGTGGTGCATGCCTGCAGTCCCAGTTATGTGGGAGGCTGAGGCAGGAGGACAGAGACATAGCACAACATGCTGAAAAAGAACTTAATGGGGAAAGACTAAGGTAATACTAAAACGTGTATAAAGCTAAAACAAAAACAAAAACAAACAAAAACAAGTAGTAGGCAATGACAAAAATAAAACAGGTTTCTTTTTTTGAAACTTAAGGAAAACATTAAACCATCATGGTCACACCTGGTAGGGCCCTTCTTCATATGGTCACCAATAAAAGTTGCATTGGTCATACTCATTAGAGTATTTGCCAAAGATATGATGGAGAGGAGGTGTTGGGTGGTGACAGCTCGCGACACTCCGTAAGTTCCCTTTCCTAATCCCTCGGTTGCTGGAAGCTTCCTTCCTACTTCTGCTTTTCCCTGTGAATGTTTACAAGCGGCTTGATTATAACCAGGAAGCATCAGTGACATATGGCCTCCTCTTGATAAGAGCCCAAAGGACACTGTGCAATGGGGCTTCAGCATTCCAAGGCGATCGAGACACACTTCATCCAGAACTTCATTCAAACCCCAGGCATGAAGACAGGACATGAACAGTTTTGCAGTGTCCATGGTTAAATTGTATTCTAATAGAGTCAGTGGCTTAGACTTGCTGGCACGATATTCAGGATCACTTTCTTCCCTTCTTTGCCTCATTATCTCCTCATCCTCTTCTTCATCATCAAGGAGGTGCTCCTTTATGTTCTCTTTGATAGTTTCTTTCACTTGTTGGAAGAGAACTGCTGCTCGTTTTCCAGTTAGGAAAGAGCCCCCTTTGTCTGAACTGCCAGATGCTTTTTGCAAATTCTCTGGGGAAATAAGCGCAGTATTCGGCCTAGAGGCTTCTTCAGTCAGAAGTTGAATAATCAACGCTTCCACATCAAAGAAAAGCACATGTATGTCCGGATCTGTTAGGTTTGTCTTTATTGCTTGAACCATCAGGGAGTTGTGAGAATATTTAGGCAAATTCCCCTACAATAAATATTTGTAAAAGACTGTTATAATCAAAGATGTTTCATTTTCATTTCATTAGCGAATAACAAATACAGGAATTAAAATGCTTATTAAGCTATCATTTTATGAACTTCTATCATTAAAAGTAACATAGGACTTTGCCAATCAACATCATATAAAAGATAAGAGCTTGTACAATTAGAAGAACTTCATGCTGAAACAAGCACTAAATTGTCAATTAATTTAAAAAACTAAGACAAACATTTCATTGGCTAGAACCAGAGGGTCTTCTTCCTAATAATACAGAGAAAAATTTGCTTCAATAACTTAGAAGCAGATTCTATCTCAGAGAATGAGCATATTGTTCCACCTGAAAGAAAAATGCATTCATCACGACTACTAATCCTTCTGAGTTGTTGTACCATCGCATTCCTCCTTTTCCTATTTTACCTTCGATCTCCCCATGTCCAAAGATTCCTATCCCTTCATAAAGAATACATTCAAGTCTGTTAGAGCCTAACAAAAGTAGTTACCCTTTGATCATGCCTTTTTAGTTTTCTTCCCTCTGCTGTCCCTTTTAGCCAGATTTTCTAAAGCAGTAGACAAACAGAAACTCTTCAGTGCTCCTCCTCCTCCTTAATCATTTTGCAGAATCTGTCACTGCAGTTTTTGCCAAGAGGGCAATGGTGTGTTTTCTGTGTGTGTGTGTGTATGTGTACATGTGTGTACATGCATAAATAAAAAGAACGAATGAGACCCAGCTTTTGTGGCCAAGTCAGTATCGCACCGAACAGCAGTGCTGAAACTGCAAGGCTGGCTGCAGGTTCAGATCACTGGACTGGTTGACCTGAAACATCCTGGACATACTCATGATGAAATTGGGGGGGTGGGGGAGATGAGATGCTCCAGGAAGATTGCAACATGAAGAGACCCTGTTGAGTATACCAAGGGCATTTTTCTCTACCATAAATAAAATAAATATAATTAAAAAAAAAAAAGAAAAAGAAGAAAGGGGACGAGCAGATGGCATAATGGTTACATGGCTGGACTCCCACATAGTCGACCATGGTTTGAGTCCTGGACCCACCAGCTTAAACTCATGCTGGGCATGTGTGCGTACATACACAAAGTCCTGAAAGGAGAATGGCAGAGAAGAGATTGCAGCGTAGACACCCCCCTATGGGGTGATTCCTCACTTTCTGTCTCTCTGTCCCTCCAGCAAGTGCATACATCCTATAGCAAAAATCTCTCAAAAACAAAAAACAAAAACAAAACAAAACAAAACAAAAAGAATGAAAAGCCACCTCTTCAGCTTACCAGAGAACACCCTCCTGGTGAACCTTCTAATTTGGACCAACCCTCCACTCACTTAGGTGCCCAGATAACTCATTCTTTTTCCCACATTAAAATTATCACCTACATGGAAATGGCTCCCTAATTTCCATCATTATCCAGACCATCCTCCCAAAGGGGTCTCAGTCTTACATTTCCGACTGCACATTGCCAGGTGTCCTCAGTGCCACCCTCTCCTAAACCTGCTGCACCTGCTCCATTATTGGTTGGGATCATTCCTCTTCCCTATCACCTCACTGTCCAGAAGAAAGTCATATCCTTATCTCTGCTCCTCTGGACATGTGTCACACCCGCTTCTAAACCTGCTGCACCTGCTGCATCATTGGTTGGGAATCATTCCTCTTCCCTACCACCTCACTGTCCAGAAGAAAGTCATATCCTTTTCTCTGTTCCTCTGGACATGTGTCATTTCCCCTAGTCTCGCCTTACTCCAGCACAATATCCAGAAAGCCACAGACTTCTTTCTGAAGCACAAACCTAATCATGTCACTCTTCTGCCAAAAATTACCAATGTCATGGATTATTAAGAAAAAGGAGAAAATAAAACACTTAAAAACTTAAAATTAACATATACTGAATATTTGATCTTGAGATGAGAAAATACTTTCTAAGCATACTTATATTTAAAATTCATTACTACAAAGTGTGTAATAGGATTTATGTTATAATCTACATAAATATTTCTTGAAATCAGTAAGAAAAATATTAACGTCCAAATAAAAGGGGGAAAACACCCGTAAAGGTCAAATAAAATTCACAGTGAAAGAAAGACAATCAAGAAACAGCAAAAACCTCCTGAAACTAATTGTCAAGGAAGTAACAGTTAAATAAAAACAAACTGCCATTTATAAAACTAGCAAACAGTAAACATTAAAAACAGTATAGTGAAAGTCAAACCCACACACTGAAGGCAGGAATTTAAATATTAATAGTAGCCTTTTGGAAAAGTCATTTGACAAAATACCTCAGCAGCCCTTAAGGTTAATATGTTTGATCCAGTATATTTATTTCCAGGATCCTATCATTAACAGTCAGAAATGCAGGCTTGGGTTTAATGATATTCAGAGTAACAGTAGCCATTATTTTAAATTGGAAATAACCTAAATATCTAGTATTAAGGAAATAGGTAAATAATTCAAGCATAGCTATATAATAGAATAAATACTGTGATCACTACAAATCATGCTTTCCAGCACCTTTAACCACATGGCAAAACACCCCATATTCCAATTTCAAGTGAAATAAAACTGCACATGCATAAACTAACTCTCTCTCAAACACACAAAGTCTTATTCCAATTTCTATTATTTAATGTTTTAAGCATATATGTCACCATGGTAAGAAAAATATGAAGTTAGTAGTTATTACATTTTTGTGGTAGAATTTTAGAATATTTTGTTCATATTTCCACGTATCTCATAAATTGTATATAACCAATATATATTAATTTCATAATTATAAAATAAAGGGTTAGAATAAAATTTAAACTCCTTCAGCACAACATTTAAGACTTGATATGAAATACTTTTTCAGTTTTAACAAACAGGTTCTAGTAACATAACTATTTTCCTTCTTTTTTTTTAAAATTTATTCATTTATTTTAATTTGACCAGAGAAAGAAACACATAGATGGGGGGGCATGTTGAGAAAGCAAGCCACCAGGTCCAGGACTCGAACCATGGTTAGCCATCCAGCGCCTTAACCACCATGCCACCTGCTGGTTCCCTATAACTATTTTCCTTCTTATATAAATCTTTTTATTTGTCTTTCTGCCCACAATGTAGTATTCTCCTTACTACAAACCCTTCTCTTCCATGATGACTGTAATTCTACTAATCACAATATATTTGTATAGCAAATTATCACATTACATACTCTGAATATATGTAATTTTTGGCAATTGGACCTGATTAAACCTGGGGAAAGGGGTATAATTTTCCCAAAGGAAGTTAGTACACAATGAATCCAGTTCCTGTAACATTTTATATCTTCTATGTATCACATATTTGTATATCTTTGCCACATTTATATAACTAGTTTTTTTAAGTATTTACATTTTCCTCTATAGTACCATTTCAAAATCAAGGCCATGTCTTACTCATTTTGTATAATCATAAGCCTTTCAGAATACCCACCAGAATGAACAAAGAGCATTATAATATTTTAAATTATTAATCAATTCTTCTGTCATAAAATTACAACAAATCCCCTTAAACTGGTCTCCCTTCTGTCTCAATTCTTCTCCTATCTAACATGCTTCTTTCTAGCCTAAATGGCTTCACTAGCGTTTCATAACCCAACAATGAAATCCAGACTTTGCAAGCATAAGACATCCTTCAAGATATAATGTTGCCTATACCTCCAATTTCCTCTCTGACCACAATTCCTATAACTTCTGCCAAATTAAATCACTTGTACTTTCCAATCACAGCATTACAGACATTCATATATTTGCCTCTACATTCACTGATGCCAGAATCATGTTCCTTCCTGTCTGTCCTCTTCCTGCCATTCAGGTCATACATACCTCTACTTGTCCTTCAAATTACTAACAGAATTTGTCAAGCAAATTTTAGCACTATCTGCTTTGTAGAAACTTCTGCTCTGAATCGAATGAATGCTGTTTACAGGGGGTTAGAAAATAAATATTTGGAGACCAGCAGATGGTATAATGGTTACGTTGCTGGACTCCCACAATTTGAGTCTTGGATCCAGCAACTTAAAACTCACACCGGGTGTGTATGTGTACCTGCCCAAGACCTCAAGAGGAGAATGAAGGAGAAGGGACTGTGGTGAGGTCATCTGCCCTGGGGAGTGATTTCTTGCTTTCTGTCTGTTCTCCAGCAAGTGCATGTGTCCTATAGCAAAAAAATCTCTCTCTCTAAAAAAAAAAGAAACATTTGCACTCATATGAAAACAGCCTAAGGTGCCTAAGTTACATGATAAATTTACCCTACATAATAGTAAATATGAAGTAAAAACAAACAAGAATTTCTAAATTTCATTCCTCTATTTGATTTATTCATTCCACTGTCACCTAACCCCTCTTATGTTCTTATGTCCTATATTTGTGCAAGACGCTGAGGATACAAAGGTGAATAAGAAATAGTTCACCTAGTCATGGAACTCAAAACTAAACGATAATGACACACAAAGTACTACAAGGTAGTATGAACAGCACTATAAAGAAGGGGGGGTTGCGAAGTATAAGAAAGGTACCCATTGTTGAAGTACCAATTCCATCTTGGGTGATCAGGCAGAGCCTCATGGAAGGCATAACTTGAGCTATGAAGGGCAATTCTGGCAGAAAGACAGTAGATTGTGAAAAAGAATAAAGTCAGGAAACATCGCAAGATGGATGTTGATGAAACCAGAGGTGACCAAGATGGAAAACTTATAGAGGGCCACTCTAAGGCTTCTGAACTTTACCTTATAGACTTGAGAGCCACTCAAGCAGCACTTCTCTCAGACCTACCAAGCATCCTTGGTAAACACAGGTTCCTGTACCTGATAGCAGACCTGAATCAGGATCTCTAGGGATGTGCCAGAACGTGTCTTATGAGTACCTATGATAACTATGCAGTAGAGTTTGAGAGTTATTGTCTAAAGCCCTTAACACAGGGAATGATATGATCAAATTTAATTGTATAAATGTTTGTCCACCAGCAATGCTAGATGGAAAGGAGCAAGAGTCATGAATATAAAATGGGAAGAAACAGAAGCCATCCAGGTGAAGGAACATAAAAGTATGCAATGGCACTGAGAATGTGGAAGATGAGATATACTGAAGAATGTATATATAACCCTTTCACTTCTTGCAGAATTATGCGTTGTAGTTGCTTTTCCAAACACTGAAAGTGTAACAGCAGACACTCTGCTTAATTCTTAATATCTTCAAACACTATATTAATGATACATAAAAAATATACTGATTTTATATATATATATATATATATATACATATATACACACACATTTTATAATTACTTTATTTAACTTTGTTTATTTATTGATTTTTTTTTTATTTGACCAGAGAGGGATGGGGAGGAGGAGAGAGAGAGAGAGAAAGTGAGAGAAAGTGAGAAGGCAAGCTGCCAGGTCCAGGACTCAAACCGTGGTCGAACATGTGGGAGTTCAGTGCCCTTAACCACCTTGCCTCCTGCCGACCTCCTGATACTATATATTGATTGATATGAAAATTATTAATAATTATAGCTACCACAAACTAAGGTGTTGCTATAGCCCAGGCACTATGCTATGTATTTGAGATGGTTATGTCACAGGAAAGACAAAATATCATCTTACATCAATATGAAGTAGACAAACCTGATATGAGGTAGGATGGAAAAGGTTAGAACTCTAGGTAAAATGGACAGCTTACCACCATGCTTTAGTGGATGCTGTCTTTGCTGTAAAGATCTGTTAAATTCTTTTAGGAGAAATCTAGACACCATTACTACCAAAGAAAATAAAATCAAACAAGCTTAGTAAAGAAATTATTGAAGCAGCAAGAATAGGTTGAAAGAAAAAAAAAGGAAGGCAAGATTGAGGATGCAAGGCCAATTTTTAAGCTTTATCTGAGGTCAACTGCACATCAGATGTGCCCTTTCAGCAACCCCAGATCTCTCCATGTTTCAGTCTCTTTTTGGGAGGGGTGCCAGCAGCTAGCCGTGCTCTTGGATAACTAAAAGGTTATCTGGTTTCTGGAACCATGATATCTGGATGCAATTGGGTGTGACTCTTCTTAACATAACTTCTTAGTGCTACTGCTTATGTCATGTGGCAAAAACTGCACCCCATAGCAAGCCACAGGGAGGAAAAAGGATAAGAAAAAATAAAACAACAACAGCAATAGATGAAAACAGGGGGAGACAGTAAAGATGAAAGAAAATGACTTATCCTTAAAGCCAATAGAGGAGATGTAATTTCTGACACCAAGTTCCATGTTACTCGGAATGCTTGGCCACAGGTTCTTCTAACCTATTTAACAAAGTCTTGTTACAACAAAGTAAAGATATCCAGAAAAGTTGTGAGAATAATATTATGGCTAAATGCATGAAGCCAACATATTAAATAGCAAATATGTTAAATATCTTAATATGTTAAACTAAGGTCAGCTACATGGAAATGAACAAAAAACATCTGTTATGGGCCAGACTTAACCACTGTTACGGTGCAGTGGTTGAGCACTGTGCACAGAATGCCAGATCCCACATAGCCAACTGTGGTTCAAATCCAGGCACAGGCGATTGAAAAACATGCTGGATTCATGTGTGCATGTGCTCCAAATCCCGAAGGAGAAACCAAGGAAAGGGGACTGCAGCTGGACCATGCCCTATTTGGGATGTGCTTTCTCCATTTCTCTCTTTCTCCCTCATAAGTGCATGCACCCTCATGCAACTAAAATAAATAAATGAATAAATAAATCTGTCAAACTACAAAGATCTCAAACAAACAAACAAAAAATAAACAAGAAACAAGAAAACCAGGAACAAAAACAATAACGTCAAGGGTTTTTGGATGACATGTATGCCTAGAGAAAACTCACTGATAAAATAATTCCACATTTTAATTTCAAACACAGGCTATCTGACCCATGAAGTGCTTTAAAAGGAACTACAGTATGCTTGTTCTGCCACTTTTATTAAGAACATATGAAATGTGTGTTCACATACTCACTTGCACATTATCAGAGAAGATTAAATTCAATTCAACAAATATTTGTGGAGTGTCTATTATACACAAGATGCTTGGAAGAAGATAAAGCCTCTGTCCTTAAGACAAGTTTAAAAACTTACTTTAAAGAAGGCAAACAAGAGGGGGGCCAGCAGGTGACACAGAGGTTAAGACAGCTAGGTCCCATATAGTTTGAGTCCCAGACCTGGCAACTTGAAAGGCATGCTGCATACTTATTTTATTGAATAAAACTCTTTAAAAGAATCTCTAAAGTCCTGATGAATAATGTTATATGTAAAACTTCACTGAATAAAAACAAGCTGATGATATTGTTTTAAAATATTTTGAAATTAGCTAAGAGAAGACCTCATCATCGAAAAAGTACTCACAATATGGTTTCAATATTAACTATTTTAAATATGGGGCGAAGGAAGAAAGGAAGCAAAGGAGGAGAGTGGAGAGCAAGACGCAAAATCTAGAGAAAAATTCAGCAGATTGTACAAGACTGAAATGGGTATTTGGTGCCCTCTGCTGTTCTGCTGCTATTACGTAACACTAATCATTAGGATAATAACAAAGTGACATCAGTTCTTTTTTTTTTTTCGGAGAGGTTTTTTCGCTATAGGGCGCGTGTGCTCGCCAGACAGTCAGAGAGAGACATAAAGACAGAAAGCGAGAAATCACCCCCCAGGGGGGATGGTCACACCACAATCCCTTCTCCTCCATTCTCCTCTCGGGATCTTGGGCACGCATGCACACGTGCCCGGCGTGAGTTTTAAGCCACCGGGTCCGGGACACGAACCGCGGTCGACTACATGGGAGTCTAGCAACATAGCCATTACGCTAACTGCTGGTTCCCACATCAGTTCTTCAGAAAACCCATTGGCCTTTAGAATTAAACAGTATACTATCTACTATGCTAAATATTTGGTTTGGGATAGGCTAGGCTTTCTTGATTACGTGATTAGGTATGAATGGCAATACAATCAGAGAGTTCATACTATGTTACTTCTTATCATTAGCAAATATATTAACAAATAAAGATAAACTAGTCAGAGATATTTAACCTATATTAGGGTGATATTTTTATACAATTATTTATACAATTATTTATTTAATTTTATTTTTTAAATTATTTTTAAAATTATTTTATTTTATTTATTTTTATTATTGTTTAACTTGACCAGAGAGAGGGAAAGTGAGACGGCAAGCCGCCAGGTGGTCGGCCATGTGGGAGTCCAGTGCCTCACCCACTATGTCACCTGCTGACCCCACGATAGAGGAATTTTTATGGTTTGATAGTATAGTATAATTTATTTCATATGACATAAAAATATAGCACACAAAATAAAAGTAAATTATAAGTATTAAATTTAAGTCTTTGAATCATGCTTTTCTTTTATAAAGAAAATATCTTCCAAAGATATTTCTCCAGACTATGTCCTACTGGATAATGATACATAAATGGTTTTAATATATTAAGAGATTAGAAGAATAACTTATTAAGAGTTACCATAACAGTGGCACAAAGACTGATTTTTTAACTCTTCCCAAAGGACCAAGTTACGGAAGTGACAAGACCAGCAGCACTGCTCCACTATACAGACCGTTACATGAACCAGTTAACCACCCTAGCATCTATTTTTGTCTTCCAAATAAAGAGAAGATGACATACATCACAGAGGTGTGAAAACCGCTAATAGACAATACAAGCAGTATTTCTTTCATCAGTAGCAGAGAGATAAAACCCAAATCATTTTATGTCCAATGAATGTATTAAAAATACATGCAATGGGGCCAAAAGGTGGCATGGTGATTAAGGCGCTGGATTTCCACATGGCCGACTGCAGTTCGAGTGCCGGACGTGGTGGTTTGAAAATCATGCTGGGTACATGTGGGTGCATGGCCAAAATCCCAACAGGAGAATGGAGGAGAAGGGATCATTCCCTGGCCATCTCCCCTGGGGGAGTGATTTCTCATTTTCACTCTCTCTCTGTCTCTCTCTCCAGAGAGCACACACATTCTGTGGCAAAAACCTTAAAAAAAAAGAAAATACACACAAAAATATTAATAGTTTAAACCAACTAAAGGAAAGAAACTATAAAAATCCAAAGGTATCCTATTATAATATATGCCAAAACCCTAAATACATGTTAAATAAGTAGAAAAAGGTACAATTCTAGGAGGCAGATTTAGTAAGACAAAAGATAAGACTAATAACATCAAAATGAAAATAAGAAAAAAATATAATTACTTTAACATATCCTGGGTCACTGTGGCGTGCAATCCCTAATGTCAGAAGTACTCATGCTCAAGTGGATCCTAAACTTTGTTTTAACCATCTGCTCTCATCAGTCCCCAACATGGCCCATATATCACTATTCTCACTAATCCCATTCATCATCCCCACCCACATCTATGAATGCTGTTACCTTTGCCTGAGATGACCTTCTTGTTTTTCTTCCTGATATCAAGCCTCCCTCTCTTCAGAAAAGCCTTCCCAACGACCCTTTAAGTCAGTTGTCTTGTTAGGGCTCTCTCTGAGTTGCCTCACAGCTTACTTATATAAAGTTCACCACAGTGAACTGCACACCTCTCGCCCTCATCTGAGCAGACGCTCCTCAATGCCAGGGCCTGCTGGGTGTGAATGTGATTAATCACTCTCCAACTGGCTCTAGCTTGGGGCCAAGTTCATAGTAAGCACTCAATGTGGGCTGAACCAATGCATCAATCAATCATGAGAATTAAACTCATGCTTGTTGAACACTCCTTGTGAAAATATTTTTAAACATGTTATCACATTTAAGTTGACTCCAACCCTATTATCCTTATGTTAAAGCTAAAACAAATTGAAGCTAAGAGGTAAGTCAGTCACCCAGGGTCACACAGCAAGACAATGGTGACAACATAGGAAAAAGTAAGGTTCCTTCTATATCTGTAGGCATGTCCCACATGTTTTGAATAATTCTCAACATCAAGGGGTTCTCATTAGTTTTGCAGAGATTCTAAAAACCAGGGGAGGTGGTTAGAAAAGAAGGAATCCACTCGACATTAGCCAACACTCTGTTTACAGTTATTCGGCACTTTGTGCTGAGCATAGGAAATAGTGAGAGATACAGCATATGGCCCTTTGAGGACTCTTAGTCTGGTATAGAGCAGTGGTTCTCAGCCAGGGGTGATGTTCCCCCAGCCCCAAGGGACATTTAGCAATGTCTGGAGACAACTTGTTAGTCACAACTGGGACAGGGTGCTATTTGCATCTATTCGGTAAAGGCTAAGGATGGTACAGTGCACAAGAACATCCCGGCACACCACAGAACCATCCAGCCCAACACATCTATAATGCCGAGGTTGAGAAGCCCTGATAAAGAGAAAGACACAGAAATAAATCATCTATTTGCTTATATATACTGGTACAACAGAACAAGTACTAGGACACAAATATAAAATGAGTGCCAGGAGATCAGAGAAAGAGCCACTTGTCTGCCTGATCACTGTATTAACTGAAACACTGCAGAAAAACATCACAGCACTCAGGCTCATGAGATGAGAAGGGGTCTGCCAGCTGAAGAAGGGGCCAAGGGCATTCCAAACACAACAAATAGCAAGTACTATGTTTACAGAAATGTAAGTGAAGGAGACTGGAGAACCAAGTCATATTACACTGTACGAAACTAACTCCTGATTTATCCTCCTTTCCTTGTCCTTTCTTTTCTCTACCTTTTCCTTTCCAGACACCCACTTGCCTGAGAAAATAACAGGTTCACAAAGCCTAATTGTGTGATTGTGGTTGAAGTGTGGATGTGATTAAGAAACCAGGTATTTGGGGGCTGGCCCCACGGCATACTGGTTAAAGGAGCCAGATCTCACATGGCCAATTGTGGTTCAAATCCTAGCCTCTGTGACTTCACAAAGGTAACAGGCATGGTAAATGTGTGCCCTAAATCCAGTCAACAGAAAAATGCAGAAGAAGGGATTGCAGTGTGAACGTGTCACATTAGAGGGTACTTTCTCTCTCTCTCCCTCCCTGTTTCTCCAACTCCCTCTGGAAAGTGCAAGCATCCTCTAGCAATTAAAAGAGAGAGAGAGAAAGAGAGAGAGAGAGAGAAAAGAAGTGAAACGGGTATTTTTATATAAAATAAGAGAGAGATAAATGAGTGCAAGACATTAGTGGAAAGATCTTTGGGCATGTTTTGCGTATTCCAGCCTGCTGAGGCACTGTATAGAATTCCAACCACAACCACATGATCCGTTTTCCTTCCTACCTTTGGACACTGCAATAAACTGCCTCCTGAGACGACTGACTAACCACCTGAAGCTAATTTCAGGGCCTGGAATATCATGTCACATAAATAATCTTCTGTTTCAAAAAGAGAAAAATTTTAAAACCTCCAAATCACTGTCACTGGCTTCTGGCCTTGCTGACTTTCCATCACTTTAGGAAATTTCCACTCAACGCAGGTCAGCAGTGACTACAGTCTGGCAGCTCTGCTGGTGGTCAGGGGGCAACCTTATGTAAAAGGTGAAAAAGTATTCAAAGTAAGAGGGTGAATGACACAATATTAAACACTGGGTCATTTAGTAACAAAGTGAGATACTAAAATTACATTTACTAATTTTGCTGTATGTACTATTTTTATTAATTAATTAATTTATATGCATTCAATCACATTGTTTTGCTTACAAAGTGCACATTTCAATATGTGAACATTTCTCCCCAGTCCAGTTGATCAAAATATCTTCAACAGACAACACCACACCCACCATCCCATCAATGTTCTGCCTCTGTATCCCTCCTCCAAATGTCCTTTCCCAGACCCCACTCCTCCACACAGACCACATCTGGCATTCACACCCATCTCTTGTGTTTGTATATCTTTTGGTCAATCAGATCATCTAGGTAAAAAATAGGTAAAGAGATCAAGGATCTAAAAGATACCATAAATCAAACGGACTTAACAAACATTTATATAGAAATTTCCATCCAAAAACCGCAAGATATACTTTTTTCTCACCCCGACAAGGAACCTTTTCAAAAATTGACCACATCATAGGGCTCAAAGCAAGCCTCTACAGATTCAGAGGCATAGAAACTATATCCAGCCAGGACAGGGGGAGGCTTCTCCCTCCTGCGTGGGGCGTCTACCCCAGCAAGCTTCCGAGCACTTGCACAAACACCTAACCTTCAGAGGCAGGGCGGGGGG
>NW_006159442.1:812873-841289 GCF_000334495.1 Tupaia belangeri chinensis | reverse complement strand
GTGCGTGCGTGCCCAAGATCCCGAGAGGAGAATGGAGGAGAAGGGATTGCGGCGTGACCATCCCCCCTGGGGGGTGATTTCTCGCTTTCTGTCTCTATGTCTCTCTCTGTCTGTCTGGCGAGCGCACGCACCCTACAGTGAAAATTTCTCCAAAAAAAAACATCATTAGAGGATATAAAACATCTATATGCTAAGAAACAAGACAATCTGTATGAAATGGACAAATTCCTGGACAAAAATAATCTACCAAGAATGAGCCAGGAGGATATATAAAGTCTAAATAGACCCATAACAAGCCAGGAGATTGAATTAGTAATAAATAACCTCCCAACAAAGAAAAGTCCTGGCTCTGATGGATTCACCTTTGAATTCTACAAAACTTTCAAAGAAGAGTTACCCCCCCGCATTCTACTCAAGTTATTTCTAAAGATCCAAAAGGGTGAATCTCTCCTTAATTCATTTTATGAAGCCTCTATCACCCTTATCCTTAAAACAGACAAGGACAGGACAAGGAAGGAAAACTATAGACCAATATCTCTGATGAATATAGACACAAAGATTCTCAACAAGATACTAGCAAATCGTATCCAAGAACTTATAAAAAAGATCATACACCATGATCACATAGGTTTTATTCCAGGAATGCAAGGTTGGTTCAACATATGCGAAACCATAAATATAATACATCATATTAACAGGAATGAAGATAAAAACAATATGGTCATATCAATTAACGCAGAAAAAGCATTTGATAAGATACAACATCCTTCATGATCAAGATTCAGCAAAATTGGCATAGAAGGGCCAATTCTCAACACAATAAAAGCCATCTAGGAAAAGCCCATAGCAAACATCATCCTGAATAGAAAAAAGCAGAAAGCTTTCCCACTAAACCCAGGAACAAGACAAGAATGCCCACTTTCTCCCCTTCTTTTTAATTTAGTACTGGAAGTCCTAGCCAACGCAATCAGGAAAGAGGAAAAAATAAAAGGCATCTAAATAGGAAAAGAAGAAGTGAAACTCTCTCTATTCACAGATAACATGATTGTATACATACAAGACCCAATGGTCTTCATGGAAAAATTACTGGAAGTAATACATGATTACAGTAAAATTGCAGGATATAAAATCAATATACAGAAATTGATAGCATTTCTATATATGAATAACAGGCAGACTGAGATAGAACTGAAAAAAATTATTCCATTGACCATAGCCACCAAAAGTATAATATATTTAGGAATAAATCTAACCAAAGAAGCTAAAGACCCCCACAAGGAAAACTATGAGAAGCTAAAAAGAAATTAAAATGACACAAAAAAGTGGAAGGACATCCCATGTTCCTGGATTGGAAGAATTAATATAATCAAAATGGCAATTCTACCCAAATTAATATACATATTTAATGCAATGCCAATCAAGGTACCAGACACATTCTTCACAGATCTAGAAAAGACAATCATAAAATTCGTCTGGAATCATAAAAGACCCCATATTGCCAAAACAATTCTACACAAGAGTGGAGTGGGTGGCATCTCACTCCCTGACCCAAAAATATACTACAAAGCTGTGGTAATCAAAACAGCATGGTACTGGCACAGAAACAGACACGTGGACCAATGGCTGTATGTACTATTTTTATACTTCATTTGTCGTCTGAAATTAGCATATGACTATAGTTTACTAGAGACTTTCAGCATTCTAATTAGATGTAATACTATTTCAAAATATAGAATAATATTATAAAAAAAACTTTATTGCAAATAAACACACAAATACCATACACAAGGGATGTTTGGATATTGGTGTGTCATAAACGCTGACTTTCAGGAGCCTGCAGGTGGCATGAGTGTTAAGGCGCTGGACTCCTACATGGCCAACCACAATTTGAGTCCCGGACCTGGCAGCTTGCTCTCTCACTACCCTCCCCAGTATCTCTCTGGTGAGTGCATGTGCTCCATGGCAAATTAAACAATAATATAAAATTAAATTAAATAAATAATCTCTAAAAAAAGTAGTAATAGATAGACAAATGCTGACTTTCAAGTGCTATTGCTTTTAAATTCTATTCATTTAATCACTTAGTTGATATGGGGTTTTATTTGTATCAACAATATTTAACCTATCATTTTCCAAAACACAAGAAAAGCATACGTGAGTCCTACTGTAAAATCATATACTCAGTCCCTGCTTCCAAGTTAGCCTATGATGGCACTGTATTTCGATAACAAGGCTCTTAAAACAGTAGGAAAGAGAAAAAGCTGAGAAAGAGAGCTGTAGGGTCTTTTGCACCTCTGAAGTTTGAGAGCCAAATTGATTCCCACAATTCCTTGGCTGTCTCACTCAACTGGACCTCCCCTAAAATTCCACCTCAGCCAACCACTCCCAGGTACACTCAGTCCTGATCTGATAACTCTGAATGCTACTATTCCCACCCTGACCTCAACCGCTATAGTTCCAGATCTTCCATCATACCCGCTCTTCAACCTCTTAAAGCAGTGTCTCACAAACTTCTGCACATTAGAATCACCTGGGGGCCTTTTAAAACACACCACATATAGGTTGTGCCCCATGCCAATTAAATCAATAAGTCCACAGATAAGAGCAAGGCACTAGTAGTTTGATTTAGTTTAAATTTTTAGATTTTTACTATAGGGATTGTGGGCTCTGGAGGCATAGAGAGAAAGATAGAGGGAAAGTGAGAAATTGCCCTCCATGGGGGATGGCCATGCAACAATCCCTTCTTCACTATTGTCCTCTTGGGATTCTGAGCAAGTATACACACTCATCTGTTTTGATTTTCTAGCCACTGGGTCCAGGACTCTACCAGTGGTCAGCCATGTGGGAGTTTGCCACCTTAACCACCAAGCCACCTGCTGGCTCTGGTACCAGTAGATCTTAAAGATTCCCTTAAATTTTGCTTTAAGATCCCTCAGGTGATTTCAGTTTGGGAATCACTATGATAGGGACAGTCTGTCCTTGGATGTCAGAATTTCTTCAAAGACTACTGCCCTCTTCTTCCACCTTCTTTTCCTATTCAGCCTTGACCCCATGGTTTATCTAACAATCTTTCATAACTACACGCCATTCTCTTTCACCTCAGAATTTAAAAACTGCAACTCTGGAGCAGTGATAAGATGGATACTTAATTTTTTCCCCTATACCTTTTTCTCTAGCTTACTACAGTCTGTTACAACCACAAATTCAGTCATGCCTAGTACTTATTCTCAGTGCTCTTTCTTTCCTTTTTTTTTCAGAGAGAGATTTTTGCTATTGGGCACGTGTGCTTGCCAGAGAGACAGAGACAGAAAATGATAAATTAGCCCCTAGGGGCGATGGCCATACTGCAATCCCTTCTCCATTCTCCTCTCAAGATTTTTGGCATGCACACACATGCACCCATGAGTTTTAAACTGCCGGATCTGGGACTCAAGCCACAGTCGGCTACATGGGAATCCAGTGACAAAACCATTATGCCACCTTCTGATCCCTTGGTGCTCATTCTTACTCAATTTCTACTTTACTCTCATCAAGTCCACTACTTGGGTGCTCACTCCATCCTCCCTCCCCAAAGACAACCTTAACTCTGATTTCTGGGAAAGACCCAAAGGCTTCAGGAATGTCCTCTCTCAACACTACACACTCATCTACTACACACAGAAACACATACCCATCCAGACATCTAGCTTGCGTTCTTTTGCTTTAGTTTGGGTACTTCTCCACTTCTAAGCCAGTTCCCTCTGCTTTTGAAAGTTCTCATTCTCTCATTCCCTGGGGAACCTAGTTTATCAATGATCAATTCTTTCCTATCCTGACCTTGATCCCTCCTCTCTCACTGGCTCTTCATCCTTGCCCACAAATATTCTCAACTGGCTTTAAAACAGCATCTTCCTCTAGCTATTCTAATCTTCTGTTCACACATGAACTTTTCAAAACTATTCTGCACGTGCCATTTCTATTTCCACAGTCCTCATTCACTTCTTGCCGCATTATAATCAAAGTTCTGCCCCAATGTCCTGGGAAGAGAGTTCTGAAAAAGGATATTAACACTAACACACGTTTCTATACCTCTGTTGCATCTGACTAATTGATCGCTGTCTACCCTTCCTGAAACTCACGGCTCCCTCTGTTTGGAGTTTACATTCTCCCCGACCTCTTCATATGCCTCACACCTCTGCTGCTCTGAACTATTTCCTCTCCCTCATCCCCTAAGGCTGCTATCCCTGAAAGTCTAGCTCTGAATATCTCATCCATTTCCATGGCTTTAAGTACCTTCTATGTGTTAGAGATTCCTCCACCTGGAGGTGTCATCACTAAAGTACTCAACAGATTTCACATAGAAATCCCATAGGAAACTCATACTCACCGCTTACAAAGCAATTCATCGACATCCCATGCAAAATTGGCTTTTATTGGGTGATTGAAAAAGTCATGTCCCATTTTTGCATGAAGAAACATGTCATGACAACCTAATCTAGTCAGTATCAATTCATTAAAGCCATTTTCTATTCAATCACCCAGTTATAAAATCTGTGAGTCAATCTTCCTCATCACCCATACCTAATCAAGCAGTAGTTCTATCCAAATAGATCTCACAAACAACTCTTGAAAATAAACTCTCAGATTTCCTCTTATCTGCTTTATATACTGGCTTTCATACAAAAATTCTTGAGAAAAAGATTCCAAAGCTAATTTTTTTTTTAAAAGTTTGTGAGCCACGGAGGTAAAAGATACAGTGTAAGCACTTCTACCACCACCTATCTCCTCTGACCCTCCCACAGTCCCCAATACACTTGGTACTTCCCACTGAGCTCTTGGCTTTACATCTCAGATGCAACCTATCTCCATCCATCATCCAACATTCTACTTATCCTCTAATTTCTCCTCCTCCGAGAATCCAGTTCCTGAACACCTCAGATTTCAACAGATTTCTCCAGTACTTTATTTTCAGCATTGTACTCTATGATATTTATCTGTTTATATTTCCTGTGGATAAATATAATGTCTTTTTCATTTGGTTCTCCAGTGCCTAACAAGTAACCTACCAGTCAATAAATGTTTCCTGAAGTAAGCCGATTCTATTAATTTCTAATGGAGGCTATAAAAGCCAAGAAGTTCAAAAATATTTTGGCCTAATAAAAAGCAGATTTTCAAGCATATTAGAAGAGTAATAAAATATTAATATTCAGCCACAAATCTTTATAGTTCTATCAGATTATTTCACAATACCTCCAAGTTCTCAAATAAGACATAAAGTATCATACACAAGGGCAAGAGAGATCTGATCTGCCTCCTGAAAAGGTCAGAGAGTTTAATCTACATAGTATTCCTATTCTTTTAGCAATCTGCTATTTGATTTATTGTGTGAGATTGTGAAAGAATCTCTCCTTCACTAGATCTTGCATTTATATCTCAACAAACTAAATTTCTTCCCAGTACAGTGTATTTTCATTAATGTATTTTCAAGGGAAAAAAAAAAAACTATTTAGAATTTTAAACCATCACAGAACAAGTGCTTTTCCTTGGTTCGAAATATGATGAATTATATTTAATGTAAACTATGAATTTCATTCCTAACTCCACTGAACACCTATTGTGTATAAGGTAGAGGGCCAATGAGGCACTAGATCCACGAGACTTATGAGGTTTCTAGAAGGAAAGTTCCATTGTGTATGTCATTATTTGAAGATATTACAGAATCATCACAACAAATCCAGTCTTGCCTAATTCAAGATCCTTTATAAAGGAAAAGTAACCAAAAACCCTGTAATCACCAAAATATTTAGTACATATAAACTGAATATTAGTTGTAAAGGTTTGGTTTTATTCTATAATGAAATCAGTTTTATTGTGTTCACAGTAATCAATTTCCTTCAAACTGGAGGGAAAAAAATGGTGTAACGCTAACTTGAGCTGGAGAGTTTCAAAGCATCCATTCCTAATTTCATATAATATACACACAGGGTGCACAAACAGCTCCACCAAAGGAGCACGTACACTCACAACCTACAGACAGTGCACTTTCTAATGTGTGTGAGAGACTAGAAAAGCAAACTTTTATCTTCTGGGAGAATTTGGAGCAGATGTCAGATTTGTGGGGCCAGGGAAGGTCAAATGCATGCAGAAAGATCAGTTATAAGGTATTATCTGGGAAAAAGATGATGGCAGAGGCAGAGAAAGACTACTTTAGGGCAAGAGGTAGTAAAAATGATGAAAGTTTATTTTCAATTGGTTTTCAAGGAAGAGGGACTGGATAATACCTATGATTTCTACCATCTATGATGGGACAAACAGTGGTGTGGTTTACTAGGACAGAGGAAAAGTGTCAGCAAACTTTCTGTAAAAAGTCACATAGCAAATATTTTATGCTTTTAGGACCACACACGTTTTCTGTCACATAATCTATTTTATTTTAAAGAATTCTTTGAAGTCTTTCCACTAAGATGGCACTGAAAGCAAAGAAGGAAACTCCTGTCCCCCAACCCCGTCCCTACCAAAGCTGAAGCCAAAGCAAAAGCTTCCAAGGGCAAGAAGGCAAAGAAGGCAGTGCTGGAAAGCATCCATAGCCACATACACCACACACACACACACACACACACAAAAGATCTGCACATCACCCCCCTTCTGGTGGCCCAAGATACTGCGCCTCCTGGGGCAGTCCAAATATCCTCCGAAGAGCACCCCAGGAGAAACAAGCTTGACCACCATGCCACTATGAAGTTCCCTCAACCACCGATTCTGCCATGAAGAAGACAGAAGACAACAACACACTTGTGTCCATTGTGGATGTCAAGGCCAACTAGCACCAGATCACACAGGCTGTGAAGAAGCTCTATGATACTGATGTGGCCAAGGCTAACACCCTGATCAGGCCTGACGGAGAGAAGAAGGCATATGTGTGACTGGCCCCTGGTTATGATGCTTTGGATGCTTTGGATGTTGCCAACAAAATTGGAATCATCAAAACTGAGTCCAGCAGACTAGTCCTAAATACACATTTTTCACCATTAAAAAAAAATAGAATCCTTTTAAAATATTTTTAGCTCAAGGGCCCTATTGACTTCTAGGCCACAGTTTGCAGAGAATAATGAGGACTGGAAGATTCTGGGGTAATAATTATGAGTTCAATCTTAGACATGTTGATTTTACAGGCATAAATCAAAAGGAAGATAAAGCAAGCACTAGGATAATTACTGGGAACAGAGAAATCAACAGAGCTTTCAAAAGTCTTGTAGGACTGGAGAGAAAACTGAATAGTCAAAGAATCAAAATTCTGGTGAGAAGGGAAGGGAAGAACACTGAGACTGACACAAAGCCATTTTCCTCATGTCATTTGGCAAATACTAAAGTTATAGATGGAGCCTAAGAAGATAAACAGAAAGTCTCTAATGGTCAAAGTGGAGTTTGTGGCAGCGTTTTCATGCTAACAAAATAAGGACTCAACATTCAAAAGAGCCCTGTTGGACCAGCAGTTAGCGTAATGGCTATGTGGCTGGACTCCCATGTAGTCGACCGCGGTCCGCGTCCCGGACCCAGTGGCTTAAAACTCACACTGGGCACGTGTGCGTGCATGCCCAAGATCCCGAGAGAATGGAGGAGAAGGGATTGCGGTGTGGCCATCCCCCCTGGGGGGGGGTGGTTTCTCGCTTTCTATCTCTCTGTCTCTCTCTGTCTGGTCTCTATGTCTCTCTGTCTGGCGAGCGCACCACGCCCACCCGCCTTATAGCAAAAAAAAAAAAAAAAGAAAAAAAAAAACTCTCCAAAAGAGCTTTGTTAAACAACCCAGGGTCTTTTAGAAGCTTGGGAAGGCTATGATTCATGAGTAAAGGCTAAATCGTAGGTAGGCAGAGCTTCAAAACTGCAATGAGGACCAGCAGAGGGCATAAATCGTCTGAGATCCTGAGAGGAGAATGGAGGAGAAGGGACTGTGGCATGGCCATCCCCCCTGGGGGGTGATTTCTTGTTTTCTGTCTCTGTCTCTCCAGCAAGCACACACACCCTATAACAAAAATCTCTCAAAAAAATGGCTGCACCTAACCTTGACTCAAGTTAGGTTTTATTGGATTAAGTTGATCAGCCTTTATTCCATCTGACCAGCAGAGAAAAGGTGAAAATTCTATAAAAGAAGATATGGCCTGAACATGACATAATTTGCCTGGTATATGATAAAAAATTACTGGCTGAGTGATTAGTGCATATGATTAAAAATGCAGCAATAGAGGGATCAGCAGATGCGGTAATGGTTATGTTGCTGAACTCTCAGGTAGTGGACCACAGTTCAAGTCCTGGACCTGGTAGCTTAAAAGTCAGGCTGGACACGTGTGTGTGTGCCCAAAATCGTTAGAGGAGACTAGAGGAGAAGGCACTGCAGCATGGCCATCCCCCCTGGGGGGTGATTTTTCACTTCCTATCTCTATGTCTCTCTCTATCTCTCGGACAAGCACACAAGCCCTCCAGCAAATTTCTCTCTAAAGAATATAAAAAATATAGCAATAGAAAGAGATTCATCAATTATTCAGATATTAGAGCTTGCAGACAAAAAGTTTAAAATAACTAGGATTAACATATTCAGGGAAACATAGGAAATGGTGGAGAAAAAAGCTGAAAAGGTGGAGAATTTCACTAGACAACTGAAATTTATATAAAAAAAGGATCAAATGAGAATTCTAGAAATAAAAAGTAGTAATAATTCAAAGTAAAAATTCAGAGTTTAGTTGTGGAGAAACACAACAGAAAACATTAGTGATGTGAAACATGGAATACATGCACACAAAACACATACAGAAAAAAAGATCAGTAGCTACAGGGAGCATGAGACCTGTACGATACAGTTTAGAAGAAGATGGGGGAGGGAAACAGTCTAATAGATTAGGTCATCAGGAAAGTGGACACATTTTTCTATGTTTTTTAATGCAAAAATGGGCCATGACTTTCCCAACAATTTTGAAAAAGAGTCGAGAATGATGAAACAGGAGCATCATTTGGAAAGCTAATGGCCAAGAATTTCCCTATACTAGTGAAAGACACAAATTTACAGATTTAAGAAGCTCTTGCAATGTCAAACACGATATATTCAAAGAAAACCACACGAGATACTTCATATTTAAACTGTTAGGAGACAAAGAAAAGAAAAAGATCTTAAATGCAACAAAAGAAAAAAATTACCTTTAAAGGAGCAAAAATAGGAATGAGGACTAATTGCTCAAGGTAAAAAAAAAAAAAAAAAAGAAAAAAAGATAACAAAATCTTTAAAGTGTTGAAAGAAAATAACCAGCAACCCAGAAATCTGTAATTGGCAAAAATATCCTTCAAAAACAAAGGGCATTACCAGCAGATGGAATAATGGTTACATTGCTAGACTCCCACATAGTCGATCATGGCTCGAGTCCCTGACCTGGTGGCTTAAAACTCATGTCTGGCATATGCGTATGTATGCCCAAGATCCCAAGAGAAGGAAGGGATTGCGGCATGGCCATCCCCCCTTGTGGTTGATAACTCCCCTTCTGTCTCTCTGTCTCTCCAGTGAGCGCACATGCCCCATGGCAAAAAGATAAAAAGTAAAACATAAAAATAAGCCCTCTCTCAAAAAAATAAAAAATAGAGGGTATTTTCAGACAATCAAAATCTGACAAGGTTCACTGCCAGTAGACTTACACTAAAAGAAATGAGTAGTTTTCCAGGCAGAAGAACAATGATCTTAAATAAAAATATAAAAACAAGAGACAAAAAGAATAAAGAAAGGTTAAATATGAGGGTAAATTTTAAATAATATTGACTGAAAAACAATAATAGTAAACTCTAATGGGAGTTTAAAATATATGTAGAATAATAAAGCACGACAACTAAATGTAAAAACAAGAAGGGAAGAAATGGAGTTACAGTATTCTAAAGCCCCAGCACTATCAGAGAAATTCTAACAGTAATCATTTATTTTAGAGTGTAGAAAGTCAAAGATACATTTATAACCTCTAAAATAAATTAAAATATTAACAGAATTTATAACCACCAGGTACAGGGAGGAGATAATAAAACTTTAAAAGATCTGCTTAATACAGGCCAGGAGGTGGTGGCACAGTGGTTAAAGTGCTGGATCCCACATAGCCAACTCCAAGGTTTGAATCCCAGACCTGGCAGCCTAAAAAGTGTGTACACTGTGCATGTGCACGTGTCCAAAATCCAGAGAGGAGGATGGAGGAGAAGGGACTGCGGTGTGGCCATCCCCCTTGGGGTTGATTTCTTACTTTCCTTCCCACTGCCTTTCTCTTCCAGTGAGCATATGTGCCCTTCAGCAAAAATCTAAAACAAAACAAAACAAAATAAAAAAGCTAGGCATGCATGTTTCTCAAGCAAAAAGTTATTTTAAAAGAAGCAGGTGGTGCAGCAATGATGCAACTGAATCCACATGGGAAGATCCTGGGAAATGTCCTTGGGCCTCCCCATACATTCACATGCCATATGCAGACATGCCCATGACCTGGGCTATCTGAGATTGGGTGTGGATGGCAGCATGAAGACCCTGTTGGAAGTACCTGTCTTTTTGTCTTTCTCTCTGTCTCTCTCTTTTTTGTCATGGAAGGGATAAATGAATAAGGCTCCAAAATATATATATATATCCTTACAAAGAAATAAAAAAGAAGTTTATGCTACCTAAATGATGTGAACACCTAAGAGAATTCACAAAGTCCAAATTTTTAAAAAATATTTATTAAATTTTATTTATTCTTATTATTTTTTCATCTGACCAGAGAGAGACACACAGAGAGAGAGGGGGGGGGGGAAAGTGAGAAAGCAAGCTCCTAAGTCCAAGACTCAAACTGTGGTGGCCATATGGGAATCTAGCGCTTTAACCACCATGCCACCTGCTGGCCCCCTACAAAACCCATATTTTATTATGGCAATAATCAATGCAGAGGAAAAAACAATTTCTGATTTATGTTCTCACCTTCAGAAAGTAATCAAACTTCTGAGTGTAACCAAGATACCTAAAACATTACTTTTTCAAGGTATCATATCTGTTATTTTGTCAGAGAATGAAAAAACAAATTTAAAAATATCTTCATATTACATAATCATGAAAGCTAATAACAAGAATTCTGCATGTTAGAAGATCATGATTATTTTATTGTTGGCAACATATTACTTCTCATATTTCTCTACACTTCTCACAGAATGGAAGGCGACAAACATTTCCTTATTCAACTGAGAAAATGTATTTCTCCTCCTACAGTCATAGACATTCCTTCTTTAAGACTAGACAGCACAGGGTTGGGCCATGGCATGGAAGTTAAGGTGGCTGAATCCCACATGGTTAGATGCATGGTTTGTATCCCAGATCTGGCAGCTTGAAAAACTTTTTCAATTGGGTGCATGTGTGAACATGCCCAAAATTCCAACAGTAGGGAGAGGTAGAGGGGGGATTATGGCATGCTCTTCTCCCATGGAGGGTGCTTTCCTACTTTGCCTCTCTAACTCTCTCTAGTGAGCCTATGCACCCTCTGGCAAATTGAAGAAAAAAAATTGCTTTAAATATATCATTAATAAATAAAAGATTAAACAGCATAGCTAAGGCTTCTTAACTTTACTTATTAAAGAATGTACAATGGGGCCAACCTCACAGCCTAGTGGTTAAAGGAACTAAATCCTACATGGCTAACCATAGTTCAAATCCCAGTCCTAGCAGCTTGAAAACATGCCAGGCACATGTGTATGCATGTCCCAAATCCTGACAGGATGGAGAAATGAAGAGAAGAGATTATGTGTAACCATGCCCCACTAGCAGGATACTTTCTCCCTCTTCCTCTCTCTTTGTTTCTAACTGGAGAGCAATGTGCTCTCTAGAAATAAAAATGTTTTAAAAGACTGCATAGCAATTCGTGTAATATAAAATTTTATTCTAGTAACCATTTAGAACCAAAACTGAATTTATATATACTTATGAACAGATATGTAATCAACATATTTATATTTTCTATTACATATTATTAAACTGTTGAGGTAGACAGTTAAACAACTTTAATTGATTCTTCAAAGGTCATACACATCATAAAACTTCTTCCATGGACAAAACCTGTTCACTAGACAAGGCCTGGTGTACTGTCATTTTGCTTGTCCTGTCGGTACCCCACAGTGCCCTTTTCATAGTGAATCATAAAGTCAATTCAATCCGTGTAAGATTTTTTTACAGAGTGAATTTTGCAAGCAAAAACCACACAGTATGTTCTTGGTAGGTTACATTTGACTCCTAAATTCCATTCTCTCATCTAGTTACAGAGAATACAAAGTAACTGACCTTTGCAAATACAGCTCATTCATTTTTCACATTTTTTGACTAATTAAAGAACAGAGAGAAATGTAAAGTAGAAGGTAAATCCTCCTAGTCATTTTTCAAATTCTTCACCATCATAAATTTTTCCACATAATCAGGGTTATTCTGATTGGTATAATGATGCCTGTGATGTAAAGGTGCTAAACAGAAAATCACACACACACACTCAGCCAGGGGAATTAATTTCATGGCAGAAAGAGCTTTCTAATTTTACTAAAATAAAATTCCTTTGGCCCAAGACATTCCGCCAAGAACCAGCATCTGTGGCTAATCTTTACAAGAAAACTTGATGAGCCAGCCCCCATGTAGCCTAGAGGTTAAGAGAGCTGAATCCCACATTGCCAACTGTGGTTCAAATCCCAGATATTCCAATGGCTTGACAAGCAAGTTGGGCACGTGTGTATGTACGCCCCCAAATCCTGACAGCATGGAGAAATGGAGAATGGACTATGGCTTGATCATGCCCTATTGGGGGGTGATTTCTCTCTGTGTCTCTATGTCTTTGACAAGCACATATTCACTCTGCAATTAAAAATTAAAAAAAAAACAAAACAGAATATTGTTGAAAAGATAACCCGATATACTAAGACTATCTTCTTAACATACTCTTTTATGCATCATTAAATACCACCATATGCAATCTCTGGTTGACTAGTTATTTATATTTTATAAACCTTCTAACTCCTTTTTTTCCCTTCTCTTCTAACTCCTAATTCAGTATATTACTTATGCAGAGTGTTGTGGGGATTAAAAAAAGAAGGCTCGACTGTCAAGGGATTACAACCACTTCCCTCTTTCTAACAGATGCCACAGCCCACTTTTATCCTCTTCCACTGAAAATAGCTTTGGCATATTCAACCCAACCCCCTTTCATCACTACCAATTTCAAGGGAACAATTTCTAGTAAGGGTGAATTCTTCAACTCTTCTCAACACCACATTCTCCTATATAGTTCTACCAACTACCCTCTCCATCAACACAAATGCTCCATATTTACCTAAACAAAGTATAAGCCCTGCTCATAACTTTGTGGCCATGGAAACTATTGTCCTCGTTGTTTTTCCACCAAAAGCTAATTTCTTCCACACTTTTTATCTCCTCTTCTCATACTAATTCCCAATATAATACCCTAATTTTTAACCCAACTAGCTCCCTTAATGATCACCAATGAGTTGACTAATTATTATAATAAATTTAAACACTCTTCTTTATTCCCTAATTCTTAATATTATTTCTTTTCTCTCACCAACTGACAACCTTACTTCCTTTAAAAAAGCTTCTTTCAATTATATGTGTGATCTAGAATCTGCCTTTATCATTTCTTCTTCTCTGACTTGTATCCTAGTATAAATAACACAATTAGCAAAATAAAATATTTGTTACTTTCAAATAGCACTGATTGCTAACACTATTCTAAGAGGGCAAAAGCAGGACACTTCCTACAGAGCATCCCATAAAGATTTTCCTGTCCATTGTAAGACTGACTGTAACAAAACTTAAAAAAAAAAAAAAAAAAATAGATACGATATCCTAGAGTAAGTCCCATACCACTGATAGGCTCTTTTATGTTTGGGGTTTTGCTTAAACTTTGTGTAGGTTTATTCCTCCTACGGTTAGAAGGCCATTCAGAGGACAGCTCTTTAAATATTTCCC
This sequence comes from Tupaia belangeri chinensis, assembly GCF_000334495.1. Classification (NCBI taxonomy): domain Eukaryota; kingdom Metazoa; phylum Chordata; class Mammalia; order Scandentia; family Tupaiidae; genus Tupaia; species Tupaia belangeri. The sequence goes on along the minus strand of NW_006159442.1, from coordinate 827,311 downwards.
TTAGGAGCCTCAAACTCAACATGAGAAAATAGTTAGAGAAATCCCTAATGGTCCAGCCAACATACATTTTTCATAAAGTGATTATCCTCCTGCAGCCTCAGCTTCCTCAGCCTTTATCCCCCCTTCTGTAATTGTTTTCCTTGTCGGCCAGGCAACAATTACCACTGCTACAAGACTGAAGAGGTTCACAAGCAATATATTTTACAATACATAAGTGTAGTGTCGCTGATATCTGGTGCTTTTATCACTAATTGCACTATAAAATGCGCTATTAAAACAGGGACAAACAACATTGTAAAAATCACATAATGGACCATGACCACTTATATAAGCCATTCGTAAATGTTACTGTACCACTTATTTTTCTTTAATTTTCCAGGTAAATAATTATTTTTCCAAAGTTTTACTTCTAGAGCATGCCACCAAGAAAAAGAAAGTATCTGAGAACTATATGCATGTTCTTAAATATATTATTTTATAAATTTACTCCAAATTAAAATAATATAGCATGTCAGACAATGTACTCCTATAAACACTGAATTCCTAGGAAGAGCTATATGGTTCCCTGAAATAAATTACAGCCATGGCAAAGGCATTTAAGCTGTGATTTCTTTCCACACTTTAGGAACTGAAAGAATAGAGAAAAAATGCAGAACTTCACAATGACAATTTATGAAATATACAACACAGCAGATAAAACATGTATTATCCTGGGAAAGAAAAGAATGATCAAAGGATGATATTTCTGCCAAGTACAGGAAGATGTGGGTCAGTGGAACTGCCTACAGTATTTCACCTATCATCAGCACTCACTAACTCACAGCTCATTTTCAAATATGCAGATGAGCCTCTTCAGCTTCTTTGCCATTTACTCACATGGCTAACTGTTAAGAAAATGGAAATCGAGACTAAGAGAATAAAAATAAAAGCTTTTGTGCTATCCATTAATAACACTAATGACTACTTAGTTTCAACTAGAATATAAAGTAGAGATTCACATGAAATATGGGATTTCTAGACTTCATTTACCCACCACCAAAAACAAACTAGTTCTAATAATTCTACAGAACACAAATACCACAAACCAAGCAGTGGCTAGTCTCTAAAAAGCTAAGTTAGGCAATTAATGAACTGAGATTATTCATTTTTTTAAATAGGACAATCGCCTCTTAACTAAAGAAGTAATTTATGCCTTGTTTTTTTGTTTTTGTTTTTGTTTGTCATTTGCTTGTTTTTTTTTTTTGGAGAGGTTTTTGCTATAGGGGGCATGCGCTCCCCAGAAAGACAGAGAAAGCCAGAAATCCCCCCCCAGGGGGGATGGCCATGCCGCAATCCCCTCTCCTCCATTCTCCTCTCAGGATCTTGGGCATGCATGCACACGCGCCCTATGCCTTGGTTTTAAATGTCAGTTGGAAAAGTGTGAGTGAGCTTGGGTCTCAGAAAAATTCCAGCACTTGTGCAACTCCACCATACCTACCTACTCTCAAATATTTTCTTAACTCCTTATAACGGCCTACCCTTACTAAAACCAGAGCTGAATTTCCAAACAAATATATGTCATCACTATAGCCATTTTAGCTGTACCAAAATTACTGCTTTTCTTCCTGAGGACATTAGCTAGTGTACAATCATTCAACAGAAAGACCATAAAAAGTCAAACCGCGAGAGTATACATATATACAATATTTGCTCTCATTTCAGAAACTAAAGTAATTTAATTCACTAAGAGTGATTTTAAAACATTTTAATAGTAAGGATAATTTACTTTTTCAACATGCCAACTACTGCAAGTACTCTAAAACCTGAATAAAATGTAAACAAAAACGAGAAGCTTAGTTTTCAACATCATCTCTCAAAAATTCCACACCAAGATATGCCAAATCTACAAATGAAGTTAAACAGACACCCTACGTGAGTCCACATGTAGAACTTGCCTTGTCCGATGCCTCGGAGGCCAAGAGGTTAGTTGCGAGGGTTTGTAGCTTGTGGTGGGCCATGTTTTTGAGAGCAGCAAGACTACGTCTCGTCATCGCTTGCTTCAGGTTGACCGCTGGGTGACTGAGTGAATCAACTGCAGCAGGAACTGCTTCATCACACGCGTTCAGGATCTCGACTGCTGTGATCCCCATCACACAACGATCCAGTGCTCCTGAAAGACACAGGCATTCACAAATACCATTTTAATAGTATTTTAATGCTTTTTAAGTAAAGAAAAATGTAAGAACATTTCAATGTAAAATTATCCTTTATCAATACCTCCCCAAACATCTTGTACTTCTTTCCTCTAATGACCGTTCAAGCAGCATCGCCTCACCCCTAGGTCCCTATCATAACTTCCCAATAAAGTCAAGCTCAGAGCAAAGATTTCAACAGCCTTCTCCAACTTTTCCACTTTCTTCCTGAACTTGCCAGATGGTTTCCTTGACTATTCCCACATCATTACAACATTAAAAACACCAAATTCTAGGCCTTGACCTCCCTCCAAATTGTATATCGATATTTAACAAAAAAAAAATTCTTATAAAAATGTGTTCCTTTTTCTCCTTCAATAATTCTTGAAACTCTTTCTCTATGAATCCTCCATAAAGCAGAAAAAAAATATTATAAAATTTCCATCTGTCTGCAAACTTATTTTCACCACTCAGGAGAACATTTCCCCGTGTGTTTGTGAACCGAACTATAATGTCTACTTACAATTGCTTCAAAGCTTCTTCATCTGGCCATTCTTCCCAATTATCTCCATTGAAGCATTTGCTATCTATGTTAGGCCACAAACCTGCTCCTGGATGATGCAGGTTTTATCACTACCTTTCATGCCTTTCAAGCCTTTACTCTAAGGTTGTTACATTTATAAAGCTGAACATCACCTAACATACTATATATTTTAAATTTCTGTTTGTTTTGACATGTCTCTCCCACCCAGAAAGTGCTTTTATAAGAGCTAGAGAGTTTTAGTGCTTTGTTCCGTTATATCCCTGGCACAGTGAACAAAGCCTGGCACATAGGAAGTACTAAGTAAATATTTGTTGATTAAATGGAGACAGAGTTAACAGCTTTAGAATATAGTATTCTAGCCAATCTATGAGACAAATATATGCATACCAACATAATAATGTTCAAAGAATATAAACAATTAAGAAAAGAAATTCAGGGACTGGCAGGTGGCATGGTAGGTAAGGACACTGGAGTTCCACATGGCCAATTGCAGTACAAGTCCTGGGATCTAGTGGCTTGCTTTCTCACTTTACCCTTCTCTCTATGGTCAAATTAAAATAATAACAATAATAAATAAAGTTAAATGAAAAAAATCATTAAAAAAAGAACAAATAAAAATGAGTAATAGTCATATAAAATGTGTCAATGTAATATTGGTATATTATGTGGCAATAATAAAGAAAAAATCCAAAATGAAGCAACAATGAAATAACATTTATCTCTTATCTTGATAGATATTTAGCATTCTTTTTTACTTTTTTTCTTTTTTGAGACGTTTTTGCTATAGGGCGCGTGCGCTGGCCAGACAGATAGAAAGAGACAGAGAGACAGAAAGCAGGAAATCACCCCCCGGGGGGGTGGCCACGCCGCAATCCCTTCTCCTCCATTCTCCTCTCGGGATCTTGGGCACGCACGCACACGCGCCCGGCGTGAGTTCAAGTCACCGGGTCCAGGACTCGAACCGCGGTCGACTACGTGTGAGTCCAGTGACATAGCCATTACACTAACTGCTGGTCCCGATATTTAGCATTCTTAAGGGACTATGAAAACTGGTCACATACTTCGGTACAAATAAAAATCAGTAATTCTTCTTTTTTGAAAAATTAAATTTAAAACTCATATTTTCTTTAACACAGAAATTCCCATTCTAAGATTTATGCTACTAATCATACTATATATAAACATATGTTGGGAACATGTATGGCTATTCTCATCTTAGTTATAATAGGAAAAATTTTAAAAACCTTAACATTGGGGACCAGCAGGTGGTGTGGTGGTTAAGGTGCTAGACACTCCCACATGGCTGACCACAGATTGAGTCCTGGACCTGGAGGCTTGCTCTCTCTCTCTCTCTCTCTCTCTCTTTGTGTGTGTGTGTGTGTGTGTGTGTGTCTGGTCAAATTAAAAAATGAATGAATAAATAAAATTAAAATTAAATCAATTACAGGGCCAGTAAATTATGATATATCTACTAAAAGAAATACTGTGAAATTATAAAAACAATAAATATTGAAGTGCAACTATGTATATTAACATAGAATAAAAACCACAACATATTGTTAGATGAAAAAGGCAAATTAGAGAACAATATTCATAATATTCAAAGGGAAAAAGAAGTCTGCAGTTGAAAAAAAAATTCTCAGTAGACATACACCAAATAATAAACAGGTATATATATTTTTTCTTAATTTCATAGAGGGCCCATGTGCTCGCCAAAGGTTGGGTGATGGGGACAAAGAGCCCACTGAAGGCATGACCATTCTGCAGTCCCTTCTCTTCCATTCTCCTCTTGAGATTTTGGATATACATGCATTCATGCTCCATGTGTTTTTCAAGCCAACAGGTCCAGGATTCAGACCACACTGATGGCTGTATGGGATCCAGGTGCCTTAATCAGCACACCACTGGCTGGCCCATCAGGTATGTTAATTAGAGAATTTCAGATTCTTCTACATGTTTTTAAATACTGTGGAAAAAGTAGGATTACCTTAAATGAATTAAAATTAATTAGATTTTGACAATGATATTTACAATATTCTTTCATTTCTTTAAGATATCGTAAAGCTTAGCAGAAATATATTTAGAGTTTACTATTCTAGTTGTCTTTATTAAATATGGTTTGTGGGGCCAGCAGGTGGTATAGCAGTTAAGGCACTGGTCTCCCATATGGCCGACCGTGTTTCAATTCCCAGACCTGGTGACTTGCTTTCTTACTTACTTTCTCTTTCTGTTGCCTGTCTCTGGTGAGTGTATATGTCCTATAGCAAATTTAAAATAATGACAATAAATAAAATAAAATAAACACTTCTTTGGTTTGTGGGACCAGCAAGTGGCATAGTGGTTAAGGCTCTGGACTCCGACCATGGTTTGAGTCCCAGACACAGAGGCTTAAAACTCACACTGGGCACGTGTGCCCAAAATCTCAAGAGGAGAATGGAGAAGGGAATGCAGCATGGCCATCCTCCCTGGAGAATGGGGTGGAGTGATTTCTTGCTTTCTGTCTCTCTGGCTCTCCGACTCTCTAGCAAGCAAGTGTGCCCTATAGCAAAAATCTCTTTAAATTTTTTTAAATAAAATATGTGGTTTCTAATCAGAATAGAAAGCCTCAAGTGACTCTTCCTGTTACTCAAAATAGAATCATTAGTTTACAAGTAAGAATGTACTACACGCAAAGCACAAAGTACCTAATTTGCTCAATCAAAAGCTTATACTCCCTCTTTTCTTTTGAGCAACTGGCCCAGGGCAGGATGTCAGAGCCTAAGAACATAAAGAGGAAAGTAAAACAAGAATGAATGTTAAACAAGAATGTGACATGGTGCATGGGTGAAGCTGCAGAAGCAAGTGCACGACAGACAGTGTTGGAGCCTGAACAGAAAGAGGGCGAAGTTCACACAAGGAGGCAGTTCAGCACAGAACCCAAGGGAGGAGTCAAGGAGTCCAGGCTCTAAGGCTGCATGTCATAGTGTTGAAGTCTCAAAGAGATGAGAAGGGCATCCACATGGTGAGGGGAAATGGTGTGGGGCCCAAGAGGGTGGGCAGCTTTGCATGGGGGTTCCAGGTCCCCAGAGGAGAGAAAGAATATCCATGTTGGGGAGAGGGTCACAGGGTACCAGAGCCCAGCAGGATGAAAAAAGTGTCAAAGAGGCAGCATCATACTGCGCTAGAAGACAAGTCAGTGCTCAAAATAAACCACGTCCAACTCGAATGGACTCACACTGACCAAATCCAGAACACCAAAATAATAGTTTAGATTATAATCCATTGAATAAACTAGGAACCCAAGAATATATAATGATATAAATAAATTATGAAACTGTAAGTTTCATGATTAACAGATAATTACACTGTTACAAAGTACCTCCCCTCAAAATGCTTACTAATTATGAAAAGAAAAAAACTACTTTCCATTGAAGAAGCTGGAAATACTACCTTGACTAAGTGACCTTAGTAAATGCCAGTGATGAAGCAAATTAAAATCATTAGCTGCCTAATAGGACATAGTGAGAACAATTTCTGTAATATTCCTGCAACCATAAAAAAAACCCAGACAAACTAGGAACATTTTACAAAACAAAGGACCAGTAATCGTCAAAAATTTCATTCTTGGGGACCAGGAGATAGTAGAATGGTTATGTCGCTGGACTCCCACAGAGCCAATCATAGTTCAAGCCCCAGACTCTGTGACTTGACACACACTGGGCATGTATGCATGTGTGTCCAAAATTCTGAGAGGACAATAGAGAGAAGGAACTGCGGCCAGGCCATTGACCCTGGGGGATGATTTCTCACTTTCTGTCTGTCTGTCTGTCTCTCTCTCTCTGTCTGTCTTTCTGGTGAGTGCATGCACCCTATACTAAAAATCTCTCTTAAAAATATTAATTTAAGCCAGTGGTTAGCGACGCCCAACACCGGTGCAAACAAAAAAAAAAAAGTGAACAAGAATTGAAAGATGAAGAAATGGATTTATTTACCAAATACTACTCAGAATGGAAAGGAGGTAGAAAAAACACAAATGAATTTTATAAGATCATTCCCCGGTTTTATTATAGGCTGTCAGCTGAAGATGAAGTTTTGCTACAGAAATTAAGAGAGGAATCCAGAGCTGTCTTTCTACAAAGAAAAAGCAGAGAACTCTTAGATAATGAAGAATTATAGAATTTATGGTTTTTGCTGGACAAACACCAAACACCACCTATGATTGGAGAAGAAGCAATGATCAATTATGAAAGTTTTTTGAAAGTTGGTGAAAAAGCTGGACCAAAGTGCAAGCAGTTTTTTATAGCAAAGATCTTTGCTAAACTCCTTCATACAGATTCATATGGAAGAATTTCCATCATGCAGTTTGGCTTCATCAAACAAGAATAGGCCTCAGTTTATATGATGTCGCTGGGCAAGGGTACCTTCGGGAATCTAATTTAGAAAACTACATACTGAAACTTATCCCCACCTTGCCACAATTAGATGGGCTGGGAAAATCCTTTTATTCTTTTTATGTTTGTACAGCAGTTAGGAAATTCTTCTTTTTAGATCCTCTAAGAACAGGGAAGATAAAAATTCAAGATATTTTAGCATGCAGCTTCCTAGATGATTTATTGAAGCTAAGGGATGAGGAACTATCCAAGGAAAGTCAAGAAACAAATTGGTATTCTGCTCCTTCTGCCCTAAGGGTTTATGGCCAGTATTTGAATCTTGATAAGGATCACAATAGCATGCTAAGTAAAGAAGAACTCTCCTGCTATGGAAGAGCAACCATGACAAATGTCTTCTTAGATCGTGTTTTCCAGGAGTGTCTCACTTATGATGGAGAAATGGATTATAAGACCTACTTGGACTTTGTTCTTGCACTAGAAAACAGAAAGGAACCTGCAGCTCTACAGTATATTTTCAAACTTCTTGATATTGAGAACGAGGGATATCTGAATGTCTTTTCCCTTAATTATTTCTTTAGGGCCATACAGGAACTAATGAAAATCCATGGGCAAGATCCTGTTTCATTCAAGATGTCAAGGATGAAATCTTTGACATGGTAAAACCAAAGGATCCTCTGAAAATCTCTCTTCAAGATTTAATCAATAGTAATCAAGGTGACACAGTTAGCACCATTCTAATTGATCTGAATAGCTTCTGGGCCTATGAGAACAGAGAAGCTCTTGTTACAAATGACAATGAAAACTCTGCAGACCTTGATGATACATGATCTTTGAAAGACTAGACTGTCTTCATTAATGTATGGTGCAGTGGTACATGCAAAACCTTTGAAGCACAATCCTTAGAAATGGTCTAAATAAAACACTGCATATGCCTATAGATCACCGCATATGTTTTAGTTCCTGGTATTTTGGTTGTGACACTATGGAGGCAGTAGGACCAAATATTGCTTCTGAGGAGATGGTTAAGTTCTTGTTCCATTTAGTTCAAAATAAACCTTTGTGATTTGATGCTTGATGAAGGTGTTCAGTTTATGTAATCTTTAAAGGTAAAGGAAGTTTTCATGGACTGTTTTTTATATGAGTCATTCAGAATCTGAATATTTGAAAGAGTTTCTCTTGGGATGTTTTAATAAAAAGTATTCAAATGAAAAAAATATTAATTTAAAAAATAAAATAAAATAAATTTCATACTTGAAGTAAATAGAGATTGGAGAACTATTTTAGATAAAAAGAGTCATGAAAGTAAATACCTTGTACAAATTAGAAAAGGTCAGTAAACTTGAAGACACAATAATAAAAACTATATAAAATGAAGGAAATAAAAACTCATTTTGAAAAATGGAAAGGCCATCAGTAATCTGTGTAACAACTTCCAATTGCCTACCAGAAATATAATGCTACTTTCTGCCAAACAGGATTGTGACACTGCCAAAGGCCTTGGAAATGGCATGCCCACTTACTAGGAATAACAAACGTGAAGAATGAGACCAGTATCTGAAAGGGAGAGGATTGGATGCTAGAGGGTAGGTGGGGAGGGGCAGAGGGAAAACACTTAGCAGAATGTAAGGTATCTCTACTAGAAATGATGTTTATGGTAATAATATCCTTAATCTGATAGCAATGCATTGAGTGCATAATACTGTGCACTAAAGAGATACGTGATGACTGAATGTAAATAAGAAAATTTAAAAATGAGAGAAAAAGAGACAGTTGATCACTGAAGCACATAAATAGTCCCACGTAGAAGTGGCCTCGCTCTGGGACCAGCAGTTAGCATAATGGCTATGTTGCTGGACTCCCATAGTTGACCATGGTTCGTGTCCCGGACCCGGTGGCTTACAACTCACACCGGGTGCCTGTGCATGCGTGCCCAAGATCCCAAGAGGAGAATGGATGAGAAGGGATTGCGGCGTGGTCATCCCCCCGGGGGGTGATGTCTCACTTTCTGTCTCTCTGTCTCTCGCTGTGGCGCCGGCCCCCCAAAACAAAAAAATCTAAAAAAAAAAAAAAAAAAAAGAAGTGGCCACGCTCTAGTCAACAGCTAACTTTTATAAATTTGTAAGTGGAAGTCAAGAAGTTCACCTAGCCAAACCTTTTGCTAATGACTTCCATGGCTTTACATCACTGTTAAGTTGTTACTGCATATAATAAAGATGTCACAATAAAAGAACAAAAGATTCTGGACCTTCATCTTTCATTAAATTTTGTATCACTATTTTTGACTTTGTTTTGTTAGGAAACAGACAATGAAAAATTACCTATCTGAAGGGGGGGGAATGAAAGAAAACGCTGTATAAATTTATAAAATAAAATATTTGAAGTGTTTTTAAGTGAAAAACAAGAGTATATTTCAAAACAGCAAATAGAAAGTTGCCCATATGCATGAATGGGTTTAATGCCACATGGTTTCATTTGTAAAACTACAATCCTAAAACACTAGAAGGGATCAAGTATCTCCTCAGAGTTTAAATACACTTCATACATCAAACCCTTGCTGAATCTGATTTATCTAGCTTCATTTTTTATTTACTTAATAAATAAATAAATTTAATAAATAAGTAATGTCAATACCTTTAGGATGTACCTTACTGACTCCCCAGGGACGTTTATATTACTAGCTACCGTTGAACAAGGAGGAGGAAAAAAAGAACGCATACCTCCTATTATGGTTGAAATCTAAAATAAATTTATTTTTATCTTGATTTAAGCATATCATACTGACTGACTGCTTACCCAAAGCCTCCTAAAGGTCAAAAGGTAACTGTAAAAATTCAATATTATATATTTGTGTTTAATCTAAATCAGGCTTAATTATACTAAACTCATTATTAAGAATAACATCTTCTAGTACCCCTATAGTTAGGGGTCATTCATTATTTCCTTTTAGAAAAATAAATGAAAAAGTAACTTTGTCATTCAGTAAGGTCTCATTCATAATGAATTTCATAGTTCATTCTATATTTTTTACAAAAAAATATTTAAAGTATCTGACATAGTCAAATATAAATTATCTAAAAGTTTTAAGAAAACGGCATTTTCTTCTTTTAGCCTATTTATTTAAACAAATCTTAGACCAATTTCTACTTAAAATGTATCAACGATTTAATGTTTACAGTACTTTAGCAGTGTTTAACAAGTGTCATTATTACTATAGAACTTACTTTCCCTAATACTGATTGTAAAAGAAATTATTTCTAAATATGAGTAAAGGCATGTGCCCATATTCAACTGAGTAACAAGATGCCTTTTTTTTTTTTAAGAACAATCATAGAAAATACAAACGTACATAAATGTACACACACTTTCTGTTTACCACACACCAGGAAATTTTATCTCATTTTATCTTCCCGGTAACACTATGGAATAGAATATATTATCCTAATTTTACAAATGAGGATACTGAGAGACAAAAGTCCAGTGACTTGGCAGTGGTCACAGTATAGCAAGCAGTCCAATCCTAGAACCAAACCAACCAGTCTGATTCCAGTGCAGAAGACAAACGCTGCATATCCAGTTTGAGGTGAACCAAAGCCAACCCAAGGCTGTACTATTCAGCAGATAAAAACGAATATCGAGGAGCACAGTGTAACACACGAGGTGGCAGACATCATATGTGGGCAAATCTGGTTTTTGGTGTATGTTTGTTTTGTTTTGTTTTCCTTGTAAATGACCAGATACAGACTATGCCAGAAGGAAATAGGCCAAAATGTTAATCTTTAGCACTGCACAACAAGATCTGGACACATCGTTCTTCCTTTCTAATTTTTGTCCTTTTAAAAACTGACAAAAAGTGTGAATCTTTTTTATAACCAAACAAGAGAAAGAAAATTAAAATGCAAAAGGAAAGTTTGACAGACTTCAAGAATGCTTTATTTTGACACTATGGCTGATGCACTTATCTATAGTTGAAGGTGATAAAAGATGGCTGAAGATTATGGCTATTTATTCCAAAAAGGTTTACGAGAACTCAGTACTATAGGAGAGCAAAAGTAGAAATATATATATAGTCTGAATTCGAAAAGGACCATTTAAAACAAATAAAAAGAGGTGAAGCAAAGGAAAATATTAGTAGTACAACTAAAAATCTGAAGAAAGATTTTAATGACTAATACATGAGTACTTAAGATTACACAAAAGTAAAAACGAATGTGTTTCAAAAAGGTCTGAGCTAATAAACATTTAGTTACATATTTAAAGATTTCCCAGGGAAACCATGGCAGTCTGTGGAGAATCATTATATATCACTGTGTTTCTAAGCTAAGCATTTTGTGCTCTGTATTACACCCACCGCTAGGCATTATTTGCTCCTACCATACATAGAATTCCTGAAACTTGAAATTTTAATTTTTCACTTTTGGACTTGAAACCTTCATTTCAACCACCTCCTATATTAACTTCCTAGCACTGCTTTTTCTGCTGTTCGAATTAAATAAGGCTTTATAATTTTTGTACTGTTTCTGAACCTAAGACAAAACTGATTCCTTCGTCTTTTTCATAAAATTCACTTCATAAATTACATAAAAATCACTTAAACTCTATATGAGTGTCCTCAGAGGTATATTACCTTCAATTACATGCCTTTAAAAAATTAGTAGGCCTGGGGCCAGCAGTTGTCATGGTGGTTAAAGTGCTGAACCCCACATGACCAACCGCAGTTCAACTTCCAGACCTGCGCAGCTTGAAAATCACGCCAGGCACAAATGTGCATGCATGCCCAAAATCATCAGAGGAGACTGGAGGGGAAGGAATTGAGGCCTGGTCATCTCCCCTGGGTAGTGATTTCTCACTTTCCCTCTCACTGCCTCTCTCTGGAGAGCATACATGCCCTTTGGCAAAAATCTAAATAAATAAAAATTTTTAAAAAGATTGGTAAACTGTAAGTATTTCGTATAGTACAATAAATAAGAGGACATTTAACTATTTCTTTGATAGTAATAATGAAACTGCTTAGAAAAAACTGATTAGAAATAAAAGTAGCAACCTTTTTACATTTGGGGCGTCTTCTTCATATAAACATTTTTACTTACTAGGAAATTAAATATACTCACTCAATTTTGTGTTCTATGGCTTCACATTTGTTCTTACCAGTATCCATTTGCCAGACATACACGGAGCCATCTGAACATCCCACTACTAGGTAATCATCAGAAGGCCTCCATTTGATTACTTGAATAGGGAAAAGGTGACGAGAAGCCAGCATGATGCATTTTTTCTCTCGCAAACTTAGAAGTCCTACTGAATGGTCACTGGCTACAGAGCAGATGCAATGCTGCACTCTTGCCTGAAAAGAAAAACAAACCTTAAATATATTTACATTAAATGCAGAATTTGAAGTGAATCCAGTATTCAACCACTTAAACCAAAATTAATTATATATTCACTACCACTGAAAAATAACCTTGATATTAGGTGGTGTTGAAAATGCATATCTTTATGTTATATACAAAATTTCTAGTTCAATCATCAAAACACTTTTGAAAATACAAAATTAATCCTTGGTTAAAGATTGCAAAAGAAGCCTTGGAAAATCTGCTGTTCACATGTGAAGATAACCTTACAGAAATGATTGCTATTTCTGAGCAGGCAAAGCTGGAAAAAAATTGATCTGTTATTATGTGTTCTTTCCACAGTACCAACTTTCCTTTGTCTGCTGCTAGTGCTGCTCTCCGCAGTGCTTCTTTCTGTCCGTGACTCTGTCATTTAGACCCAGTGTTCTTCCCTGCCACCTTTGCTCAAAAACAATACCCTCACGAGCCATCTCTCACAGTCATTTCTATGGGGCTGGGGCACAGATCTGCATTCTCTGTAGGTACATGTCCCTGTTTCCTTCACAGATTCTGTTTCTAATGTTAGCAGGTGCACCACCTCGGACAACCACACAATAGCTGATTAAACATTCTATATATTTTCTGCTTGTCTCTAATTTTTGACTTTCAGTTCCTTTTTGGAACGAGATAAAGACAGTGAAGATTTACATTAGCAAAAGAGAGAGGAATCAAGAACCTAGAAAATTAAGAATTAAAGTCTTTAAATTTGTGTATGACAATTTATAAACTGATTAAACCTTAACTTAAAAAGAAAGAAAAAAATTAAGTGAAATTACAGTACTCTCTCACGTCATCCTAAAGGAAATCATATGAAAACAGTCACCTGAAACTCATTATTGTATATAATGTAATTATTTAAGGAAGATGAAGCTTGCTACACCGTATAGCCTCCCTTCTTTGCGATTTAAAGGAAAAACTTGCCAAACCTCACCAGGCTGGGTTTTTCCTAAGTAAACAGACTGTTTTTCTACCTAAAGATCAGTATCTTGCTGATTCCCCAAATGGGGAATGTTGACAGGTGTTAGGTGAAAAAAGAGGGGAAGGCTGGTAGCCAAATGTGCATGGGAAACACTGTTGCTTCCTAGTCATTGTTTTCAAGGCTTCTTTCTTTCTTTCTCTCTTTCATGAGAAAGAACAGATGAGCACGTTCAAACAGGGTGGCACACAACAATCCTACCCGCTGCCTTTCCCAGCCAGTCCTTCCCATACATGCCCCATGTTGACCAATGGAACAAACTCCAATGTTCCATGTGACTGCCAGCATTACAGAACGTTGGTGTCATTGTGTTTTTAAGCACAGAACTTCCAAGAACCTTCAAAATGCTGATAAGAATTGTAATAATCTCTACAAGGGGATGCATCATTCACCTCTAAATTTGTCTGACCTTGTTAGTCTTGTTAGACCTGGTTTTAGAGGAACACACTTGGGGGAAAGCTGCTATAACTGGCCCCTTCTACGTTTTGACCTCTAAGAAACTCAGGACTCAGTGTTCAGCCAACCAGAGTGCTGAGGCTAGGGTTGGATCTTGGACACATATACCCAAACATGACTGGTCAGTGGCCTCCTCCCTTTACCAGCTTTCCCTTTATTTTTAACTTACTAAATTAGGTTCATTTCTGTAAATAACCTAATATCAGTTTTTCAATGAAGAAGGGCATTACTAAAACAAAGATAACAGTAAGACTTACTTAACCATTTACTATGTCCTTAAATTCAGGTGTTTTAATCTTCTATTCCTTGTGACTAGTCTATTTGTACTTCCTATTTTATAATTTAAACACAATACTTAGCATAGCAAGTGTTTACTAATTTTAAAAGTTAAGTACAGTAAGTTCAGAAAAATGGTGTAATAAACCTTATAAAATACAGAATTTTCTTAAGCATTTGTTAAGACTACTTCATTTTCTCTGATAAACATTCAACTGAAATATGAAACATGATTTCATTTAAATATATATATATATA
>NW_006159442.1:793191-812737 GCF_000334495.1 Tupaia belangeri chinensis | reverse complement strand
GTACAGTAGTAAAACACAATACTCTGCAAGGCTAACCCACATGACAAGGTTCCAGGTTCATGTCCAGAGACCTCCCTGACTATGCCAAACATGTATAAGCCCATGAACTGTGTCTAGCTGAGGCTAGGCGTAGATCAAGACCCTGTCAGGGGTAATGTCTCTATGTCTTTCTATTTCTGTCACACATAGAAATAAATAAACTTAAAAACAAAAATAAAAACAAAAACAAGGGACAGGTGAATTTGGGCACATAAAAATTAATTTTATAGTTAACAAAGTGGCAAGTTTAAAAAAAATCACTTAGGGAACCAGCAGTTACAGTAATGGCTATGTCGCTGGACTCCCACGTAGTCGACCGCGGTTCGCGTCCCGGACCTGGTGGTTTAAAACTCACGCTGGGCGCGTGTGCATGTATGCCCAAGATCCCGAGAGGAGAATGGAGGAGAAGGGACTGCGGCATGACCATCCCCCCTGGGGGGGTGATTTCTCGCTTTCTGTCTCTATGTCTCTGTCTGTCTGGCGAGCGCACGTGCCCTATAGTGAAAAACCTCTCAAAAAAAAAAAAACCTCACTTAGACCAGCAGGTGGCATGGTGGCATGGTGGTTAAAGGCACTGGATTCCCACATGGCAAACCATGGTTCAAGTCCTGGACCTGGTGGCTTGCTCTCTCACTTTCTGTCTCCCTCTCTCTCTCTCTCTCTCTCTCTCTCTCTCTCTCTCTCTGATCAAACTGAAAAATAATAATAATAATAATAGTAATAAAGTTAAATAAAATATTTTTTTAAAAATCATTTAAATTTAGGCATATTAGAATAAAACTCGGTAAATATACAAGGTGGGAATCTTAAAAGCGCATTAAAAATGTGTATTATGGAATAACTGTGCATGGATTTTAAAATGTTTTATACTTAAATAAACCTGCACTTTGATTCCATTTTCCATGAACTTTTTGAAGTCTCCCAATACAAGTATCATGCTTCTTTTATTCTGTTATTTCCACAGTACATAAAATACTTATCTGTTGCACTAGGTATCACTTAAAACAACAGATGGTTTATACCACAGCTGCTTTGCATTTCTAGATTATCATTAATACTAACTCTGCATTTATCAAATAAATCCATTTTTCATTTTATAAAAAGGGATTGTTGCTGAATTGATGATTAATTGTTAATTTCTATTTTGCAACACCAATCTGCTAAAAAGTATGCATTTTATTTGTTTCTCTCATCAGAGAAACAGTGATATTTTTCTCTAGGTACAATTAATCAAAAAGAATGATTGCTCAACAGCATTCCCTTTAATATTCACATCCTTCCGTCAGGCAATGGTCAGACACAGTGCTCACATTAGTCACTATTTTTGATTCTGCTATTTCCATTCATGGAGCTCTCCAAAGTTTTGGGGCCAGCAGGTGCCATGGTGATTAAGGTGTTGGACTCCCACAAGGCCGACCACAGTTCAAATCCTGGACCTTGCAGCTTGCTTTCTTGCTTTCCCTCTCTCCCTCTCTCTGTCTGTCTGGTGAGTGCACATGCCCTATGGCATAATTGAAAAAGAATAATAATACTAAATAAAATAAATAATTCTTAAAATAAGTATTAAAAAAAGAAAAAGTGCTAATCCTTAATTAGTACCACACATCTAACTTGCTAGTCCCCAAGTCTCAAGTCATTTCATTAATGTTCACATATACTCTATTCATTCCTTTTCAAAATGTAGAGAAAATGAAGAATGAATCAATATGAACTTTTGCCAGTATGGTTTACTACGTTAGCTGTTCCTACAATTAAGATCTATCATCGACGTCAACATCTGAGGTGATATCACTGAGCTACATGTGCTCTCTGCTAAATATCTCCCTCCACAGCTTATAACCTAGTACTGAGAGGACCAGAGCCATTAAGCAGACAAAAACGGCTTTTCCATTCCTATGAGAAACTTGACCTTTGGCATTACAACCCCTCAAGAGAAGTTTCACTGTCAGAACTTTCACCCTCCCCATAGATATGCAGCAGATAATTTCAAAGATTTAAGAAGATGCAATCCATCTTCATGAGAAGATTTAAAAGCTCTACATCAAGTTGTTCCTCTAAAAGAAAGAAAGAATGTCCTAGACAAATATTAAATAATAGCATAGAATCAGTCTTTAAAAGTAGATTATGGGGCCAGTTCATGGCGTGGTGGTTTGGGTGGCTGCATCTCTCAGGGCTAACCCACTTCCCATGGAAGATGCTTGCTTGCTCGCTCACTCGCGCGCTCTCTCTCTCTCCCCCTTCTCTCTCTAGCAAGTGCACATGCATGCTGGCAAAATTAAAAACACACACACAAATGATAGCAGATTAAAAAGTGTAATTCTATAAAGGTTATAAAAGAGAGCTCTAGCTCCAAAACTTCTGGCTTTTTTGTTTCCACGTGATGCCTTCTCTTCTAACACATATTATTTACCTAGATATGTATTAAAGAATAATTTTATTCCTCTTTCTCATATTGTGATAATGATGAAAACTGGCAAATAATATGCTCTACCCTCAAAAAAATTTTGATCAAAAATAAAAATTACATATCCCTGTAAATTATAGTAAATAACTGAAGCATTAACTTTAGCTTTACTGTAATAAAAAAAAAAAGTCTGGAAATAGCCAAAATGATCAAGAATAAAAACAAAAAAAAATCAATATTACTAAGCCCAAGAAAGCATAGTTATTAGAGGTACTTAACTCACAAGAAAAGATAGGTCTCTGCTTTTTGAATATGGATTAAAATAAATCTAATTTTTCTTCTTTCAAGGAAATGTCAGTCCAACTTGTATAAAGAAAACTGACCTAGAGTGGAAATGGCCCATACTGTAACAAACCTCATTAATTTTGACTCCACTAATTAATTCTGAGTTGATGGTTACCTTTGCAGCCTGTGTGAAAACAAATTAATAGTATAAACAAAGCAACTGTCTAGCCTACTTAAATTTAAAGGAAAAAAGACCATTAAAGACCCACTTTGGTATTAATTTTAATACAAACAATGAACAGAGTAATGATAAATAATTCCCAGCTATCTGTTAAATGAAAGCACTTAAATAAGTTGCTAAAACACAATTGACTTGGTTTTCTCTTATTTGTCCTTAATATTTATAACTTATATTTCTTCTGAATTAGGACACAGCTTCCCTGCACATGGGCTGAATTGTCACAATTCCTTTATCGTTTCATTTTGGAGATCTGGGTTACTCAACATGTACTTCATCTACAATGACTAATTCTACTTGACTTTTTTTCCCCATTTCTACCTGATGCTAAACATGATTTAACACTAAGAGCATTATAAAAAGAAAATGCATACAACATCAAAACTGAAATTAAAATAATGGTACAAATAGAAATGTGCATCTCAAATATTTAAAAGTATTTGTAAAGTATCGATGGGCCAAATTTCTTTGATCACAAAATGATATATTTTAAAATATGTGAAATGTATTCCCAATATATGTATATTTATAATTATATATGTATTTCTGTGTTAACATATCATGCACATTGTAAAACATGAATATATACTTTAAAAGGAGGACTTGAAGTTTAAATAAACAAATTTAAGAAGAAATGGAACAATGCTTCAATGTCTTCACTAATGTTAATAATTGTTAGATTAGCCAATACTTTAAGGCACGATTTATGTCCTTAGGAAGGTTTCACTGTTAATGACAGTGGATGTCAGTGCATATTTTATATGATTTTTTTTTTTGGCTGCCCTCCTGCCAGGTTGATCAAATAAGCATCATTTGAAACTCAAAGTTGCTGATGAACAGGTATTTTTTTTCCACCACAATTAGTCGCATGGCCTAGTAGTTAAGGGAGCTAGATCCCACATGGCCAGATGCATAGTTTAAATCCCAACCCAGAAGCTTGAAAAGCAAATGGGGCATGCGTGTGTGCCCTAGTACCCCAACAGAAAGAAGCACAGGAGAAGGGATCATGGCATGAGCACGCCCTACTAGGGCATGCTTTCTCCCTCCCCCTCTCCAGGAAGTGCATGGACTTTCTGGCTTACAAACAAAAAGAAAGAAAGACAGAAAGACAGAAAGACAGAAAGACAGAAAGACAGAAAGAAAGAAAGAAAGAAAGAAAGAAAGAAAGAAAGAAAGAAAGAAAGAAAGACCTTCCATTAATATTTTCTCTGCCTATTTTGTAATGGCTAGGTTAAGAACTACGCAAAATACAGGGGCCAGCCCAAGGCTTGGTGGTTACGTAATTTGCAGATCCAGGTGGCTTAGAAAACATTCCAGACACATGTGTAAGCATGCCCAAAATCCCAAAAGGAGAGAGAGAAGGGATTACAGTCTGACTGTGTACCACTGAGGGTGCTTTCTCATTTTTCTTTCTCTGGTCTCTTTCTTTCTCTCTTTCTTCTGTCTTTTTCTGATAAGAGCACATGCCTTCTGGCAAAATTATTTTCAATAACACAAAGAACTAATGAAATAGTCATCTGCAAATTGTAAGCACAATAGGTGACAGCATCACTGTTGCCCTCCTTGGGCCAAGCCCACTTTCAACCACCCAATATGTGAAAGGAATGAAAGCAACAGCATCTGTCCATCTACTAAATGCTCATGAAGCACCATTACCTCAGATTAAAAAAAAAAAAAAAACTTAAAGTTCTAGTATGTTCCTCCCATATGCCAATTGACTTTCTCATAGTCTACTTTGGCAATCATTGTTACCAACTGACTTTAAAGAGTATAAAATGAATTCCACTGGAAATTTATTATTATGGAGCAGAGCTTAGAAGGGACCAATGCAGCATCCCATCAACTTGGCTAGTATCTTATGGGCAAAAATTATGTAAATCTGTCTTCCAAACCCTTAATTCTGCCTTAGAACCAATATGTACCATGACATCAAATGATAAGTAAAAGGCTAACAAACAATAAAAGCAACAGAATATTTCCGAAGTAAAAATCTTATTTTTACTTGTTGAAAAAAGTAAGAAAACTGGGGCAAGGAGAGGGTAGGAGGGTAGGAGATACTGGAATCAAACAAGTATACACTGAGGCCAATTATTATTTTTCAAAGAATTCTAATACTACACTAAAGTCGGTAGTATTTGCCAGTAAATAATCCTCACAGTACATTAGTGCTGAACAGCAGAATGCCACAAGCTATCACAGAATCTGATAGAGTCAGAATATACCACCTAGGTCATCCAGTCTGACCTGGCGCATTTTACAAGACTTCATTTTAAACCATTCCCAGAAACCTCTTATGTAACCTGTTCCTAAGCATCTGCTGTGAGTTACAGAAAGTAGAGACAGCTAGTTTATACCATCTACTAGCTCCCTGGGGAAATGATTCCACTTTCCAATGGTTCCTGATGTAAATAATATATTTTTAATCTTCTACTTTGCTAATCGGTTTTCTAAGCTAAATTATCCACATTCTTCCTATCATTTCAGCAGCCGTCTCTTATTTATTCCAAACAATTTTTACCTTTGTTGGAATATTCTGTCAGAGACAGATGCTGTCTCTCCTTTTAAATATGCCCATCATCCGACGAGCTATAAATGACCAGCTTCTTTGCTCATAAATCAATCCCACTATTCTCTTAATCATTATTTCTTGCACTTCCCAGAACTCTTTCTATGGAACATAAACGTGCAGCTAAGATGCATCATTTATCATTTCTAAATACTCAATCTGAAAAGAAAAAAAAGAACTTATGAAATTAAATGTTAATTGCATCTGCACAAAACTAGATTTAAAAATAAAGTTTCAGACAACCACCCTTCTTTAAAAAAACAAAAACAGTAGAGTACTGTTTCTTTAATAGCTGTTTTAGAAAAAAAGACAATGTGGTCCAACCAAAACACTGACTAACCAACTAATTGGATAATTATATTCTATATGACAATAAGACTTTTAAGGACTAGTTTTAACAGCTTCCTTTATTCACTGTATACAAAAGAAAACAATGCAGAAATAGTGTGCTAATTGGTTCTCCATCTTTCTTCAACTGCTTCCTTATTAGGAAAACAGCAAACGAATGCAAAATATTTAAACAAGATTAAGAAGATACTGACTATTAGAGAAAAAAAAGTTTCACTTATTCAATGACATTGTGATGTTAGCTTAGGGAAGAAGAGACCATTTTATCCTTACCTCACCTCTGCCATAAACATAAATAAATTTCTGCCATAAACATATATAAATTTCAGACAGATTAAAATATTTTCTTTGTTTTTAAGCCAGCCGTTGTTTTCAATCAAATTTTATCAAATTTCTGGGTAAGATTCTCAGTTTCAAAAATATGAAACAAACTATGCAGAAAAAAGATAAACTGGATTACATAAAAAACAAAATTATCTGTAGTTTAAAAAATGCAAAAGTGGGACCAGCAGATGACATAATGGTTAAATCACTGGACTCCCAGAAGGTTGACTGTGGTTAGAACTCCAGAACTGATGGCTTGAAATTCATGTCAGACATGTGTGTATGCGTGCCCAATATACTAAGAGGAGAATGGAGAAGGGATTGTAGCGTGACCATCCCCCCCATCCCAGGGGCTGATTTCTCACTTTCTGTCTCTGTCTTTCTCTGTCTCTCCAGTGAGTGCCCTCGCCCTATAACAAAAACACACAGAAAGCTCTTAAAAAATAAAAAGTAAATAATAAACCAGAAGAAAATTCCAACTACGACAGAAACCACATAAGCTTAACGTTTTAATTAGTAGCTCATAAAAGCACTTATAAAGATAAAAGGACAAGAAGAAATACATTTTTAACAATTATCACTAATATCCTTAGAGAAAATTTTTAATATCTGTAGTAATCAAAGAAAAGCAAATTCAAACAATAAGATACTATTTCCACCTGGCAACTTAGCCAAAAATTCTAAAAATGACATTAGCAAACAGTCAACATTATGGGGTTCTTACTTTGTGCTAAGTGAGGTTCTAAATGCTTAACAGTAATTCATTATAGCCTATCAACAACCCTTTCAGGTATATATTAATACTATTTCCTTTTGACAGAGGTAGAAACTACAAAGCATGGAAGTAGTAACATCTTAGGATAGCAAGGGGCAATAAAACAGGCAATGAATGCACAGGATAATTGATAAGATACTTCAGCACCCTTAAAAATGTTAATAACCTGGGCCAGATGATGTGGTGGTTAGGCCACTGGACTCCCATACGGCCAACCACGGTTTGAGACCCAGATCCAGCAGCTTGAAATTCATGGTTTGAGCATGTGTGTGCATGTCCAAGATCCCAAGAGAACTGAGAAGGGATTGCAGCGTGGCCATTCCCCCAAGGGGTGATTTTTCACTTTTTGTCTCTCTGGCAAGCACGTGCACCTTACAGCAAAAAATCTCTCTAAAAAACAGCTAGGAACCTATTACACAAAAATACTGAAGTTTTAATCTGGAAAATATTCGAGGAGGGACAGCCCTGTAATGCAGTGTTCAGTGAGTGCTGCACATAGAAAGCTAGAACCTACAGCGACAACAGTAGTTTGACTCCTGGACCTGAGAGCTTGAAAACTCATGTGCACACAAGACCAAAATCCTGACAGGATGTTGAAACAGAGGAAAAGAACTGCGATGTGACCATGCCCCATTAGGAGGAGTGCTCGCATGTGCTCTCTCTCTGGCAAGTGCACATGGCCGCTGACAATTAAAAAAAAAAAGAAAGAAAGAAAGAGAAAAGTACTCACGGAATCTATGTAAAAGGTATAATCATAAATAGAAGAAAATTTTTATAGACAAAGATATTCACTATCGGATTATTTACAATAGTAGAAAATGTAAAAAATTAATTTACAAGGTAGGAGAAATGTTGAGTGAATAGTGTCCACAATGAGGCAAGAAAGTTTTGCTTAGCCTATGATGTATACCCTAAAAGAACCAATAAATGGGTCAAACGTCTATTCTCGATTTTTTTTTTTTTTGAGAGAGATTTTTGCTATAGGGCATGTGCACTCACCAGAGAGAAAGAAAACAAGAAATCACAACCACCTCCCAGGGGGCATGGCCAGGCCACAATCCCTTCTCCTCCATTTTCCTCTTGGGACTTTGGGCACACATGCACATGTACCTGTTATGCATTTTAAGCTGCTGGGTCTGGGACTCGAACTATGGTCAACCATGTGAGAGTCCAGCAAGTAACCATTATACCATCTGCTTGACCCCAAACATCCACTCTTGATCATTAGGTCATGCTGGCAAGTCCTAGCAAGAGTCATATTCCTTTATGACCTATCCACAAATGTCCAGAAGAAAGGATCCTCTCAGACAATTGATATATCTAATGCTCAGGACTACAATTTCCAAGATAATAGAACAGAGTAAATCCTTTTATCCAGTTGCTGTCTCTTGGTAACTCGCCACAGCTATCTCATATAATAAAAAGATGCAAAGTCAGACTGGCGGAGACTCATTTCTAATATGGACAGATTTTTTTGTTATCGTTATTAGTATTTTTAGAGATTTTTGCTATAGGACGCATGTGCTTGCCAGAGAGACAGAGAGAAAAATGAAAAACCAGTCCCCGGAGGGTGGGTGGGGGTGGGGGATAGCCACAGCGAAATCGCTTCTCCATTCGCCTCTCAGGATTTGGGGCACGCACGCACATGCACCCAGTGTGGGTTTTACACAACTCGAACCCCAGTCAACTACGTGGGATTCCAGTGACATAAACATTATGCCATCTGCTGGTGTCTAGGACAGGTTTTTAAACCACTGGGTCATACATGGGAAACAAGAAAATGAAAGCAGTTCCTGATAAAGGAACAAGGTACATCCCCAATAGAAGCATACAGCATTGGGAATTAATGAACAATGGCCCAGATTTAGGCCTTTAATACCCAAATAAGGATGAAGATAAATGAAAATAGAAACAATAACAACAGTAATGATCTAATGAGTTCCTCTTATAGGCCAAGCATGACTCCTAAAGTTAAACCAGTGCTTCACAGAACATGCTCAAAGATACTAAGTAACTTGCTAATGTCTCTACAAGGCAAAGGTGCGAATCCAAGTCTGTCTGGTTCTAAAGACCCTGCGGACAGAACTGACTAATCAGTCAGGGTTCCACTATTTCAAACTCCATATACGTACTTCGAGGTTTTCGTCAGCTCTTTTTCAAAGTGTTCACTATTGGGGGAACCAGCAGTTAGCATAATGGCTATGTCGCTGGACTCCCACGTAGTCGACTACGGTTCTCGTCCCGGACCCAGTGGCTTAAAACTCACACCGGGCGTGTGTGCGTGCATGCCCAAGATCCCGAGAGGAGAATGGAGGAGAAGGGATTGCGGTGTGACCATCCCCCCTGGGGGGTGATTTCTCGCTTTCTGTCTCTATGTCTCTCTCTGTCTGTCTGGCGAACGCACGCACCCTATAGTGGGGGAAAAAAAAAAAAAAAAAAAAAAAAAACCTCTCCAAAAAAAAAGAAAAAAAAAAGTGTTCACTATTGGCTAGGAAAAAATACTGATAAAGAAGGCAATGATATAAAAACCAATTTTTTTTGTCTGCTTTTACTACACATTCTTCCCCCCCAGCCTTCTATCACTCCATTTTCATTTCACTTTGCTAGCGTGTTAAATCTTTCTTTAGACGAATACCTTGAATATTTTACCTTTCAGTACAGTTTCATATTATTTTAACTTTTTTCTTCCAGAAATCCTACCTAAAAAGGAGCTGATGCCCACATACACCTCTCTTTCAGTACATACAAAACCATTATTCTGATCTCTTGGTTATTTTCAAAGTAAAGTATATATGATCAAATTACTGCCAGTATTTGCCTAAATTCAAATGACAGTCTTTATAAGTAGTAGATAGATCCATCTAATACTACTCAGGAAAGTCTATCAAGTGCTCCAGACTCCTCTACATAGCATACAAAACTCTAAGTCCACCTGCAAACAAAAACTGCTCAGGTACCATGGGTGACTTTATACACACCCACAAAATTAATATATCTAAATACCATGGATAACGTCCTTCTTCAAAGTCTGAAGGCTGACTTTATAATCTTTGCTATATATTTCTTCAAGATTTAAATAAACAAACAAACTTACCATAATTTTTCTCAAGCTGCTTTACAACTGTCTGTTTGCTATTCTGACTCCCTAACTAAATTCCAGCAAACAGAACTATAGCTTATCCACTATTATACCATTGGTTCTAAAAAGTACATGGCATGCAATAGGTAGTCAGGTACTTGCTGAATGAATGTCTAATAAAAAACATGATGTACCTAACTGAATGAAAACCTTCAAAGATCATTCCTTTTTTCCTAACAATTCTGCCATTTTAAAATAAATTTTGAGCTGGACTCATAGCTTAATGCTTAAAGGATCCAGCTCCCATATGGCTAACTGGTTCAAATTGTGGACCTGGCAGCTTGAAAAACAATGAGTACATGAGCACGGGTGCCCACATTCCTGACAGGAGAGGAGTGGAAGTAAAAGACTGTGGCATGACACACCCCACTGACGGGTGCTCTCTCTCTCTCTCTCTCTGGTGAGCACACATACCCTCAGGCACTAGAAGGAAAAAAGAGAAGATGTACTTTAAACCGTCTTGAAATTGCTTGTGATCAAGCTCCTCGAGAAAAATTAGTCTTTGCTTCATATACTACTTTCTTTTCAACCCCCAAAACACATCAGTTTAAACAACTATTCCATTCGCAGGGTTTGGTAGCAAATCTCTCTATTACTGAAAACACATTTCATGCTTGATGGAGTCTTCTCTATTACCAAAGATATGATTTAGTGAATGGCAAAAAATGTGTGTGATCTGAAAAGAAACTAGAATATAAACAGATTTAATTTAATATCTAAGGAGACATCCCAAAACAAAAAATTACTAAATTTCTGAAATGTTTGTCATGGTACGAGCACAGCCAGGTAAGGATACATTCTTTCTCGGGACGTCTCACTGACAGCCCTGCGGTGTAGCACTGACTTTTCAGCCTCCTACACAAAAGATAGGATGGTGTTACAAAATATAAATATAAGGAAAACATATATATTAGGAAATAGTCAACTTTCACTTGAATACCATAACACTTGGTAAGAGTGAAAAATGTGGGAAAGATAAAATCGTAAAGAATGTAACCTACTCAGAATGCACAACCAATATAGTAGTAACCTACTAATACACTTGGGATTGTAAATAAGAGTAAGAGCTATATTTATATAAACTCTATGTAAAGTCATTTACAGGGCTAGAAAATGGGCAAGGTTTTAAACTATTACAAACAAGATGATAGAGAACTTGGGTTAAAATGGTTCCTGTACAAACCTATTACTAATCTTTTGAAACATAATTTGGCAATATATATTCAAAAGCCTTTAAAAATTAATATGTCCCTTTTTTACACTAATCCCAAATTTAAGGATTTATCCTAAGAAGCCATTCTAGATTTACAAGAATATTTAGCCACACTAATTCTCACACCAACTGTTGATAAGAGGAAAACTATTTAAAAAGCAATTTTTTTCAATTTCCAATAAAATTAAATATAGAAGGACCAGCAGGTGACACAGTAGTTAAGGTGCTGAACTCCCACATAGTCAACCATGGTTTGAGTCTAGTTCCTGGTGGCTTGAATCATGCCGGGGACCAGCAGATGGTGTAATGGCTATGTTGCTGGACTCCTGTGTGGTTGACCACAGGTTGAAGCCCAGACCCAGTGGCTTAAACTCACGCTGGGCACATGTGCGTGTGTGCCCAAGATCCCGAGAGGAAAATGGAGGAGAAGGGACTGCGTGGCCATCACCCGTGGGGGGTGATTTCTCGCTTTCTGTCTCTCTGTCTCTCTCTGTCTTTCTGGAGAGCATATACACCCTAAAGAAAAAAAACTCTCAAAAAAAAAAAAAAAAAAGTTGGAACCAGCAGATGGCATAATGGTGACATCACTGGACTCCCACATAGAAGAATATGGTTCGAATTCCAGACCCGGAGGCTTGAGACTCACACCAGCCGTGTGTGGATACATGCCTAAAATCCTGAGAGGAGAATGGAGGAGAAGGGATTGCAGTGTGGCCATCCCCCTGAGGAGTGATTTCTCACTGTCTCTCTGTCTCTCTGTCTCTGGCGAGTGCATGTGCCCTATAGCAAAAATCTCTCTTAAATAAAAGAAAAAAAAATCAGACCATCTCTAGAAATACCTGTATCTCCCATTACTTGCATTTATTTAAAAAAACACAATTTCCAATGATGGTGCTTGATGCACAAAAATATATGAAAATGGTCTCAAAATCTTAGAGAATTAAGTGTGAAGGGAAAAAGGAATGGCATAGGACATTTTGTTCTCATGATGTACCTTATTAGAAAAATGTTAGATCTCTTTCCTGCTTTTGCTTAATTTATATTAACAAAGTTCACTCTGCTTGGCTTCAAAGATTGTGCTATAATTGTAGATACTAACTATTAAAAGTAATATTCATTAAATTATAAACAAAAATTCTGATTAAAAAATGTGAGATTAAGGACTAATTCAGACAAAAGCTTTTGGAAATTTTTCAGAATAAAAGTACAATATATTACAAAGAAAACCTAATTTGTTAATTTCCCTTACTAGCTGTGAATATTAGCCACAGATAGTCACACATACCATTTTACCAGACCTGTCTCTAACAGCTAGGAATCTGATACTGTCAAACAGAAGGCGCAAATGTTGGCGTTCAGGTTAGATACCTGACATTCTTGTTTTCACGAATCTATGCTGCCCCCTTCTGGATGTATCTGGAGATTATGTAACAATAGAAGTTTAATGAACTGTAATACTAAGGGACTTTAAAAGGCTCATGGAAAATGCATGCTATAGAAAATCAGCAAACAAAAAACACATCAAATAAGATGAGGATGTTTATATCCTTGATATCCTTTATATCCTCGAAATTGTATGCAGGCTTTGTAGAACCACACTGTACCCCACAAAGATGAACAATGATTACACATAAACCTGAAATGACAATAGGAAAAGGAAAAACAGAAACAACTATGCTTGAATATCAAAATATTTTACACCAAAATTAACTCATATTTTAATTTCATTTTTCTGCAAGCTTCTGAAGTTCTCTCATAAATAAAAAGTAATCCCTTTTCACTGTTATACTAAAAACTTAGTCTAAGTGCTCAAGGGAAGAAACATATTGGTAGTAAATAATTTTTTAAATTATTTTTATTATTCAATTTCATTTATTCATTCATTATTTTAATTTGACCAGAGAGACAGAGAGAGAGAGAGAAGAAGAGAGAGGGAGGGAGGGAGGGAGGGAAGGAGGGAGAGAGAGAGGGAGAGAGAGAGGGAGAGAGAGAGAGAGAGAGAGGAGAGAGTGAGAAAGCAAGCCACCAGGTCCGGGACTCAAACCATGGTCGGCCATGTGGGAGTGTTCCAGCACCTTAACCACTACGCCACCTGTCTGTCCCCAGTAAATAATTTACTTTAAAAACATTTTCCAAAAATTCTATTCTGAATAGTTCAAACAACAGAAGAAAAAAAAGCTCTTATAACTTAACTATCAAGGCAAATGTGAAGAAAATAAATATCAAATACATATTTGAATAATTAAATAAAACATGACACTTAAGTCATTTATTTATTCATTCCCTTCCATACTCTTCACTCCCAAAAGAAAACCAAGATCTGAATTTGGCACTTATCTTTCCAGTTCAAGTCTCATACCTGTACGACATATACATATATGTATCTATACAGCTAAATGTTCTTAAGATGTAAATAAGTGGTACCATAATGCATTACAACATACGAATGTTCCAAGCTGCAGGCTGTACTTGGAAATCCAGCCCCCAATCCAGCCGCAAATCATCTAAGGAAATGTGGACAGCTCTGTGCGAAGACACCAGTACAATTTTCTACTGGACAACTAGTGTTCTTTTTTAATTTCTGAATTTGTACCCCTGTCAATCATATTGATCTGTTTATTAAGGGAAATATTTTTTAAAACACTATTGATGTTTTAAAATTATTTTGTTAGTGTATTTTCCAAAGTCTAGTTTCCTTCTCGGAGAGTAACCTATGTCGGGGGAAGAAAGGATTCTGGGTCTTGAAGAGTAGACTCCTTTGTAGTAGAATTTATAGTGAAAGGAGAACAATATATAATAGGGGAAGGGAAAACAAACTGGCAGGGAGGTGGGCAGAGGTTGGATCATGCTCACGTGTATTGACGTAATTTTAATATAGAGACTTAGAGGACAGTTTCGGTTTCCACATGCCACAGGCATTACAAGTGTCTGCCTTCCCTCGCTCCATCTCCCATCCTCAGATTTCAGAGGCAACTGGGACACTCTTTTGGCCTCCCATCCTGGAGTTCAAATTTTGATCATTCATCCAATTCAACCTCTGATAGCTATTTAAATCTAGGAAGCAGTCTATCTTTAAGCGCTCTATTGTTTAAATTATTTAGTTATCAGAATAAGATTAAACTAAAATTCTAGACTTCTAAAGTACTTAAAAACATGATAGTATAGAAAATCTCTAAAGGATGAATAAGATATTGCACTGAGAATTAAGAGAACCACAAAGCTAGAGAACAGTAGTGAAAAAATGGAGAAAGAAGGTGAGAGTAGAGAAAGATAGACATGCTTCATATAAGTAACCTTTAATACTAGTTCATCATTATCTATTTATAAAATATCTGAAGGTATGATAATGAGGAAAGTGCAGGTGATAATTTAATAAGCCCGTTAAAATTTTAGAAAACCTTTTTTGCTTTATTTTTTGGATTTTGTTTGTTTGTTTGTTTGTTTTGCTATAGGGTACATGTACTTGACAGAGAGAGACAGTCAGAGAGGGAAAGTGAGAAATCACTCCCTGGGAGGTATGGCCATCCCACAGTCCTCTCTCCTTTAGGCTCCTCTTGAGATCTGGGGCAAGCACACACACATACCTGGTGTGATTTCCAAACCATCAGGTATGGTCTCTAACCATGCAATGTCCATATAGGATCCAGCATCTCAACCTCTATACCACCTACTGGCCCAGCAAACCTGTTTTTAAAAAGATTTTTCTAAAAAGATTCCTACATGATCTTTGCAGTGGCAATCTAATTTAATAATAATATGAAGGTGCTGTTTTAAATATGAATCCTATAAAACTATGTAAGAACTATCACTTCTGAACAGCAATATGGAAAGACTAAACCACTCATTTAAAAACAGAAAAAATCAACTTATAATAACAAACGAAAATTATGTGGGACCTTCTTTTTTATTTATGGTATTATAACTTGTATTATTTAAGTGAATAGTTTCATTTCAAAGAAATGTTTCATTTCAGTTACTTCTGTAAGTATATATAGTACATTTTGCTTTCTCAAAAAAAAAAAAAAAAACACCAAAAAGGGAAAAAAAATCAAACTGGATCAACTGGATTTTTTTCCCCACTACATTCGGTAATTTAAGAAACAGAGAAGCCCGCAGGTAGCATGGTGGTTAAGGCACTGGACTTCCACATGGCCAACTGTGGTGTGAGTCCTGGACTCTGTGGCTTGAAACTCATGCTGGGCGTATGTGCATATGTGCCCAAAATCCTGAGAGGGGAATGGAAGAGAAGGGAATGCAGCATGGCCATCCCCCTGGAGCATGATTTCTCACCTTCCCTCTCTGTCTGTCTGTCTGTCTCTCTCTGGCCACCACACACACTCCATGGCAAAAAAACCTTAGAAAGAAAGAAAGAAAGAAAGAAGGAAGGAAGGAAGGAAGGAAGGAAGGAAGGAAGGAAGGAAGGAAGGAAGGAAGGAAGGAAGGAAAGAAACAGAAATGGCAAATAATCTAATATTACAGATCTCAAAACTACCAATCCCAGCACCCCTCATGAAGTCAGTATAGTCAAACCTCACAGCTCTTTCTGAGTAGTTCACTGGAGCTCCCTGTTTCTCTGAGGCATTCTGATATGCTCCTGCCCTCATCCACCACATTTTTTAGTACTTCTCCTTTGCCACTGACCATCTGCCTTGCAGCAAATTTACTTAACACCCTGCCCCATCCTCCTTCTGACAAGCAAGTTTACATTCCCTGGAACACTTAAACACTTTACTTGGCAGATAATACTCCCCAAAAACTTTCTTAATTCTTCTCAATAACCTTTGGACATCACATAATGAATTACTTCAATATTTTATGTGTTCAAAGAGTATCTACCTTCAAAGGGTATCTTAATTTTCTTATTACAGTTTAATTTTATAAAATAATCAGCATCAGGTAAAAATTTAACTATCAGCTAACCAGATTATTCAATGAATCAAACTCAATTTCAAAGCACTCTTCCTAAAAGATTTTTACTATTCTGGAAAAACAATATTAAATGAATGACTTTAAAAAAATGAAAGACAAGGAATCAGTGGATGGCATAGTGGTTACGTCTCTGCACTCCCACATGACTGACCATGGTTGGAGTTCCAGACCTGGTGGCTTAAAAAATCATTACGGGTACATGTGGGGGCATGCCCAAGATCCCAGAAGGAGAATGAAGCAGAAGGGATCGTGGCATGGCCATTCTTGCTGGGGGGTGATTTCTCACTTTCCTTCTCATTGTCTCTGTCTGTCTCTCTCCCCAGCAAGCACACCCACCCTAAGGCAAAAACCTCTTTTAAAAAATGTCTAAGTAAATAAGAAACAAAAAATATTCAACCTATTGATAAAAGTGAACTCTATCTATTAAGGTACTCTACATACTATATCCAGATTTTATTTATCATGTATGAACACATTAATTATTTTTTATGAGGGAGGGGAGAGTAAGATAGGTATTCTTTTTGACAGGTTCTGACCACTGTGATCGCCTGTCCTAGCCCCTCCTCCCCAGCTAGCTAGGATTGCAGGTGCACACTACCATGGCCAGTGGTAGTTCAGGATGGGCCACAGCCTCACACAATGGCAACCTACCACTTACATCGCCACAAGGAAGCCACCACGTCAATTTTTAAAATAATTATAACTATCATAATAATAAAAAAGAACTATAACATTCAAAAGTAAAATATATAGATGTCAGGTAAGGCACAGCAGTAATACCACCAGCCTACAAGGGAAAGGTCTTGGGTTCGCTTCCGAGGACCCACCTAAGCATACCAGGTGTACATGTGAGCCCATGATGTGGGCTGGCTGAGACTAAGTGATTTGCAGCACTTGGGCCCTATTGGGTCTCTCTCTCTCTTTACCATTGAAGAAATAAACAAACTTTAAAAAGTAAACAAGTATATAGGACCACTGAGTCTAGCACTGAATTAACGCTAAAGTAGGAATTTAGATTAAAACATTTAGAAATAGTTCATAAAAGAAGAAGTAGGGATTGATGATAAACAAGCTTTCAGACAGCAGAGAAAAAGTACATCTTATTTGTCTACTGAGATATGGATGTGGAGCTGAGAAACAGGGTCTGGAGTCTGTCTTCAGGGCTGTCTCCATCTGCAGCACCAGTTCTAACTAGGAGATCAGACTTCAGTTTTCCTTCACTGTCTACCTAAGCTAAGACACAATGAATCACTGTGCTTAGTGTCTAATCTTAACCACTTTGTTTTAGGAAACATGAAATGTGACTCTAAAATGGGAAAGGAGAAGTCATCAGCTCTGTACAATCTTAATCATAGTTTAAGTAATTTTTAAACACAACTGACATTTCTGTTTTTGAACATCTTTTTATGAAAAATTAAGTTACGAGAAATCAAAATTCAACTTCTTTCTGAATGTAACTAACAAAAACTCTCAAATTCTATTCTACTCAAAAAAGTAAAGGGGCAAGCAGGTGGTTAAGGTGCTGGACTCCCACATGACCAGCAGTGGTTCAAATAACAGATGCAGTGGCTTGAAACTCAAGCAGGTGCATGTGTGTCCATGCCCAAAATCCTTAGAGGAAAGGGGAGGAGAAGGGATTGTGGCATGGTCATTCCCTATGGTGGGCGATTTCTCAACTTTTCTCTCTGTCTCCCTCTGTCTCTCCTGTGAGCACATATGCCCTATAGCAAAAAATCTCTTAAAAGAAAAAAAAGTAGATAAACTTTTTGGCACTTATCTTTAATCATTACTTTTGGTAATCTTTCAACTGAAAACAATTGATTTACTTCCTACCAGACTGAAACTTTGAAATAAAAATAAAAACATATATTGCTAAAAAAATGGCAATCACTTTATGAGAGGGACAATTGAAGCATTAGAAACAGTATACAATATGACTAATTCCAATCTCAGTAAAACAGAATTTTCTAAACACTTAGAAAATAGCAAATACTTCTTTTCTTTTTTATTAATCAGTTAGACTTTTTTAAAAAGAATAATTAAATTTATTTTATTCATTTTTTAGAGATTTTTGCTATAAACCATGTGTGCCTGACAGAGATAGAAAGAGACAGAGAGATAGAAAGCAAGACATCTCCCATGGGGGATGGCCATGGCACAATCACGTCTCCTCCATTCTCCTCTTGGGATTTTTGAGCATGCACACACACGTCTGGTGTGTTTTAAGCTCCCAGGTCCAGGACTCGAACCACAGGTGACTACGTGGAAGTCCAGCGACGTAACTATTACACCATCTGCTGGTCTTTTATTATTATTATTTTTTAATCTGACCAGAGAGAGGTAAAATGAGAAAGCAAGCCTCCAGGCCCACGACTCAAACCACGGTTGGTCATGCGCAAG
Organism: Tupaia belangeri chinensis; assembly: GCF_000334495.1. Classification (NCBI taxonomy): domain Eukaryota; kingdom Metazoa; phylum Chordata; class Mammalia; order Scandentia; family Tupaiidae; genus Tupaia; species Tupaia belangeri. The sequence goes on along the minus strand of NW_006159442.1, from coordinate 794,077 downwards.
TCAAGCACCTTAATCACCACACCACCTGCAGGTCCCTCATAGATCATTCAACACCAGATTTTGTATCTTTCTCGTATGCCCTAGGCCTACCCCAGTTTAACACAGAGCCTATTCTCTATTTATTTGCATCTATAACTAATAGACAGTTTTTAACTCACTACATATTATTGTTAAATACAATCGGTCAAAAACATTTTATTATTCTAAATAACCACTGTAAAATTTTTTTGGTTTAATTTGCTATACAGCATATGCGCTCACCAGAAGGAGACAGAGGTGGGGTTAAGAAATGATCCCCAGAAGGGATGGCCATACTGCAATCTCTTCTCCCCCATTCTCCTCTAGGGGTTTTTGGCACGCATGCACATGTACCCAGTGTATTTCTCAAGCTGCAAGGTCTGAGACACAAACCACACAGTGGGACACGTGGGACCAAGGTGCCTCAACTACCATGCCACTGGATGGCCCCCTACTTAACATTTTTAAAAAAGAAATTATGAAACAGTCACATAGAAACATATAAGTGACAAAATGTGTATGTTAACATAATTCAGAGAACATGACTTCTATAAGCCATTCCAAACCTTACTTTTTTTTTTGGAGAGGTTTTAGCTATAGCGTGTGTGCATTCGCCAGAAAGAGAGAGAGAGACAGACAGAGAGACAGAAAGCAAGAAATCACCCTCTGGGGGAATGGCCACGCCACAATCCCTTCTCCTCCATTTTCCTCCTGGGATCTTGGGCACGCACACACACACACACACACACACCCAGTGTGAGTTTAACCCACCAGTTTCGCAACTCGAACCATGGTCGACTACATGGTAGTCCAGTGACATAGCCATTACACCAACTGCTGGTCCTCCAAACCTTCTTTTTTTTTTTTT
>NW_006159442.1:784900-793142 GCF_000334495.1 Tupaia belangeri chinensis | reverse complement strand
AGAGACATAGAGACAGAAAGCGAGAAATCACCCCCCAGGGGGGATGGTCACGCCGCAATCCCTTCTCCTCCATTCTCCTCTCGGGATCTTGGGCACACACGCACACGTGCCCGGCGTGAGTTTTAAGCCACCGGGTCCGGGACACGAACCGCGGTCGACTACGTGGGAGTCCAGCGACATAGCCATTACGCTAACTGCTGGTTCCCCAAACCTTCTTTTTAATCACATTTGTAATTCAAATAAAAAAAACCCACAAACTATTGGATCGTCAGAAAAGTCATGACATATTTGTCATGTTTTTCTATGCAATAATCCATCTTGCTTTTTCCAACAATCCATCTAACACTTAAAATGTTTTATTTTTATGAAGAATATAAGGTAATAAAACTGCCAACGTGGCAGCATCGCTAGTAACATGTACAGCAAAGGATGAGGAGGAAAGCTGAGACTAATGACCAAGTGCTAACAAAGGGGCTGACAAAGTTTTTCTGAAAAGGACCAGACAGTAAATACTCTAGGTTTTGACAGCCTTAGAATCTCCATAGCAATTACTATAATACCTCAGAGAGTAAGAATGTGTTCCAATAAAACTTTATTTTGAATCATATGACATTTGAATTTCGTGTGCTTTTTGAGTATCATGAAATATTTTTTCCAGCCAGCCAAAAAAAAAAAAAAAGAATATAAGGTACAAAAACCAAATCAGAAATGCTTGTTCCACACTGGTATAAAATAATCTAAACTATCAACTTTAGCACTGAAAAAATAAAGATTTCACTAATTGTGCACTCAGAGTTGAAATTCTCTGTTTTCCCTTCCCTACAGAGCATAACTGCTATGAAATGAAGTTTCGGACAGGGGCTTTGGAAGAATACTTTAGCTTCTGCGCACAACTACAGTGGCATCTATGTCATGAAAATAAGACACAAAATTGGTTATCTAAGTACATACTTAGCAATTTTTCAGTGATTTAATAAGAAACTAATAACCAAAAGAGAAGAAGGGACAAATAGGAAGGAGAAGAGGCCCAGCCAGCATAGCACAGCAGTCTGCACGGCACTGAAATGCTGGAGCCATGTGGAAGATCGGGGTTCGGGTCCTGGTCATCCCGTACCTGCTGCCCGTGCACGGGCGCCCATGATGTTGCTGCTGGGAAGGCTACGAGAGAGGGTTGCAGCATGAGACCCCATAGGGGGTGCTTCTGTCTTTCTTGTTCTCTCTCTCTCTCTCTCTCTCTCTCTTGTTTAAGAATTATTTAATTTTATTTATAATTATTATTATTTTCTAATTTGTCATGGGGTACACGTGGTCACCAGAGAGAGACAGAGAGAGAGTGAGACAGTGAGAAAGCAGCCCTCTAGGTCCAGGACTCAAACCGTAGTCAGCTATGTGGGAGCTCAGTGCCTTAACCACCACACCATCTGCCAGCCCCTCATTTTCTTTTTCAACCACCAGGCCACAGAGCCAATCCCCAACACCTCCCATTTCTAAAATTATTAACTTTTTATTTGACATTATATCCTAACTAAAACATATCACTAAAAAATCAATCTGGAGCCCAGCCTCAGACCTGGTGGTTAAGGTAGCCAGATCTCACATATGGTTCAAGTCCCAGACCCAAGAACTTGAAAAACACATCAGGCACACATGTGTACATGGCCAAAATCCCAAAAGGAGGGAGGAAAGGCAAGAAATCTCCTTCCACAAACATGTACGAAATTTTCCAAAATCATGATCCTTGATTGTCATACTTCCTTCCCTTGTCACTACAACTGTTTACTTAAAAAGGCTCTATTGGTAACTACTCACATATTTCCTCTCAAAAATACATGTTCACTGTGTTTTTGCTGGAATAGATCCTAAAATAAGAAGACTGTAGAATGCCTTTGGGAATATTTAAATTACTATTTTTTTTTAATTGAAACAATTCAATAATCTAAACTGCTACTGTTTCAGGGACAAGCTATGTCATTTAAGAGCCAGTAACACTCGAAAGAAACACTATATCCATCTTCCTGTTCCCTCTGCCCTACAGTAAATGATCACTAACTTTCCTGGCTAAATGTTATTATTTTACTTTTAAAATTGAAAGAGTTTGGGATCAGCAAATGGTGTAATGGTTACATCACTGGACTCCCAGGTAGTCGACTGTGGTTCGAGTCCTGGACCCAGTGGCTTAAAACTCATGCCAGGCACGTGTGTAAAAATCCCGAGAGGAGAATGGAAGAGAAGGGATTACACTATGACCATCCCCTGGAGGACTGATTTCTTACTTTCTGTCTCTCTCTGTCTTTCTGGTGAGTGCACGTGCACTATAGCAAAAAACTTTATTGAAAAAAAAAATTGAAACAGTTTAATTCTCTTGTCACATTTTCTTTAAATTACTCTAGACTGACAGTAACGTAAACTGGATCTAGCACAGTGAATTCATCTCTTATGTAAAGTGACTTACACTGCAGTTTTCGGGTGGAACTAGAAGTTGAGTAATCTCACCACCATGAACACAGAAGATATGTTTCATTTCTCCAGAAAATATGTCCCAAATGATGACTGAAAAGTCCACACCTCCAGATATCAGGTATCTCTGATCATAACGAGCTGAGACCTGATGAGGATATAGCAAACATGTGACTTTGTTCCGATGACCACGGAGTGTCCTGTGAGGGGGCCAACCTGCAGAGGAGGTTTTGGATTTAAAATGGGAAAATTAAAGTCTTACAAAGCTTCAGAAGTAAAAAGTAAACATTTATTTCCAGAATAGCTATAAATTTTATCACAGAAAAAGTTTCTAATTCGATCTTCTAAAATGGCTGTGTCCAATACAGTAGCTCCTAGCCACATGAGACTACTGAATGTGTGGAATGGAGCTAATCTGATTCTTATGTGCTGCAAAAGTAAAACGCTCAAAAGATTTTTCAAAATTTATTGTAAAAAAAAAATTTTTAATTTCATTAATAATTTTCATATTCATTGCAAGTTGAAAATAGTTTTCTATATTGATGACATATATTATCATAGTTACTTTCACCTCTCTTATTTTACATTTTAACATGCCTATTAAAAGATTACATATGGGGCCAGCAGATGGCATGGAGGGAGGTTAAGGCACTGGATCCCATAGCTGAGTACACAATTCAAGTCTTGGACCCAACAGCTTGAAAATCATGTTGGGCACGTGTGTGTGTGTGTGTGTGTGTGTGTGTGTGTGTGAGTGCCTGAAATCCCGAGAGGGAAATGGAGGAGAAGGGATTGTGATGTGGCCATGACCTCTGGGGGAGAGAGGGCAGGGGTGACTTATCAAGTTCCCTCTCTCTCTGGTGAGCACATGTACCCTATAGCAAAAAAAAAAAAAAAAAAAATTACATTAAATTAAAAATTACATATATGGTTATAGATATCATTCACATTAGATTTCTAGTGGGCAGCACTGTTTAGACTCAGTATTATCAGTACTGTAGTAACTATTTAATAATCCATAGATATAACTAATAATAGATGAAAGTATTAACATATATCAGAGATAAAATTTGATACTTCTTTATTTATAGTCACTAACAGGAATTAATTCCAATAATAGGTGTTGAATATCTTATTGAACTCTATCAACTCCACAGCACATTAGCAAATACACTTTTTCATAGCATTAGTTCATTACAAAACATAGACACATTCTGATAACAGGCTCAAGAGTTCGGAAAACACTGCAGCCCTCTGTACACCATGTACCTCTTCTGAGCATGTGCTCGCCTTGCAGCAGCTGGACGATGGCCGTCTGTGTGGCAGGTACAATGATGATGCTTCCGTCTTCACGGCCACAGACGAGCCGTCCATGGGCGGGGATGTACACACTTGCAGTTACTTTAAGAGGCTCATTACTGTTGGGCATCACACTCAGCTGGTCTATAATTCCCGCAGGACAGGGATTCAGTTTATCAAATGCCTCTTGCAAACTAACAGAAGTTGTCATTTCCAACCCTAGAGAGGTTTTGTTTTGTATAAAAGAAAACACATTTGTGCAGGTTAAAAATAGATGTATAAACATTAAAATAATGTTGGTTGGCTCAGCAATATACCAAAAAATGATAATTATCCACAAGTATAAACTTTAGAAAAAATTATACATGTATATTATGAATTTATTATTCAGTGATTAAGTGTTCAAGACATTCAGTTTTAAAGATTAATAAATTACTATACATAATTTACTATTACCTGTTTCACCATCCTGTCTATCAGATGTGTCTGAAATGTTCCAAATATTCAATCTTCCAGAAGAATCACCCTGAATTAATAGTTTATGAAAATAATCTCTACTTCCATAGAAGAACCGAGTAACAGGAGGACAAATTAGCAACTGCCGAAAGAAAAGAATATGCAATTATTCTACAGCTATGTTTTTTTTTTTTTTTGAGAGAGAGATTTTTGCTATAGGGCGCATGCGCTCGCCAGACAGAGAGAGAGAGACAGAGAGATAGAAAGCGAGAAATCGCCCCCCAGGGGGGATGGCCACACCGCAATCCCTTCTTCTCCATTCTCCTCTCAGGATCTTGGGCACACATGCACATGTGCCCAGCGTGAGTTTTAAGCTACCGGGTCCGAGACGCGAACCGCAGTCGACTACGTGGGAGTCCAGCGACATAGCCATTACGCCAACTGCTGGTCTCTCTACAGCTATGTTTTTTTTTTAAAGAACTATTTTATTTAACTTTCTTTCTTTCTTTCTTTCTTTCTTTCTTTCTTTCTTTCTTTCTTTCTTTCTTTCTTTCTTTCTTTCTTTTCAAATCTGACCAGAGAGATAGAGAGAGAGAAAGTAAGAAAGCAAGCCGCCAGGTCTGGGACTCAAACCTTGGTTGGCCATGTGGGAGTCCAGCGCCCTTAACCACTACGCCATCCACTGGCCCCTATAGCTATATTTTTAATGAAAATATTTCATATATTAAATTTTTCTTTCAAATAAAGACATTAGGTTCTTTGCCTCAGTACTGAAGTTAAAAAAGAGTTTACAGAAGACAGCAGGTGGCATAGTGGTTAAGGTGCTGGACTCCCCACATGGTCAACTACGGTTTGAGTCTTGGACCTGGCAGTTTAAAAATCATGCTGAGTGCATGTACATACGTGGTCAAAATTCCAAGAGGAGAGTGGAGAAGGGATTGCGGCATGGCCATCGCTCCTAGGGAATGACTTCTCACTTTCCCTCTCAGTGTCTGTCTCTCTTTCACTGGTGAGAACACTGCCCTATGGCAAAAAAAAAAAAAAAAAAAAAAGAGTTTATAGCATGATTATTTAACAATACATTAATGTAATTTTATAGTATTTATGTCAACTAATATTCAAAACTAATATAACATAAACATTCAAGCAAAGAAAAACTGTATCAATGTTCTTTCTTCAAAATTAACACTGATACTTTTTCTCTGCTTTATAAAACTGAATACCAGCCATAACAAAATTCGCTTAATTGCCTATTATTACATAAATAAAACAAAGACATGCCATTCTTTACCAATAGGAAAAGTCTCTGAGTATAAGGTCAAAGGAGTGAACTATAAAATTCTATTTTTTTTTTTTTTTTTTGCCAACTCCTGGTTTGTCACTAAAAATAGCAGCTAAAGTATAAACTACCAAGCTTGTACAACTACAGGACTCCATTTTTTATTTTAATTATTAAGTTTTCAGGAAAGTCATGACACATTTTTGCATAAAAAAACAGGTCATGACTTTTCTAACTACCAAATAATACATTTTTTTCAACTAATAGCATAACATTTTACTTGGTCACATAATCAACTTGTAAAGCTAGCCTAATATGTAAACTATTAACTACTAAAAACAAAAACCTTTCATTAGTCTGGTGCATACTTTCGAAAAACACACCAGCCATGGGGGTACATGTGCCTAAAATCCTGAGGAGACAGAGAAATGGAGAAAAAAAGATCACGGCATATCCACACTGCATTGCAGGATGCTTTCTCCTGTGCACTCTCTCTTTCTGGCATGAACACAAGGCCTCTGGCAATCAAAAAAAAAACAAAAAGTTTAAAAATAAAATATTAAATAGTGGTAGCCTCCTAAAATTAAATTTCTGAATATTCATTCATAAATACTGAAATATCAAAGCACAGAATCCTTTTTTAAAAAACTGCCAGAGGACACGTGCACTCACCAGAAAGACAAAGCACTCTCCAATGGAGCATGGTCACCCCACAATCCTTCCCCCCCATTTCTCCATCCTGTCAGGATCTGGGGCATGCCTGCACAGCATGTACACCAGGTGTGTTCGCAGTTGCTGGGATCAGGCTTTGAACCATGGTCACTATGTAAGATCTGCCTCCCTTAACCACTAGGCCATGAAACCAGCCCAAAGCACAGAATCCTTCCCTAAAAACAGTAATAGACTTCAGTTTTGTCAATTCTAGTAACAAAATAATCTAATTACTGTATTTGCTATTATTTTCTAAAAAGCACTATAGCTTATGAATACTACATATATTAAGCAACCAAAAAAAATTTACTTTAAATTTCTCAAATTACTGAAAATTTTAATTAATAATATACATATATTTAACAAGCAGTTGTGACAGTAACTGAAATAACCAATATCCCACAATTTCAACATATGATTAACATATACATTGTATGTTTTAATTTAGAATGCATTAGAGAAAGTTGATATTTAAAGAAAAATATCTTCTTTTGTTTATGTGTAGTTTTTACGCAAGTCATTATCCCTCAGTTTAGCTAGACTGATTATCCAGGTTGGCAAAAAGTAAGAAGTTTAAGAGAACAAAAAAAAAAACAGATCTTAATTGTACATAGATGCATAAATTCAGAATATTAAAAATATTCATAGTAAAAAACAATTCCCTTCCCCTCACCATCCCTCCACAGAAAAAACAGGACATAAAGGTTATAATGATAATGATGTGGAAACCCGAAACATTACTTTCAAACCCAAAGTTTCTTTCTTACTACACAAAACACAGATTTGAACAGTCAGTACTAAAGTGCTATTGTATTCCAACTTCAAATGGAGATTAAGCAGATTTTTAGAAGTCTAAATAAATTTTCCTCTTTATAGAGAAATATAGTATTTTTCGTTCACTTCTAACATCTAATGATTTAAATTGCTACATAATTTTTGGGAGATACTGCAATGCCTTGTTCAAGTAATGAATTATTATTACTTGAAATTATTACATAATTATTTATGACCTTTTAAAATTATATCTGTCACTGTTTATAACTGAATGACAGTGTAAAATAAACTTATACCACAAATAGGAGTTTTACCAAAGAGGATGTTATAATATATTATCAGTGTGAGACCACCTGTACTCTTAAAGAAAGGTGAAGGCTATTTCATAGACATATAATGTCTATTTTAAAATACATTTTGAGGGACCAGCAGTTAACGTAATGGCTATGTCGCTGGACTCCCACGTAGTCGACCATGGTTCGAGTCCTGGACCTGGTGGCTTAAACTCACGCCAGGCACGTGTGCGTGCATGCCCAAGATCCCGAGAGGAGAATGGAGGAGAAAGGATTGCGGCATGGCCATCCCCCCGGGGGTGATTTCTCGCTTTCTGTCTCCCTGTCTCTCTCTGTCTTCCTGGTGAGCACACGAGCCCTATAACAAAAAGCTCTCCAAAAAAAGAAAAAGAAAAAGAAAATAAAAAAAATACATTTTGAAAGGTGCCTATAATTGATCATGATCATGTTAAAATATATTACATCTAAAACAGGGCCTTAAGCTTTACTAAATATCTCAAAGGCTTAGCTTCCAAAAGATACCTATAGAGAGTTCTGGAAACGTTTCAATGTAACTATCAATTATAAATGGTACCTGAACAATTTTACCTCTTTATCTTTTCGATCCAAGAGTCTATGTTGTACAGGAGGAATTAAATTTTCAACTGCTTTGCCCACATCACTGCGGAATGAATCACTAGCTGGAAGGCAACTGAAAATGGGAAAAATACAGCATTCAATTAAAATACTAACATTAAATATTTTATCATTCCATATGATAAAGGAAACGTTTTGATAGTAGAGAAAAAAAGAGAATTTTAAAATCATATCTAATTTAATGTAGGCATTACATTAAATAATTAATGTTATAAAAATATCCTCCTTCAAATAAAAATCCACCTAATTTTTTTTGAGAGGTTTTTTTTTTTCCTTTTTTCTTTTCTTTTTTTTTTTTTTTTTTTTTTTTTTTTTTGGGGGGGGTGTCTCCCCAGAG
>NW_006159442.1:719705-784869 GCF_000334495.1 Tupaia belangeri chinensis | reverse complement strand
GAGAGAGATAGAGAGACAGAAAGCAAGAAATCATCCCCCAGGGGGGATGACCATGCCACAATCCCTTCTCCTCCATTCTCCTCTCGGGATCTTGGGCATGCACGCACATGCACCTGGCGTGAGTTTTAAGCCACCGGGTCCGGGACGTGAACCGCGGTTGACTACGTGGGAGTCCAGTGACATGGCCATTATGCCAACTGCTGGTTCAAAATCCACCTAATTTTTGAACTAAGATGTTAACTTGGAATTATAACTTAAACTGGCATTACAAATCTGACTTAAGAAGTTCTGAAATTTTTTACCTAAATCAAATATTTATATTAGATACAGTTTAATGCTTCTAGGTTATGCTGCAAATTATGACTTTTTCCTTTTTTCTTTTGCCAGAGTGTAGGCACATATATTTGCCAGGGAGTGATAGAGAGAGACAGAGAGAGAGAGGGAGAAAGCACCCCACAGTGGGGCAGGATCACACTGCAATCCCTGTTCTTCCATTTATCCTTCCACTTGGGATTTTAGGCATGCATGCACATGTGCCTGGAATGATTTTCAAGCCACCAGGTCCAGGATTCAAACCACCTGGTCGGCCATAGGAGATCTGGCTTCGTTAACCACTAGTCTACAAAGCTGACACCTTTAAAAAAAAAACTTTTAAAATATTAATTTTTATTATTTTTTTTCTTAATTCTCTATAGGGTGCATGTATTTGCTGGAGAGTGAGAGAGAGAAGGTGAGACAGCAACCCTGGAAAGGGATGACCACACCACAGTCCCTTCTCCATTCTTCTCTCTCTCTCATAAATACACACACATCCCCAGTGTGTTTCTCAAGTCACTGGGGCCACAACTTGAACCTCAGAGTCAGCTACGTGGGATTCAGCACCTTAATCACCATGCTACCTACTGGCCCCTACATGTTTTTCAAGCCACAGGAACCGGGACTTGAATCACACAGTCGGCTACGTAGGATCTAGCTGCCTTAACTCTCATGATACTGGCTGGCCCTTTTCTTTCTTTCTTTTTTTTTTCCTTAACTGCCAGAGGCACTTTCTTTCTTTTCTCTTTTAAGAATTATTTTATTTATGGGACCAGCAGATGGCATAATGGCTACATCACTGGACTTCCATGTAGTCAACTGCAGTACAAATCCTGGACCCAGCAGTTTAAAACTCACACTGGGCACGATTGCGTTCATGCCCAAAATCCCAAGAGAAGAATGGAGGAGAAGGGACTGCGTCATGGCCATGTCCCCTCGGGGGGGGGGGAATTCCTCGCTTTCTGTCTCTCCGTCTCTGTCTCTGTGGCACACGCACATACCTATAGCAAAAATCTCTCTCTGTAAAAAAAGTGTTATTTTATTTATTACTATTATTATGTTTTATAGCTTGCTATAGGGCACATGTGCTCACCAGAGAGTGAGAGAGAGAGAGAGAGAGAGAGAGAAAGCAAGCTACCAGGTCCAGGACTTGAACCATGATCAGTCATGTGGGAGTCCAACACCTTAACCATCATGCCATCTGCTGACCTCACTGATCCACTTTTTAAATTATTTTATCAAGATAGTGAGAGAGGAAAAGAGAAAGGAGAAAGAAAAGAGACAGTGAAAGAAACAGATATTTTTTTTATAGGGTCTTACCATGCAGCAATCCTCCTGCCCTAGCCTTCCAACTAGAATTGTAGGTGCACACAACATTGCCCAGCATGTTCAGGTCGACCCAGGAATCAAACCCAGACCTCCCAAGAGGTCTCCAGCCTCCCAAGCAGAGGTTGCTACCTGTACACCAATGCAGCTAGGACTGAATGCTTTACTTTTGATTAAAGTCCTTATTATTTATTGCATACCTGGCAGGTAGTTTATAAATATAACTTTGCCCATTTTCAGTCCAAATGATTACTTTATCTGCTGATACAAAGTCCCCTCCAGTCCATGTCTGTCCATTTTCACTAGGACCTGAACACAACAGGGAATAGTCGCCAGCATCAAATACCTACAAGGAATAAGAAATTCCAAATCTATTCCATGTGGTTGTAATTTAAGTAAGATACAAGTCTTCAACAACAACAAAAAAACAACTTCTGGAAATGTATTTTCCAAACTCAGGCCTTCAGAGCTTACAGCCTTAGGTGAACAGTCAGTAAACCCAGAGGCACAATCATCTTCAATAGGAAAAACACTGCTAGGCCCCCAGCTATGTGTAGCTTCCCAGGGTCAATCCAAAACCATGATAAGTTGAGCCTGGGAGTTACCCTCCATAGGGACAGGCATCTTGAGCCTTTCTCCTCAAGAGGGAGGAAGTACTCCATCAAAGAAGGGCAAGTAATAACCCACCTCTAGAAAGTAGCTTCCTGGTTTATTTCCATGTCTAGTAACAACACATCTAGTAAACTCTGCCTTCCAAAGATCTCCTTTTAAATAGGAAATCATCTGGCTTTCTCTTATTTCATCACTGTTCTAAAATAATATAAATAGAAAGTTAACAGTCTTGTTATTTAATAATTTTCATGTGTAAGAGTCAAATCCCTATAATTTCACTAGCAACACAAGCCTTAGAGGCCATGGCACTTGAAAAGCACACCACAGTTTACACAGTGCTTTTACACTCATTATCTCATATGACCCTTACGATCACTGCTGAAGGTGGTCAGGCAAGTATTGCTATTCCATTTTACAGACAGGAAAGTGACACAAAGAGCGACTTCACTTGTTTAAGGTCACGTGCCTGGTAAATGACAGAGCTAGGACTAAAAGCCCTAGTTTTATAATTCCTAACAGAATTGTTCTTTCTACCATCTTCAATATTTGATAAAAGTACATTCAGCATTGTTAGAAATTTTCCTCAAGATAAATGAGAAATTCCTTATTCTTCAATGGCCCAAAGGATTTTTTCTTCTTTCTTGTTTTAGGTTTTTGCCAAAGGGTGTGTACGTTAACCACAGAGAGAGAGAGGGAAAGCGAAATATCACCCCTCAGGAAGGATGGCCTCACCACAATCCCTTGTCCTCCTTTCTCCACCTAGAATTTTGGGCATGCAGCGACCAGCCTGAATTTCAAGCTGCCAGGCCCAAGAAACTAACCATAATTGCGCTTGTGGGAGTCCAGCACATGGTGGCCCCTATTTTATTTGTCTTTGAAGAAAACAGTGAAGTTCTTTGTGCAGAGTCTTCAAGTTAGAACAAATTCTAGCTGAATTTACAATGTTTTGCTAAAGTATTTTTTGGTATATAACATTAGCACTATGACAACAGACAAGAAAGTTCAAGAAATACTATTGGAGAGAGCTTGGTCCTCTAGCCCTATTATCCATTAAAAGGAATTATAAAGCTATTGAAGTTAAAATAAACAGAATTAATTCATGATTAGATAGACAAACTAACAAGACTAATATTAGATGAAGAGTACATTATCTCTATTCCTCTAATATGAATGAATTACTCAACAAATGGCATCAAGAACTGGGGTGGGGTCAATTTGAAATAAAAGTCAAATAGGAGGCCAGTCATTGGCATGGTGATTAAGGTGCTAGACTCCCACATGGTCAACCATGGCTCAAGTCCCAGACCTGGTGGCTTGCTTTCTCACTTTCCCTCTCTTCTTTCTCTCTAATCAAATTAAACAATAATAATAAAAATAAATAAAAATGTTTTAAATGTCAAATAGGATCTGCATCTCATAATTTATACAAAATTAGTTTCATATTAAAGACTAAAAGATCTATAAAGTAAAACCATATACATATTAGGGGAAAATGAGAGACTCTTTAAGAGTCTCAGCTGTGGAAAGTTCTTTAAAAATATATCACAAATGTTGGAGAAACCATAAAAGATGCCAATTTCACTAAATTAAAATTAAGATCTTTTTGGCAATAATATTTGAAAAAGTCATTCTGTAGGTAGCAGTACTATCTCAGTGCTTTTTAATACGTGTGTCTCTGGAGATTAATGAAGCTGGGTACGTTTGTACACATTAATCAGCCCTCTGGCTCTCCTTTTCTGTGAAATACGATATTTTTATCCATTTAGATAAAAAAAAAATAAGGTATATAAAGAAAACATGCTTTTCACTGGATCCTCTCACAATGATTTGTGGTTTTTTTGTTTGTTTGTTTTGGGGGAACTTTTTTGGATGTACTTTAGATTTTAAGATGAAAGAAGGACTCCATAGCCTATTCCAACCTGACCGCTGTTAGCTTCTCCTTGCTAATCCTACTCTAGAATAGTAACAGTCACCAGGATCAAGTTAAGATGCGGCTGCCCTAGGCAGTTCCCTCGCCATAAGGCACCTTCCCTTTGTCCTCTAAACTCAGGACACATGACACCAGACCTCAGCTTGATTGTCCTGCGAGGCAATTCAGCATGTAGTAATGAGCTGCTGCAGTCAGACTACCCGAGTCATAGCTTAGCAACCTCACTACCACTTGTATAACCTTTGTCACACTGTTTAGCTACGTGCCAACTGCCTTATCTTTAAAAGAGGAGAGTGATGATTCCTACTGTGGTAGGCATCTCTAAGATGGCCCCACTGATCCCTGACTCCTGGTATTCATACCCTTGTGTAAATTTGTAGATTAAAATTTGTGACTGTTTCCAGAGAACAAATGTAGCAGAGACGATGAGCTCTTAGTTCCAAGATTAGAAGGTCTTGGGTCCACCTTCATTGCCCATTTTGAGAGCCACCTTATGTAGAGGCCTACGTGGCAAGAAACTAACGTCTCTAGTCAAAGGTTGGTGGGACCTGACACGTGCCAACCACGACATGATGGAGCAAGGTCCTCAGCAAGGTGATTCTGAAGACCAGACTGCCATTCCAGTGGACACCTTGATCACAGCAGCCCGGGAGAGACCCTGAGCAAGAGGTGTCCAGCTACGCCATGCCCAGATTCCCAACACACAGAAACTGGGTGATAACACATACTTGTTTTTAACTACTAAGTTTGGGAGTGACTTACTATGCAGGATTAAATAACTAATCTATTCTCAGAGAGTTGTGTAGATTAAAAGACTACGTGGAAAGCTTTGGAAAAGTGCTAGGCACAGAACCAGCACTCAAAACATGAAGGCTATTTCCCTATTATGGAGTAACTAAAGTCTGGCAACGTGGAAGCAAAACACCTCTTACATCATTAGCTCTAAAGTGATGGGAGAAGACCCTTTCAACTCCAAGAACTCAGTAAAAAAAAAAAAAAACTTTTTAAAAAAAACTGGGTTTAATCATATCCTACTAAAAAATAAACAACCTACAGGAAACTCATTACCACTGCTTTTGTTGTTCTAAAAAAATTACAACAAAACAGTAGCAACAAGTAGAAATTAAGATGAATAAACAAAGTCACTAACTAAATCATTCTATGAACCAAAACAAAAAGAGAGAATTACATTTAGCCAACTCCTTAAAAAATGTTATCGAAACCACACATGTATTCTGAATGACTGAAACAGTCTCACACCAAACACTTGCTTGGGATTATCTTGGTCTGATAAACCAGTACCTTGAGAGATGAAAACACAGTTTCTTACTTCTGCAGTTATCTTACCCTCCAATATTTGGAGCACACAACCAAAAGTGACCTTTGTGTGAAAGCGCAAAAAGAGATGCTTTGACAATTTTGACAGTAAATTGGTTTGGATTCCTCCTCAAATATTGGCTCAGTATCCTGAAAACAGAAAGATTTATAAAACTTTAGGAATAACTTGTTTGTCAGTTGAAATTATTACATGATGATAAAGACAACAAAATGTACCAGAGGCACCAATTAATGCTAACCATTTTAGTCCCTCTGATAAGAACCCAGGGAGTAAAAAAGAAGAAATATATCCTAAAAAGAGCAGGCACAAAGGTCTTTGCCACGGATACTCAAGATTTAAATCCTGATGCCAATCAAAGTATCATCACTCTGGCAATGGCATGATAAAAATTTGAGTTAATCCTAATTTTTATATATAGGTACACGTGCTTCAGGAAAAACAAACAAACAAACAAACAAACAAAACCTGATCAATTTCTTCAGTTTCTTCCAGAGTCAACATCTAGAATTAACCTAGCTGAAAGATCAGCATCACTATTGCCAGGAAACAGATCTGCCTTTTGTACTGATAAGAAATAACAAGGAATTCAAGCCCCTAGAATTGAGACAGAGCACTAAAACTGGCTTTGCATTCATTTTGGACTGGTTTGCTCAGTTTTTTCCCTCAAGTAAACTACCTTTTAATTTAAACAAATGCAGCCCAAAAAAGCCCCACCTCTTTTATATTTCTTTTACTTCATATTCTGTGCTATATGTTTTCTATCTCACATTTTTGATAGAGTAGGTATCTACCATTGTAAGTGAAAAAAATAATTCAGAGGTCTTCTATATTGTAAGACTATTGAAAAATAAGGGGTTTTTTTCCCCTTTAAGAAAAGAAACAGAAGGGGCATTTCATTACCAAAATGTCAGACTACTCAAAGAAGAAAAATGGAGACATCATTTCCAGGCTCCTTTCTCTCACCTGCATACCGCTTGTTTCAGAGGTGACAATCCACACTTTCAAGATACCCGTCACTGAGAGTGCTACCACAGTGTCCTCTAAACCGAGAGGGGAGAAGAAGCCCAGGTTACAAATAGAACATGCTTCCGCTTCCTTCCTAAACGAGAAGATACTGCCCTTTATTTGAATAAATAATATGTTTTACAATTAACAGGAAAACATAATTCTTTTTTTTTCTTGGAGAGGTTTTTGCTATAGGGCGCGTACGCTCGCCAGACAGAGAGACATAGAGACAGAAAGCTAGAAATCACACCCCGGTGGCGTGGTCACGCTGCAATCCCTTCTCCTCCATTCTCCTCTCGGGATCCTGGGCACGCATGCATACACACCCGGCATGAGTTTTAAGCCACCAGGTCCGGGACGTGAACCGCGGTCGACCACGTGGGAGTCCAGTGACATAGCCATTACGTTAACTGCTGGTTCCCCGGAAAACATAATTCTATACTATATCAAAGTAACTAGATTTTGAAACACAGTTAATAAAGATCACCAAAAATTTAGAATTCAAGAAAAGTAGTCTCTAGCTGCTTGAATTTACTATCTTTAATTTTTACAATTTATTATCATTATTATTATTATTTTGCAGAGGTCTTTGCCTTAGGGTGTGTGCACTTGCAGAGAGAGAAAGAGACACTCACAAGACAGTGAGAGATAAAGTGAGAAATCGCCCCCCAGGGGAGACAGCCATGCCACCATCCCTTCTCCATTCTCCTCCCGGGATCTTCGGCACACACGCTCCAGCATGAGTTTCAAGTCACTGGATCCAGGACTCCAACTGCAGTGAGCCATGTGGAAGTCCAGAAACATAACCTCTATGACATCTGCTGGCCCTAAAATTACTAATAAGCAACTTTTTAACAATTTCAGCTGTTCTCAATTAGTATGTTAACAAAATCTTCATTACTATAGTCTTCAAAATCCATACTTTTCATCATGGTTAGACACTATTGCTCTTTCACATCATCCATTCCTCCTCCTTGCCCACCTGCCCTGCCTGCCTTCCAGACATTTTATGGCACACTGCATGCCCCATAAGCTGTGGCTAAAAACAAGACATGATATAAAAGCTAAATTCGGAAGCTTTGGGTACGTGTCCAGTCACAGGGGCACAGTAAAATGTGCAAGTGAGCTCTGAGAGGATGCACATCAGAAAGCAGTCGACTGCAAGTCCAGAGTGAGGGAGTTACGTCTTAATGTCAAAAATCACAGTATTCTTCATAAACTAACTAGTAAACTGTGGATAACTTAACTAACCCATCTTAAATTCAATTTGCGTATTTAGAAGCAAAAATAAATGTACTATTAGGAAAATTAAGAAACACCTCACATATAGCACTTGCCACATACTAATTCCTCAAGAAAGTGCTGTTACTGAAAAAATTGCTTCAGGCCAGCCAGAGGTGTGGTGTTTAAACCAGCTGGGTCTCACAAGGCCAACTGCACATTTTGAGTCCTGGACCCTGTGCTTTGAAAACTATGCTAGGTGCATGTGCATGCATGTTCAAAATCTAGAAGTTAGGGAAAGATGGAGGAGAAGGAACTGCTGCATCACCATCCCCCAGGGAGTGTTTTCTTACTATTCTCCAGTGATCACACACATCCTCTTACATTTTTTTAAAGTTACATGCTACTTTGTGCAGACTACAACATGTACATATATGCAGAAAGTGTAAAAATTCAATATGTGCAAACCGCTTGGTTACAAATAAAGTCCCTTTTAAAAAAAAAAAAGAAATCATTGATTTTACCTTAGCTTAGAGGTGTACATGCCAACAAAGAGCTTGCCATTGGCTCAAAAATTAAATGGAATTTCATTTTCATTATACTCCAGAATAAAGCAATAATTCTCTACTATGCATAAAAAAAAAACTTTTGTAAGAAGGTCCCACATTAAAGAAATACATATGATTTTATTTTACCAAACATTTCCCAAATTTGATCACAGAACCCTCCTTTTTTTTCCACTAAGGCCTAAATAGGAGCTTCAGAACCCAAGCTCTGAAGAAGAGCTGAATGGAAATGCATGGGTCCATCCTCACTTTCCCACACTGATTTAGTTCAGACCTGCACCCTCCCAGCTGAGCTATGGTACTAATCTCCAGACTGATTTGTTCCCACCTAAACCATGAAAGAAAATAAATTTTGAAACATAAGTTAATAAAGATCATCAACAATTTAGAATCCAAGAAAAGTTGTTTCTAGCTACTTGAATTTACTATTCTTATTTCTTTTCTTTCTTTCCTTTTTTCTTTCTTTCTTTTCTTTCTTTCTTCCTTCCTTCCTTCCTTTTTTTTTTTTTTTTTTTGGTAGAGATTTTTGCCTTAGGGCATGTGCACTTGTTGGAGAGAGAGACAAGACAATGAGAAGGAAAGTGAGTGAAATCACTCCCCAGGAGGATGGCTACACCACAATCTCTTCTCCCATTCTCCTCTCAGAACCTTCGGCATGCCCATGTGCCTGGCATGAGTTTCAAGCCACTGGGTCCAGGACTCAAACTGCAGTCAGACATGTGGGAGTCCGGCAGCTAACTGCTATGCAATTTGCTGGCCCCAAATTTACAATTTTTATTTCTAATGAACAACTTTCTAATAATTTCAAATGTTCTTGATTACTATGTTAACAAAATCTGTATTACTATATTATTCAAAATCCACATCTTATAATTATCCACTGTGGCTAGATACCATTGCTTTCTTTCACATCATCCATTCCTTCCCTTGCCCACCTGCCCTCCCTACCTTCCAGACGTTTTACAGCACACAACTAACAATACCACCAAAGTGATGCTTAAAACAAGCCCTTTCAAGCATTCTTACTAGAGATTGCCCAGCACCGACAAGGGGAGCCAGAAAGCTACAGATCACCAGTCACTTCTAGCCTACTGGCAGTTTTTGTAAATAAGTTTTACTAGAGGATAGGTTGGCTTATTCATTTTCACTTTATCTAATGCTCCTTTTGTGCTACAACAGCAGAGATGTGCAGCTGAAGCACAGATCATATGGCCTGCAGAGCCTGAAATATTTAATATCTGGCCCTTTACAGTACAAGCATGCCAACCTCTGACCTCTGGGGTGAAATCCAAGCTTCTTAGCTGACACACGGACCTGCATGATCTGTCCCCTGCTAACTTTGCCAGTTTCATATCCTGACACTTCTTTCCTTATATTTCTTTCCCTGAAGATAATTTATAGTTGCCTACATAGACTTATTTTCAAAGCTTTTGCTCCTTTGTACAGACTATTTTTCTACCAGAACTATACTGATCCCTATGTTGGCCAGACAAATTGCTCTCATCTTCCAAATCCTAGACTCCATTCGATATGAGCAGCCTTCCTACTACCCTCAAGCCCCTTCACTGCCATCCTCTCTATACTATTTTCCACCTTGTCATACTTTACACTCTGAACTGGTATTTATTTAAACATCATTCTCCCTTGGTAGAATGAGTTTCTTAAACATTTCAGTCTCCTGTATCTGAGAGACAGAAGGCACACAATAAATGTTTGCTTAATGGCTGGCTACTCAATAAAAAACTATGTGCTGATTTCAAATCCTAGGAGGTTACAAAGAACTCCCAAAAAGTTGGAGGTAGTTCATTAATGAGAAGCAGTGAAACACAGTGACTAAAGTAACTCTAGAGTCCATCTGGCCTCCAGTCTGCCATGTGCTTACTCTGTGATGTTAGGTGAAGACTCCCGAACCTTCATCAGTCTCCACACCTACATGGCAGATAACAATATTGCCCACTCCACTGGATATTATGAGAATTTATAAAACATACATGTTTAACATGGTACTTGATATTATGAATAGTCAATACATGAAGTCCTTGTGGTGGAGGTCATAATTATAGGTCAGCCTTTACAGAAAAGCATACGACCATAAAGCCATTAGGGAGAAAAAGGTCACTCCTACAAAAGGCTTTTAGGAATACATATTCAGGCCACCTGCAGTGGCACAGTGGTAACACAACACTCTACGATACTAAGGCCACATGGAAAGCTCTCAGGTTCATGTCTCAAGGAATCTGTTCATGCCTGGAGGGTGCCTGCATGTCATTATCATGGCTAGCTAAGACTAGAGGAAAGATCACAGTATGGGGGTGCCTGTCTGTCTCTCTCTCTTCCCATCCCTGCCACTCTCATGGAAGAAATAGACAAAATTATGACACATTCAATATTCCTAATTTCTTATTTATTTTTTAAGAGAGATTTTTGCTATAAAGCACGTGCCCTCACTGGAGAGACAGAGAGAGACCAAAAAAAAACAGAAAACCAGAAGTCACACCCTCAGGAGGAAATAGTCATACTGCAGTCCCTTTTCCTTCATTCTCTTCTTGGGATTTTGGACATGCGCACACACGTGTGCAGTGTGAATTTTAAGCCACCAGGTTTGGAACTTGAACCATGATCAACTACATGGGATTTTAGCAACATAACCATTATGCCGTGTGCTGGTCCCTATTAACGTATTATTATTTTACTTTTTTGCTATAGGGCACATGCATTCACCAGAAAGACACAGAGAGAGAGAGACAAGGAAAGTGAGGAAACACACCCCCAGTAACACAGTAATCTCTTCTCCTCCATTCTCCTCTAGGGATTTCCGACACACATGCACATGTGCCCAGTATGACTGTCAAGCCGTCAGGTCTGGGATTCGAACCATGCAGTCAGCCATGTAGGATCCAGAGCTTTAATCTTCACGTCATCGGTTGGCCCCTTAATTAATGAGTAACTATTGCTCTTTACCCGAAAAGGTTTACTCTCATCATTGTTACTGAAAGGTTTCAACAGAAATGAAAAATAGATAGTAGTATTTATTGTCAACTATGTACCAGGTGCTTACTGGAAGCTTTCATTAAATTTAATTATGTATAATCTCCTCCTAATCTCTTCCTTCTTATGTGTAAAATGACATACTCCTGTTTAATTTGTAAGAACCAAATGTAACAAAATACAGGAAATTCCTGACTAGTATTTACTTAGTATGTGTGAGTTTATCCATTTTCTTTATCACATTTTTAAATTAAAAGACTTCCTGTGCCTCTTAAGCAAGTTATAAAACCAGTCTCCAGAAACACCCAAGTGAAACTACAGTCATCTAACTATATACCCCAAGGGTTAAGATACTCTTCCTCTACTTCAGAAAATCACCCATGCACTATAAAATGGCCAAAAGCTAATGGTCCATCCCAAAGAGAGGACATAACCTAACACTTTACGTATCAATTCCTTTATGCACTTTACATATCAATTCCTTTATGAAGGAGGAGACAAAAAGTAAGTTATTAGAGTAGTTATTTCTTAAAAGAATATAACCAAAATCATTAACTTATGATAAATTATAGAACTTCATAATAAATTAAACACTAAGTCATGGTGCTGAGGTTGCTAAAGCAAATAATGTACTGACCTTGTGTTCGGTGGGATCGAATAATACTCATGGAGCTAATCCAATCTGGCGATATCTTTGAAACTAAGGAGTATAACACCTCAAGGCTGGTGGCATCCACAACAAGGATTTCAGGGTAATGACCATGGCATAAGAGCCTTCCTTCTCGCTGACTTCCAACAGAAAATTGGTAGAACTAAATTCATGTCAAAAGGAAAAAGATTGGAGAAAGTTCTTTTGTTTACTTTCTATGCATTCATTAAACTTATTTTGATAGTCTCCTAAATGCTCAACTTCTTCGGTAATATTTTCCAATATGTACTACATGGTATATAGTATATGTGTGTGTACGTACATACACACATATATACATCAAATTATACTAATATTTTTATGTAGCTAACAAAAATTGTTCTTTCCTTAACATCATATCACCACTTTTCAACTATTTACAAAAAGACATAATGATAATTTCTCACTTTTATCCCCCCAGCATAGAAAACAATACCATTAAATGAACTAATAAAACACCTGAATAAAATCACTTCCCAAATCAAATCAAAAGGGAAGGTCATGGGGCTGGAAGGTAGTATGGTGGTTAAGGTGCTAGACTCCCACATGGCCAACTGCAGTTCAAGTCTCGGACCTAGTGGCTTGCTTTCTCATTTTCTCTTTCTCTCTCTCTCTCTCTGGTGAAATTAAAAAATAACAAGCATAATAAATAAATATTTCTTTAAAAAATAAAAAGGGAAGGTCAGGTGGGTCACAAAAATAATATGAATTTTAAGTGAATGGAAATAGGCAAGTATGGGCTTGTAATTACTAGTTATGACCAAATAAAATTTACAAATAAAGAATGAATTTTGTTCAAACATAGTATAATTGGGCCTCAGACTTCTTATATGTAAAACGACAAACTGCTATTTAATTTGTACAAGAAATGTCTCAACAGTATCTACTTAATAAAGGTGGGTTCTCTTCCCTTCCCTTTTCTTTCTCATTGGAAACATAATTGGTCATATTTCCTACATCCCTTAAAATATTTCTACCACTTTATATAGTAAACAGTGAGTCAACTGAGACACAGAGAAGTTGACAATTATGAAAAAGTAAGAAAGAAAACCAGGAACGTATTACATAATTCCTGTGTAATACTCTACCTATGAAGCTGGTCATTTCTTCTAAGAATTGGGAAGTCTTCAAAAATATGCCTAAGGACTAATTGCCCAAACAATAAAAAAGATATTGTCCAAAAAGTGAGTTCATTTGTGTCAATCTCGAATGGAATCATAAAAGCTTTAGTAAGAAATAATTCCATTATTTGAAATCTAGAGCACTTACCAAGTATGAAAACGCTGCCATTTGAGAGTAACCAGGAGAGCTCAACAAAGCAGAAGCAGGACAGTGACCACTGGCATCCCTACAGCATTCCACATTAGTCTCCTCTACTTCCTTTCCTTATTTTTAGACAGGTCTTGATCCTCCTGCCTCTGCACCCCCTCCCCCCAGTAGCAGGGACTAAAGGCACTGACTGCCACGCTCAATGCCTGTTTTAGACAGTTTACTATGTTATCACAGTGAGCTTACAGCGTGTAACTCTACTGACTCAGCTGCCCAAGTAGCTGGGATTACAGGCACACACAACCAGCTTTTTTTTTTTTTTCTTTAGAGAGGTTTTCGCTATAGGGCACGTGCGCTCGCGAGACAGACAGAGAGAGACGGAGAGACAGAAAGCGAGAAATCACCCCCCAGGGAGGATGGTCAAGCCGCAATCCCTTCTCCTCCATTATCCTCTTGGGATCTCGGGCATGCACGCACATGCGCCCGGCGTGAGTTTTAAGCCACCGGTCCGAGACTCGAACCGCGGTCGACTACGTGGGAGTCCAGCGACATAGCCATTACGCTAACTGCTGGTTCCCCACAACCAGCTTTTAAGGTGGGCCAGAAATTGAATCCAGGCCTCCTACATGGCCTCAGCCTACCAAGAAACACTATCAACCAGCATGCACTACCACTGCTGTGCCTCTCCTCTACTTTATCACCTACCGACTATACCACCTCAGGAGGGATATGTTTACTGCTCCAATTCTACTCTTTTTGTCCTTTTACCCCTCCCCACCATTTTTCATATAAAAATACAGTCTCTATATTTTTTAAAGAATTATTTATTTATTATTATTGTTGTTAATATTATTTTTCACATGAGTTTTTCCAGAGAAAGACAGAGAGAGAGAGAGGGAGAGTGAGAAAGCAACCCGCCAGGTCCAGGACTCAAACCATGGCCAGCCATGTGGGAATTCCAGCACCTTAACCACCATGCCACCTGCTGGTCCCAGTCTCTATATTTTAAAAACATTTTATAACTGTATACTTGTAGTAAACTGTACTGACACAGACAGTCACAGAATTAGATACTAACCTGTATGCCAGTATGAGTGCAGGCTAATTTTGTAAATTCAATACATCTGCCATCATTCACATCCCAGAGACACATCTCTCTACAAAACAAAATAACAGATAACTTTGGACCTGAGTTTTAAAAGCACTGCTCAGCTTTTTGAAGCGAGGAACCAGTTACCTTCAGAAATGATGCCAGGGACCAATGCTTTGTGGATTATGATGGCATCATGTGGACAGTTAGGTGCCAAAGCGGGATGAGGTCCTAAAGAGGAAGCCTCTAGCCATGAATGCATAGGCATTAAACAAACCAAGTTAAAATCACAGAGTGGCTTGTTTGGATCAATCTAACGTAGCACAGATTTTGGAAGCCATTGCAATTAGAGGTATGAAGAGTCTGGCAGCTGTAATGCATGGGCATAGCAAGAAATTACCAGTCAATGATTAAGAATTCACATGAGGAAGAGTGCAGGTAGACTTCCTGTTACCCTATAAACTTAAAGGGCTTTTATGATGGCAGCAAGCTTGTGGCTTAGCTTTAGAAGGTACAGGATGAATATTCATGGGATAGAAGATGAAGCATTAAAATGTAATAAATTGCTACAAACTGGAGAAATAAAAATTAAAAAATAAAAGCACTGTTCAATTTTGTCACAGTGTTTTAAAATTAATCTTCCACTGAAACTAAAATATTGGGTCACTGGAAAAGCCATGATGCATTTTTGCATAGAAAAATATGTCATGACTTTTCCAATGATCCACTATTTCACTCTTTATCAAAATTCCCAGTCCTCGGGGACTAGCAGGTGGCATGGTGGTTAAGGCACTGGACACTCCCACATGGCCGACCATGGTTCAAGTCCCAGACCTGGGGGCTTCCTTTCTCACTTTCCTTCTCTCTCTCTCTGTGTCTCTCTCTGGTCAAATAAATAAATAAATAAATAAAATTAAAATTAATAATTTTTTAAAAAGTTCCCAGCCCTCCCACCCACCATCCTAATCCCCCCTCCAACCTGCCCACTCCCCAGCTCGATTCACATCACTTCTGAGTCCATGGAAAGACTGCATCTCCTGGTTCCCTTTTGACTGGCAGACTCATAAAAGAGTTCTGGCCAGAACCAACATGAGGCTCTCCAGAATTCTCTTTTTCCTCTGCCTCTGTTACAGATAGTGACTGCTTCAAATAAGATTGTTACCTAACCCTGATCCTAAAAGTAAGGATAAGAAGGGCAGAGACCCCAACTAGTACATGAGGAATGGGACAAGAACAAGAAATAAACTTTCTTTTCTTTTTCCCTTTTTAAATTTTCTTTTTGTATTTATTAACATTCAAGGCCTAAGACTTATTTCTTGGACAGGTCCACAGTTCAGTCATGGCAGCCAGTTGTCTTGGTGTGCTGGCCTTGGATCTGAAGACCTAATAAATAAAATTTTAATTTAAACTACTGAGATGTTTCATGTGTTATCAGTGCAGCTATAAAATTTAGTACTAAAAAGAAAAAATTACAATCAACTAAATTCAAAACTTTGTAAATTAAATTTAATATTCTAGTATGTATATAGTCCATATTCTGTATGTATTATAGCTTTATTGAGTGCATACAATAAAAAAACTGGTATCTCAAATACATAACATTGAAAATTAGTAGCATCAACATGCCTTGTCTCTTTAGGAAAATAAGGCTTATTTAACAGGAGAAAACATTAATAACATCAATTATCTTATACTCTTAGGGTTTTAAGATATCATTTTTCTATATCTTAGATGGTATGAAATAATTTTTCCATGAACTTAAATTTCCAGTGTATACTAATGTGAATTATCCTTTAATTGACCAAAAGCACCATTTCCCTTTCCAAAGAATTATACAAGGTTCTCTTTAAATCCATAAATTATGGGACAAGGAGAAGAACAATGCCTTATATAATTATTTTCAAGTTCCCCAACTCTCCTCAATTGCATATTATATAAATATTTTCTAACCACAAACAATATTTTAAAAATTCCCCATACTCTGGGCCCTACAACTACTATTCAATGACCTACCTGTCCAAATGTGAGCTACATTCTGAGACTTAAAAAAAACATAGTTATGTTAGTATATTACTACACATCAATATAATTGCACAACTTTTTATTCCAAATTGATGCTAGCCTAGGACCATTTAGGTTTTTAACTTCTCATAGCTGCCTGTGATGCAATAAAAATGCCATAGGGGGGACCAGCAGTTGGCGTAATGGCTATGTCACTGGGCTCCCATGTAGTCAACCGTGGTTTGAGTCCTGGACCCAGTGGCTTAAACTCACGCTGGGCGCATATGCCTGTGTGCCCGAGATCCTGAGGGGAGAATAGAGGAGAAGGGACTGTGGCATGGCCATCCCCCCTGGGGGGTGATTCCTCACTTTCTGTCTCTCTGTCTCTCTCTGTCTTTCTGGTGAGCACATGCGCCCTATAGCAAAAAAATTCTCAAAAAAAAATAAAATGCCATAGGGATTAATGATCATGCTTTAATTTTTATAGTATTCTGAGTTTCTCAAAAGCAAAGAAAGACAAATTATCATAAAATTATAAATTATTAATATGAATATAATTTATATACTTAAAGTCATATTTCAAATATCTTCCTTTAGATTGAGACAATGGAAAGCATTTATTCAGGAGATATTCTAAAGAAGAAAAGAAAAAGAAAAATGAAAAGAAAATCTACTTGTTAAATCATTGCTACTAATTATAAAGACTTAGAAGAAAAAAAGGAAATGAGAAAACACTTACCCACTTTCAGATGCACTCACAATGTACTGCTTGTCACTAGAAGCACAAGCTTTAGATAAACAAGTGATTGAAGCTGTGTGACCAAATAACAGTGCTCGGGGGTTAATCTGTAAGTGCAAAAATATGATGGTTTAAGTACCAAACAAAAATATTAACCTTTCAGTTAGGAATCTTGTTAAATATTCAATATAAATATACAAATATTGATTTGAAAAGAATTGCTTAAACACTAAAAACTAAGAGCAGTGAAACAGTGATCACTAATCTATTTATTGCTCATAATCTTCCTACCAAAGCTCTGTGGCCAAAATTAGAGCCACAGGAGGTGGCATTACTTGCCTAATATGTAGAGAGTGACAGAGCCAGGATTCAAACCAAGGTTGTCTCAAGCATTAAGCTACAGTACACTAGGAAACCAGGTTACGAAGTTGAAGTGATGCATAAAATACATTAATCTTGCTTTGCATATTAATTGTTTTCTTTATTCACGCTCATGCACAGTATACACACATGTGAGAGTGGGGAAACAAAAGGGTATAAGCACTCATTTATAGGATCTGGTCACTTCAGATCCTCTTTCAGTCCTCCAGCCCATTCAATCTGGGCATGTGTGAAAATGACCAGTTTCAAGCTGCCCTGGCTGGGAATTTCAACTTCAGTGGCCATGTGGCATCCAGCTTCTCTTGAGTAGTATTTTACTACTATACCACAGAGCTAGCCTCTCACTTGTTTTTTAAATGATGCCTTGAATGATCCCAAAGCTCTGTTAGGAATCTCTGGATTCACACTCCCAAACATAGAAAATAGAAGACAGGTACCCTCTCAAATGCTGATATCAATGTTAACTGTCAGGAACTAAGAATGACTTCACAGAGCACTGATTTAGTAACATAGTACCTAACAAAAAGAATGGCTTAATACCCACTATTCTAAAGCAATCTGGCAATCAGACTCTTTTTTTATCTACTTTGTACCAAATTACATGCTATTACTTCAGGTTACTTCATATTTATAAATATATATGATATCAAGAAGAAATTGAGGGAACCATCAGTTAGCGTAATGGCTATGTCGCTGGACTCCCACGTAGTCGACCGCAGTTCGCGTCCTGGACCCAGTGGCTTAAAGCTCACACCGGGAACGTGTGCATGCGTGCCCAAGATCCCGAGAGGAGAATGGAGGAGAAGGGACTGCGGTGTGATCATCCCCCCTGGGGGGTGATTTCTCGCTTTCTGTCTCTATGTCTCTCTCTGTCTGTCTGGCAAGCACACATGCCCTATAGTGAAAATCTTTCCAAAAAAAAAAGAAGAAACTGAATGGACATATAATCAACACACAGTTTCAGGAACAGAATATTACCAAAATCTTTTTATCTCCTTTGTAGCTTTCATGTTACCAATTTTACAATTTTAACTAATTTATTAGGAAAGCTAAATTGCTCAAAATCAAATATTCCAAGGAAGAATATTAAGATTGCTGTATGTACCCGTAAGTAGCAGTTAAAAATTTTTTCCAAATCAAACTCATGTTTGTCATCTTTTGCACAGTTATAATTAAGGGGGGAAAATATCTCTCATGTTTCATAGTTGGAATAGGCTTAGAAGGTTTTTTTCTCATACATCCGAACTTTTCTGATATACTCAACCACAACTCTGTACAAAAGTTCAGTATTCTTCCTCTGGGTAAAATACTTTAGGTCAAGGCCAAAAGGTGACATGAAGGTTAAGGCACTGGACTCCCACATGGCCAACCACAATTCACATCCTGGACTTGGCGGCTTGAAAATCACACCAGGCACATGTGTATGCAGGCCCAAAATCCCCGAAGGAGAAGGGATTGTGGCATGGTCATCCCCCTGGTAGGGATGATTTCTCACTTTCCTTCTCACTGTCTCTCACTGTCTGGTGAGTGCATGAGCACTATGGCAAAAACTGGAAAACAAACAAACAAACAAACAAAAAAAAAAACCACTTTGGATCAATTCTTTAATTTCCCCCAAGAAAATCAAGTCTGCAAATGGTCTATCTTATTTTCAATGTATATGGTTCTGCTAGAAATTTTCATTTTCAGTCATAATAGAGTAACCAGAACTGCACTTGACTTCCACCATAAAATCTAGGAAAACAAAACAAAAAATATATGAAACGAATGTATCTCATATTGGACAACTGGCAGGAAAGGACTGTAATCTCTTGAGAAAAGGGTAACAAATGAAAAGGAACCTGTATCACCAAGTTTTCTTCCTGCAGACCCTGATCTGACCTGGTGTGGGGTGGGAAAACCCAATATAGAAATCTCACTGAACTGGGGAGACAGAGCTCTAACTACAAGGAAGGTTATAATGCAGCTTAAACTTGCAAGACAGAGCAACAGACAAGATGCAGCTACACAAAGAAAAAAAAAAGGTACAGAAATCTGCAGAGGGGTCTTCTTGGACCTGTTGCTTAATTCTAAGCCACACGTGTATATCACACCACACAAAAAATATATGACCTGACAGAAAATTACCTGGGTCTGTAAGCCCTAAAATTCCCAGAGCTTGCACAGATAAGTAAGAATTCAAGTTGTGATAGGGTAAAGACAAACAGCCTTACTGAACATTAGAGACATTTGGAAGAGACTCATGGGGGTCACATCCTAGGGGGATGGAGCTAAACGAGCCCTGGAATAAAGGATCTTCCACATGGCTGACTCAGCAGTTTGACCCAGGGGCTTGAAAACCACACCAGGCATGTGTGCCTAAAATCCAAAAGAAGGATAAAAGGGTGGAAAAGGGGTTGCAATGTACCAGTTCCCCATGGAGAGCGCTTTGTCACTTTTGCATGTGTGTATGTGCACTCTCTCTTTCTCCAGTGAGTGTGTGCACCCTCTGCCAAAAATACTAAAATGAAAGAAAATAAAAACTGTTTTTTTAAGATAGCAATAAAATTGATAAACCTCTAAGACTGATCAAAAAACAAGAAAACACAAATTATCAATATCAAAAAGAAAAACCATCCATCCAGGAGGTGGTGTGGAGGCCAAGGTGGCTGGATTCCACATAGCTGGATTCCAAACGTCTTAACATAATTTTTTTTAAAAAAGTTTTAATATAAATAACTCACAGAAACAAAAAATATTAATATAATCAAAGGGAAAAATAAATGTGATGCATTTTATACATTAATACATTTTACTTATATTCTATAAAGATTTAAGTTATGTTATAAATATTAACAAAACATTTCACAAATGAGTACAAAGAAATATGATAAAATTATCTCTCCAATTAATAAATATCACCCATCCTAAAAAACTACATAGTTAAAAAATAATAGTTAACCGTTAGTTAATGACTGCCAAGGCAGGAATGAAAAGATGGGGTAGCTGAATTCTTAAGAGTAAGCTATAAGGCCAGTCAATGGTGTGAGGGTAAGGCAGCTGGATCCTGCATGGACAGCTGCGCAGTTTGAATCCAAGATCCTGTGGCTTGAAAGACATACTGGGTGTGTGTGAATACATGCTCAAAATCTAGAAAGGAGAAAGAAAGAGAAGGGATTGCAGTGTGGCCATCCCCCATGGGGGATGCTTTCTCACTTTCTCTTTTTCTCTCTCCCTCTTCACAGCAAGCTTATGTGTCCCCTGACAAAATTAGGAGAAAAAAGGAGGAGGAAGGAGGAAAGAAGAGTAGGAAGAGGAAGAGGAAGAGGAGAAGGAAGATGCAGCAGCTGCTGCAGCAGCAGCCATTAACATTAATATTTAAAAACCGTTAGTTAATGACTGCCAAGGCAGGAATGAAAAGATGGGGTAGCTGAATTCTTAAGAGTAAGCTATAAGGCCAGTCAATGGTGTGAGGGTAAGGCAGCTGGATCCTGCATGGACAGCTGCGCAGTTTGAATCCAAGATCCTGTGGCTTGAAAGACATACTGGGTGTGTGTGAATACATGCTCAAAATCTAGAAAGGAGAAAGAAAGAGAAGGGATTGCAGTGTGGCCATCCCCCATGGGGGATGCTTTCTCACTTTCTCTTTTTCTCTCTCCCTCTTCACAGCAAGCTTATGTGTCCCCTGACAAAATTAGGAGAAAAAAGGAGGAGGAAGGAGGAAAGAAGAGTAGGAAGAGGAAGAGGAAGAGGAGAAGGAAGATGCAGCAGCTGCTGCAGCAGCAGCCATTAAAATTAATATTCAAATCTGGGACCTTAGGGTTAGCTGTTCAGCCATCATTCACTGCTCTTCTTTTTTGTTTTTGTTTTTCAATCTCCCTCAGCTTTTTACTTTCCTAATCCTGGAATACTATAATTAACACTCATTAAATAAATCCTTACTATGTGTAAGTACTGTGATGACTGCTTAATTCCTTCACTGAATTCTTACACAACGTTGTGTGGTAGATTCAAATTTTAAAATAGGCATAAAAGAATTAAAATTTAGGCATAGAAGATAAATAAATTGCCCAAAGTCAGATGGTTAGACATCAAATTCAACCCATGTTTGTTCGTGTTCAAAGGCTGAGCTTTTACTTTAACATTTTACTTCTTTCATCAAACGGCATGGACTACATTATTCTCTTCATAGACTTGTTTCCCTGTTCAAGCGAAAGTTTCATGAAGATAGAAACCATCTCATAGCTTTACAGGCAGTAGAAACTTAATCCTCATACACTGCTGATGGGAATGTAACATGACATCATAACTTTGGAAAAGTCTGGCAGTTCCTCATACGTTAAACATGAAATTAACATACAGTCTAGCATTACTATGTCCAGGTATATCTCAGAGCAATTAATATATATGTCTACACAAAAAATCACACACAAATGTTGACTGCAACATTATTTATAAAGGTCAATAGTAGAAATAATCCAAATGTTCCTCAACTGATAAATTGATAAAGTATGGTATACCCATAAAATTAAAAAAATTATGTGGGCATTAAAAAAATAAAAGTATTGGTACATGTTACCACATGGATAAAACTTGAAAACATTATGCTAAGTGAAAAAAGCCATTCATAAAAGCCCACATATTGTATGATTCCATTTGTGAAATATCCAGAATAGACAAAATTATGGAGACATAAAGCAGATTAGTGGTTGCCTAATGGGAATAAAAGTATTTAAAGTGACAGTTAAAGTATATGGAATTTGTTTTTGAGTGATGAAATGTTCTAAAATTGACTATAGTAATGGTTGGCCAACTCTGTGAACATGCTAAAAAACATTCAAAATGTGCACTTTAAAAGGATGAATCAGGGACCAGCAGTTAAGAGTAATGGCTATGTCGCTGAACTGCCATGTACTCGACCACAGTTTGAGTCCTGGACCCAGTGGCTTAAACTCACACTAGGCGCGTGTGCATGCGTGCCGAGATCCCGAGAAGAGAATGGATGAGAAGGGATTACAGTATGGCCATCCCCCCAGGGGTTGATTTCTTGCTTTCTGTCTCTGTCTTTCTGGCAAGCACATGCACCTTATAGCAAAAACCTCTCAAAAAAAAAAAAAAAAGATGAATCATAGGTTCATGAATTAATTCTCTATAAGGCTGTTAATGAAAAAAAAATTTTTTTAATTAATCTACTTTCTTGACCCCACATTCCATATCAGCTACCAACCCATTTTCTATGTTCCCCCTTATAAGAAATACCTGGGAAGAGTTATCAGAGAACGGGAGTTCTAAATATGAGGAGAAAAGTAGGATAAACCCTGTGAGGTTATACTAGAACTGAAGGTATCAGTGTCAACTCATATATAGTCATGGGTGTGCATGCACTCACTGTTTTAACTCACGTGTATGTTCAAGGGTGTAGGTGCACCCACAGTTTTAAGCTTTTTTTTTTTAAAAAAGTATTTTATTTAACTTTATTCATTTATTTACTCATTTTTCAAATTTGACCAGAGAGAGAAAAAGAAAAACAACAAGCAAGCCACCAGGTCCAGGACTCAAACCGCAGTCAGCCATGTGGGAGTCCAGCAGCCCTAACCACCACGCCACCTGCTGGCCCCTTAAACTATTTTTTAATACCTTTTAGGAAACTTCCTCTTGATGAGTCACAATCTTTTGAAAACTTTTAAATGTAATAAATAGAAACTAGTCAAGAGCCAGCAGAAGTCAACTCTAATGAATATATAAATAACTGATCTACATACCTATCAATTTTACTCAAAACATACTTTGCAGAATATACATATAACCTCCTGTAGTGTGGATGTCCCCCAGAGAATCATGTGTTGGGACTTGGTTGTACAGTAAAGGTGTTAAGTGAGAACTCAATTCATTCATGATGTCCCATGGCAGGCACTTTGAGTATAATAACATCATTAGGGTGGGACCCCTACAATTGAGTTCAGGTACATTTATCAAAGAAAGAAAGAGACCAGGACAGACAGAAGTTTATAGACACTGCTCTGTAGTCCTTCTGGAAAAAGAAATGTCATACACTGTAAAGTTATATGTGGTATGTGATTCAATGTAATATAAGCAAGATTATAATGATAATAAATTAAAAAAAAAAAAAAAAAGATCCTGCTCTCTGCCATGTTGAAGCCTTATCAGAAATTGGCCCTTGGACCTCTGACCTCCAAACCATGAGCTGAATAAAACTTCTACTTTTTAAATCAGCCAGTCTCAGGTATTTCTGTTAGCAATGCAATAGTAAACTAGTATGGAAACAATATTATTCTGAGACTGGGTTATAGTCTAATAAGTTTCTTACATTTAAAATGTACAAAAGGTGTTTCAAATACTCACTTCCAATTCTACTGAAAGATCCCAGAGACATATCTGTCCATCATGACATCCAGTTACAATTGTGGCCCCATCATCTGTTAAAAGTACTGCTGAGATGCAATGTGTTGGTGCTTTGCGACCCCAGAGGACGATGGGCAGAACAAGGCTGTTTCCTGCCATTGTGTTCTCGAACCTGAAAATGTTACAAGGGTAATGTTAGATATGACAAATTTCAAACTAAAACATGCAATATATTTTTATTAGCCAATAAACCAAATAGTATAATTGAAAAATAGACATATATTCCTGGTAGTAAATTTTAGCCATTTAAACATCTATAATTTCCAAGCAAAAATGACTAATTTATCATAACTACTCCTTGCTTTGGGTACTTTAAAAAAAAAAAAAGGAGAAGTTTTTAGTCCAGATGTGCATAAATTTTATTAATGAAAAGCCAATGGCTTCAGTACATCATATTTTGCACTTAACAGTTGACAAATCACTTTTTATGTCTACTGCTTCATTTTGATTTTCAAAACAGTCTTTTGAGGATGGCAGGGTAGAAACTGAGGCATAAGCCCCTACACAGAGAACTATAAAGTCAAAGAGTCTAAATACCAATCCCAATCTTCTGCTCTCAAGTTGTCTATCTCCACTTAAAAAAAAAAAAAAATATCAAATATAAAAATTGGAGCCAGCCTGTAGTGCAGTGGCTAAGTACTATGAAAGGAAATATGGGTCCCATGTGGCTGACCACAGTTTGAATCCTAGCTCTGTTGGCTTGAAAAATACTCTGGGTGCAGACCTAATCTAATCACCAAAGCCCCCTTTCCAGCCCAGAGTGTGGGAGGAGGGTCTGTCTCAGCCTTCAAGACCACCACCCATTCCGCAGTCACAGGATTAAAAGGAGCAGAAGGAAAGCAGGGTTGTGCAGGCCTTAGCTGCTCACCAAAGTCCCCTGCTCAGCCTACAGCATGCAGGAGGGGCTGCCTCAGTCCACCTGCTACACTGCATGTGGCGCACGATTTTTGGCTACCATCTTATATTCTAGCGCCAAGCTTAGCCCCCAACCACACTGGGAACAGAGAGGTGTGGGGATATAAGAGCCAAATAGCTAAACACGGTAAGGCTCTGGAGGAATTCTCTCCCTACATTCACTCCAAGCAAAAAGAAAAGAAACTCCTCTCAGTAAAACTGAACCCAAAACTCCCACTGTGGATTCCACACTGCCACCCACAGAAGAAGAGAGACACTGGCACAGAGACAATTCACATCATAGAGAAGTGCACAAGCACATAGCTATAGAAATCTACTCCAGGGACCAGCAGTTGGCATAATGGCTATGTCACTGGACTCCCATGTAGTAGCCCGTGGTTCAAGACCCAGACCTGGGGGACCAGCAGTTAATGTAGTGGCTATGTCGCTGGACTCCCATGTAGTCGACTGCAGTTCAAGTCCTGGACCCAGTGGCTTAAACTCACGCCGGGCGCATGTGCATGCAAGCCCAAAATCCCAAGAGGAGAATGGAGGAGAAGGGATTGTGGCGTGGCCATCCTCCCTGGGGGGTGATTTCTTGCTTTCTGTCTCTCTGTCTCTTTCTGTCTTTCTGGCAAGCTCACGTGTCTTATAGCAAAAACCCTCTCAAAAAAAAAAAAAAAAAAAGACCCAGACCCAGTAGCTTAAACTCACGCCAGGTGTGTGTGCATGTGTGCACAAGATCCCAAGAGGAGAATAGAGAAGAAATTATAGAGTGACCATCGCCCCTGGGGGGTGATTTCTTGGTTTCTGTCTGTCTCTCTCTGTCTTTCTGGCGAGCACACATGCCCTATAGCAAAAACCTCTCCAAAAGTTAACAACAACAACAACAAAAAGAAACCTACTCCAAAGAGGTAGCAAGAAGTAAGTACATCACCAGATGACTAAAAATCACAGTAGTGCCTCAAGAAACATGAGTAAGCCAGAAAATACTTTGCCCCCAAAGGAACACAATAACTCATCACCAACAATGGATAAAACATAAGAAATCACAGAAACATAAGGGAAAAAAATTTCAGAATTTCTATCATAACTAAACAATAGAAAGATGCAAAAGAAAATTGACAACCAATTCCAGGAAATGAGAAAATCCCTCAAATCATGAGGGAGGAACACCACAGAGAAACAGACACCCTGGAAAAGAATCCAATTCCAGAAATGCTGGATATAAAAAACATGATACAGGAAAACAAAACCTCCCTAAAAAGGGTTAAGAGTCAATTAGATCATGTGGAAGAAAGAATCTCTGACCTTGAAGATAAAACTTTCAACTGAATCCAAACAACCAAGAAGAATGGGAAAATAAACATTAAAATAAGAACAGGGAAAGGGCAGCAGATGGCATAGCACTGGACTCCAACACTGCCAAACAGAGTTCAAGTCCCAGACCCAGTGGCTTGAATCTGGGTGCATGTGTGCCATCCAAGATCCAGGGAGTAGAATAGAGCAGAAAGAATTGTTGTCTCCATCCCTCCTGGGGGGTGATTTCTCACATTCCCTCTCACTGTCTCTGTCTCTGTATCTCTCTCTCACTTTCTATGGTACTCTAAGGCAAAAGCCTCTTAAAACAAATGAAGACAGGGGCTGGCCGGTGGCATAGTTGTTAAGGTGCCAGACACCCACATGTCAACTGCAGTTCCAGTCCTGGATCCAGTAGCTTGAAATACACCAGGTGCATGTACATACATACCCCAAAGCCCAGGAGAGTAGAGATTGTGACGTGGTCATCTCCCATGAGAGGTGACTTCTTGCTTTCTGTCTCTGTCTCTCCAGCAAGTGCACACACCCTATAGCAAAAATCTCTCTCTCAAAAAGAAACAAACAAAAAAAAAGGATGACATATGGGAAATTCTAGACACCATTAAATGGCTGAAAATTCACATAATGGATATTCTAGAAGGCAAAGAAATGGGTAAAGAACACTAAAAAAATTTAACATAAAAGATCCTCCCCAAGGCACATAACAGACAAACTGGTAAAAATCAAAGACAAAGACAATATTCTAAAAATGACAAGACAGAAATGCCAAGTTACTTACAAAAGTCACCTCATTAGATTAACATCAGACCTCTCACCTGAAACAATTCAGGCAAGGAAAGAATGGGAAGACATATTTAAACTCTGAAAGAAGAACAATTTCAGCCAAGAATACAGTATTCGGCAAGACTGTACTTCAACAGAAAGAGAAATAAAATCATTCCCATATAAACAAAAGCTGAGGGAATTCACCAAAAGTAGGCCAGCCCTTCAGAGAATATTTCAGGGAATGGTACACCTGAAAAACTAAAGAGGGAAATGCAAATTAAAGCCACAAAAGAGATACCATTTAACCCTTCTTAGGATGGCTAGGATAAAAAAACACCGGCAAAGTTGTGGGGAAAAGGGAATCCTCTTTATACTGTTGGTGGGAATGTAAATTAATACAGCCTCTGAGGAAAAACACTATGGTGGTTCCTCAAAAACATACAAATAGAACTATCCTATGACCCAGTAATCCCACTCTTCATATTTATCAAAAGGATAGGAAAACAGTCAGAAAAATACATGCACATCCATGTTTATTATAGCATTATTCACAATTGCTAAGACATGGAATCAATCTGAGTGTCCAAAAACTGATGACTGCATTGGAAAGCTGTGGTACACCATATACTATAGGATATTAATATTACTCAGCCATAAGAAACAATGAGACCCTATCATTTGATTCAAAGTGGATGGATATAGAAGATTTAATGTTAAGCGAAGTGAGCCAGACTTTGAAAGCAAAACACTGTATATCCCCACTCAATATGTACCAAACGTCCGTAGTTTATGACAGAAAATGAAAGATCCAAAGACATGATAATAAAGAGGATAAGTGTAAGATACCAGAGACTGCAAGAGTGGAGAAGAGGTGGTAGAGAGTGGGTGGTAGAGGGTAAATGAGAAAAGCAAAGGGAAGAAATGTTTAACAGACCAAAGAATAAAAAGTTGAAAAAAAAAGTTCTGTAATTTTTGCTTTATAAAAATTATAATTAAATTTTTAAAAAGAAAAGAAAGAGGGAACCAGCAGTTAGCGTAATGGCTATGTCGCTGGACTCCCACGTAGTTGACTGCAATTCTCGTCCTGGACCCGGTGGCTTAAAACTCACGCCGGGCGCGTGTGCGTGCGTGCCCCAGATCCCGAGAGGAGAATGTAGGAGAAGGGATTGTGGCGTGACCATCCCCCCTGGGGGGTGATTTCTCGCTTTCTGTCTCTATGTCTCTCTCTGTCTGTCTGGCGAGCACACGCGCCTTGTAGCGAAAACCTTTCCAGGAAAAAAAAAAAGAAGAAAAGAAAGAAAAACACACCAGGCACATGTGCATGCATGCCCCAAATCCTGATAGGATGGAGAAATAGAGGAAAAAGAACTGTGGTATAGCCATCCCTTACAGGAGGATTCTTTCTCTCTCTCTCTCTTTCTGGACAGCACAAGCATGATCAGAAAAAATATTAAAACCTCTGTGTGTGTGTGTGTGTGTGTGTGTGTGTGTGTGTGTGTGTGTTTCAGAGAATATTTCAGGGAATGGTACACCTGAAAAACTAAAGAGGGAAATGCAAATTAAAGCCACAAAAGAGATACCATTTAACCCTTCTTAGGATGGCTAGGATAAAAAAACACCGGCAAAGTTGTGGGGAAAAGGGAATCCTCTTTATACTGTTGGTGGGAATGTAAATTAATACAGCCTCTGAGGAAAAACACTATGGTGGTTCCTCAAAAACATACAAATAGAACTATCCTATGACCCAGTAATCCCACTCTTCATATTTATCAAAAGGATAGGAAAACAGTCAGAAAAATACATGCACATCCATGTTTATTATAGCATTATTCACAATTGCTAAGACATGGAATCAATCTGAGTGTCCAAAAACTGATGACTGCATTGGAAAGCTGTGGTACACCATATACTATAGGATATTAATATTACTCAGCCATAAGAAACAATGAGACCCTATCATTTGATTCAAAGTGGATGGATATAGAAGATTTAATGTTAAGCGAAGTGAGCCAGACTTTGAAAGCAAAACACTGTATATCCCCACTCAATATGTACCAAACGTCCGTAGTTTATGACAGAAAATGAAAGATCCAAAGACATGATAATAAAGAGGATAAGTGTAAGATACCAGAGACTGCAAGAGTGGAGAAGAGGTGGTAGAGAGTGGGTGGTAGAGGGTAAATGAGAAAAGCAAAGGGAAGAAATGTTTAACAGACCAAAGAATAAAAAGTTGAAAAAAAAAGTTCTGTAATTTTTGCTTTATAAAAATTATAATTAAATTTTTAAAAAGAAAAGAAAGAGGGAACCAGCAGTTAGCGTAATGGCTATGTCGCTGGACTCCCACGTAGTTGACTGCAATTCTCGTCCTGGACCCGGTGGCTTAAAACTCACGCCGGGCGCGTGTGCGTGCGTGCCCCAGATCCCGAGAGGAGAATGTAGGAGAAGGGATTGTGGCGTGACCATCCCCCCTGGGGGGTGATTTCTCGCTTTCTGTCTCTATGTCTCTCTCTGTCTGTCTGGCGAGCACACGCGCCTTGTAGCGAAAACCTTTCCAGGAAAAAAAAAAAGAAGAAAAGAAAGAAAAACACACCAGGCACATGTGCATGCATGCCCCAAATCCTGATAGGATGGAGAAATAGAGGAAAAAGAACTGTGGTATAGCCATCCCTTACAGGAGGATTCTTTCTCTCTCTCTCTCTTTCTCTCTCTCTCTCTCTCTCTCTCTTTCTGGACAGCACAAGCATGATCAGAAAAAATATTAAAACCTCTGTGTGTGTGTGTGTGTGTGTGTGTGTGTGTGTGTGTGTATACATACACACATGTGTTGTTCTTAGCAACCCTGGTACCCAGATAATACCACTACCACTAGGCAATAGTTATGAAGAACTCCCTAGTGTTGGAATTTTAAAACACTGTGTGTGTGCAAATATAAATATAGATAATAACAACCTTTTTTCACAACAAATCATGAGATAAGTACTATTATCACCCTTCACAACGACACTGAGGAACAGAGTTGCGAAGTGGTAAATGATCAAGTCTAAATCAGAACACAGGCAGCCTGAGTTCCTACTTTCTATTAAAGTGAATACCAAATCAGATTATTAAAGAACCTGTGGTCTTTGTCACTCTGCTGTGCTACTGATAACAAGTGAGGTATTTAATCTTACTAAATTTCCAAACTAGTAATAATTAACAATACCCAAGAGAAACTCAG
This sequence comes from Tupaia belangeri chinensis, assembly GCF_000334495.1. Taxonomy (NCBI): domain Eukaryota; kingdom Metazoa; phylum Chordata; class Mammalia; order Scandentia; family Tupaiidae; genus Tupaia; species Tupaia belangeri. The sequence continues at coordinate 754,801 of NW_006159442.1, read as the reverse complement.
TATTGTTTCAAAACGGTTCTAAACATTAAAAAAAAAAAAAGTATGTTTGATCTAGCCAGCAGCAAGATAGTTAAGGAGGCTAGATTCCACATCATTGAAGATACAGTTCAACTCCTACACTGGTGGCTTAAGAAATGGGCATGTGTGCATATATGTTCAAAATTCCAAAATGACAGAAAATCGGAGAAGGGATTGTGGTCTGATCATCCCCTATGAGGGGTGCTTTCTCACTTTCTCACTGCCCACCTCCCTCTCTCTGTCTCTCTTCCCAGAGTGTGTGCACTCTCTGGCAAATTTTAAAAGATAATTAATGGGGAAAAAGTATGTTCAATGAGAAATAAATTCAACCATTATTCTAAATCCATTATGTCTGAAGGTCATGAATGTCTTTAATTGTAATTCTAAAACTTAAAGGGAATTGGGATCAGCAGTTAGTGTAATGGCTATGTCGCTGGACTCCCATGTAGCCGACCATGGTTCGAGTCCAGGACCCGGTGGCTTAAACTCACGCCGTGCACGTGTGTGTGCGCGCCCAAGATCTCAAGAGGAGAATGGAGGAGAAGGGATTGCAGCATGGCCATCCCCACTGGCGGGTGATTTCTTGCTTTCTGTCTCTCTGTCTCTGTCTGTCTAGCGAGCACACGCACCCTATAGCAAAAACCTGTCTAAATAAATAAATAAATAAAATAAAAATAAAACTTAAAGGGAAAAAAATTTTTTTCATCTCATTCCTCCACAATAAAAATGTTGTTTCTGGGATCAGTGGATGGCATAATGGTTATGTTGCTGAACTCCCACACAGTCAACAACAGTTCGAGTCCCAGACTCAACAGCTTGAAACTACACCAGATGCATATGCATGAGTTCCCAAAATCCTAAGAGAGGAGAATGAAGGAAAAAAAAAATTATTGTGTGACAATCCCTTCTGGGGGGTGATTTCTCTCTTTCTATCTTTCTGGAGTATGCATATGCCTATTTCAAAAGCCTCTCTTCAAAAAAAAAAAAATGTTTCTGGTGAAAAAAATTAGATTTGGATGATGTTCAATTAATCAGATTAGAATGTACTTTTTTCAAGAAAACATAAATATGAAGACTTATATCTCCTTACAACAAAATTAAAACCTAGTTGATTTAATAAAATTTAAATGTTATAAACAGTATGATAGGGCTATAGGTTATATGGTGGTTGAGGCACTGGACTCCCACATGGCCAACCATGGTTCAAATCCCAGACCCTGTGGTTTGCTTTCCCACTTTCCTTTTCTCTATCTCTGTTTCTCTCTGGTCAAATTAAAAATTAATAAGAAATAAAATTAAATAAATAAATTTTTAAAATAAACCATATGGTTAAAGATCTATAAACAGAAGCTCAGAGAAGCTAGAAAGACAGACTGAAATAGTGGGAGGGCCTCTTAGAAGAGAAGAATCTTATAGATCATTTCAAACAGTAGGGAGTCACCAGTAGCCTCATAGATGTTCAGTCAAAAGTAATGATCATTGACAAGAAAATGAGGCAGGTAAAATATGATGAATAACACTGAAATGTTTACTAAATACAATCTATACTACATCTTTTTTTGTTGTTGTTACAATGTATAGACTTCATCAGGTTGTTTTCTCCAAAATCTCATCTATTTTTTTTTTTTTTTTTGGCTACCAGTTAAATATACATTTAAAGAAAAAAATTTAAAGTCCACTTCCTATTAATAAATCCTTCTGTAGCATGACAGTTTTATAAACTACCATGATACTAACAATTATTTTTATATTCCTATTTGACATTATAAAATGAAACTAAGCACTGAACCAATTTTAATAAATTTGGAACAGCATGTTCCTGGCTAAATAACATATCCAACAATGACTTTCCTAAAAATTGAGAATCTGGAAAGAGTTCATTTTTCCATGGTGACAACACTCAGTGTTAAATTACATCACCCAAGAAAATTTCTCTCAAATCAGTAAGAAAGCTGAAAGCATTACACAAGCAGGTGAGATCTGAAAAGAAGACTATTTCTCTAGATACATGACCAAACTTAGGACATACTACCTGCTTAAAGAGAACACAAAAACATACAGTTAGGGCTAACGAGTATAAGATCGGAACATTTTTTCCCAGAATTTTAAAAATTAATAAAATAAAAGATAAACTTTAAAAAAGCCACCAGAGCACTAATGAAATAATGAAAAATAAAGGGTAACATGGTTTAGGATAAATAGAATAGTACATTACAATCGAATACTTTTAAGAATTAACCAATACTACCACTAAATGGCCAATCCCATAAACATAGTTCTAAGTGACTGATAAAACAAAAAATAGCAAATTAGCCAGGTTCTAACCATTAATTAGGTAGTTCACAGGAATCTAAGTTTAAGTTTATTTTAATTGAATAACAGATAAGCCAAGGCACATGAAATTGGAACCACAAGGGAAATTTTTAAGAGGGAAAAAAAGGGCAATGTAAATCCAGCATTGGACCAGTTCATTATTAGTTACTAATCCATTCTTAACATTTTCAACATGATAACCCATTGTATGAAAAAAATTAAATATGTTGATAAAAGCTTTACATTATATGGAAATGAAACAAATCACAAAGAATAATTAAATTGGGATTTAAAAATCCTTATTTTCATGGAAAAGCAAAAGTGATTGAGTAGATGACTTGAATAATTTGATATGGTATTAACTTTAATAGAAATTCTTCAAAATAATTACTTCACTGACTCTCTAAAGTATTACATATACAATATATTCATATTTTGCAACTAACACATTGAGAGAAAATACCATCTTTCAAACTTTAGCATTATCTTATAAATAGATATGTCCTAAAACTAAATGCTTCTAAAAACAGAAGAACACTAGAAACATTCTGTTTTCAGTTACATTTATATTAAAATCTGGTTTAAGGTTATATTTGGAGATTGGCTACTGCTATAGTTCAAATGTGTCCCCCAAAGTTCATATATTGGAATTGGTTGTACTGTAAAAGTATTAAGAAGAAATGTAATCCAACTATGAGATTAAGAGGATAAGCCTTTGCTTTGAAATTAAGGTCATCAGTGGAAGGCCCTCAGGACTGATCAAAGCCTGTTAAGTTATAGGGAGAGGAAATGAGACAAAGTCACGGTCTCAGACATGAGTGTACATGCTCTGCTGTGCTTAAGCTCTTGCCATGTGTTGCCCTGTGCCAATTTAGGACCCCACCAATAAAACAACCTTCCCTGGATGCAACCCCTTAGGACTGGGGCCTCCAAAACCGTGAGTTAAATAAACCTCTATTCATTTTAAATTACCCAGACTCAGGTATTGCTGTTATTAGCAACTCAACAGACTAGAAGAAATACTAAATAAAAATGTTTTAAGACAAAGCTCTAGAGTCAAATGTCAGAAGATCTAGATTGTACTTCTGCCACTAATAATGCTTTGATAGGACCCTTTTTATTTTTGAGGCTTAGGCTTCTAATAAAAAGTTATTAAAATTAATATTGAATCTTTTTTAAAAATTTGCCAGAGGGCATGTACACTTGCTGGGGAGAGACAGAGAGAGTGAAAGTGAGGAAGCACCCCCAACACACACCATGGCGGAGAGCCACACCACAGTAACCCTTCTCTGGTTCTCCCTTCTTTCAAGAGTTTGGGCAAGCACACCAGTGCCTAGAGTGTTCTTCAAACAACTGGATCTAGGAATTGAACGACAAAGTCGGCCATGCAGGATCCAGCCACTGCAACCATAACATCACTGCCAGACCAATACTGAATCAATTTTAGGTCAAAAATAAAATCATAAAGTAAAAAAAGCCTTCGAGACAAAAAGTTAAGGCCCTGACATAGCAGCACAGCAGTAGTACAGAGCTCTGAAATTCTAAAAGCCACATGGAAGATCAGGGTTGCTTTGGTCTCTCAGTTGACCTGTTCACACCACAAATGTGTGAATACCCATGATCCTGGCTGGATGGAAGGCTAGAGGGTGGGAGAAGAGACCTTGTTGAGGGTGTGTGTGTGTGTGTGTGTGTGTGTGTGTGTAATGGTAAAAAGGGAAAAAGTGAAAGGAGGGATGGGCCATCATGTAGTCTAGTGACTAAGGTGGCTAGAATCCAGATAGCTGACCGTGTGGTTCCAGTTCTGGATCCAGTGACTTGAGAAATATGCCAGTATGTGTGTGGGCATTTTCAAAATCCCAAAAGGAGGTAGATACAGAGAAGGAACATCATAACATGATGTCTGGGATCAGTAGCAGAGGGAAGAGAATATGGGATAAGAAGTATTGGAAAGAGAAGATAAAATAAGATCATAAGATACTATGTGTCCAGATCCTTCATCAGGAATGAGGGACTTATTACCACTGAAATAGCTTCTGGAAGACAGGTCCAAGGTGAAGCACGCACCCTCTTGGACTGCCTCAGTCAAAGAGAGATGTCTTGCCCAAACTCTCCCCTTTCCACAGAACAACCTATGTCCAATGACTAATCACTGCAAAGATATAAGCCCCCTTCCAATTCAGGATATCTCTGAAGAGTCACTCTGAGCTTCATCACAAACCAACTTTTTTTTTTTCAGAGAGATCTTTGCTATAGGGCAAAATCTCAGCAGAGAGACAAAGAGACAGAAAGTGAGAAATCACCTCCCCATGCTTCAGTCTCTTCTCCATTTTCCTGTTGGGATTTTGAGCATGCACACACATGCATCAGGTGTGAGTTTCAAGCCTCTAGGTCCGGGACTCAAACCGTGGTTGCCTAAGTGGGAATCCAGCAACATAACCATTACGCCACCTGCTGGTCCCACACAAATTAACTTTTACTCTTGGCCAAATCTGCTTTCCTTCCCAGAGGGTGACCCCAATAGCATTCCTTAATAAGCCAGAGTACCAATCTCCATCTGAGAAGAACCTCGCCAGGGAACCCAAACTGTGAAAATAAGTACTGAAACTCTTTGTAGGACAAGAGTGTTCATTAAATATTATTATTATGTTTGAAAATTTCTATAACTTTTTAGGTGAAAATGAAAAGAACTTCAATGTCCATCAATCAAAGAGAAGTTAAATTAACAGTCTTTTTCTGTTGTTCTTGACAGACTTTTGCAATAGGGCACATGCGCTCTCCAGAGAGACAGAAAGTGAGAAATCATCCCCCCCTCCCCAGAGGGAATGGCCACACTGTGATCCCTTCTCCTCCATTCTCCTCCTGGGATCTTGGGCATGCACGCACATGCCCCTGGTGTGAGTTTGACACTGGGTCTGGGACTCAAACCAGTGACGTAACCGCTATGTTATCTGCTCGCCCCATGATATCGTCTTACCGTGAACATTGCAGTGTGACATATGACAGCCTCTAAGACACACAGTGGGCATATTCTCTCTCTCTCCCTCTCTTTCTCTGACAGTAATTCTGTAATATTATCAAACAAACAAAAAACAACAATGACTGCCTCTAAAAAGTGAGAGCGTGAGAAAGAAGATAGGTTAAGTGGAAATCGTAATTCTCAAAATAAATTCTTGGGTAATACTGTGTACTGCCCCAGTTTCAAAATACAGACTAATAAAGGAACGGATTAAGTGGCCCAACCCACCAGATTTCTTTGTTTTGTTTTAAAATTTGCATATAAGTGGGGCCAGCAGGTGGCATGTTGGATAAGGTGCTGGAATCCTACATGGCTAACCACGGTTCAAGTCCCAGACCTGGTGGCTTGATTTCTCATTTTCTCTCTGTCTCTGTCTCATGAGTGCATGTGCCTGGTAGCAAATTAAAATAATAATAATAATGATGATGATGATGATGATGATGATAAATAAAAGTAAATTTAAAATTTTTAAAAACATAGTTACAGATAAATATATAACACAAGGTTTTCACAATACATTTAACTTTAACAAGAATTTAGTGTTAGCCTATAATCTTTCCAAGTACTAACTATCCTTTCCTTCAAGTATCCTGTCCGAAAACCTATGACTCACTACTCCAGCAACCTGCTGTTACAGCACCTTCCAAACACTTGATGCATACCTTATATGTAATTATTTGTTTACAAATTCATCTGTTCCACCGAAGTCTGTGTTCCTCATGGGTAAAATCTAGGTAAGCCTAGTATTATCAATCCAGCTCCATTCACTGAATTTGAGTTGCTTTATCAGCACTTTAAAACAGTTACTTTTATTAGTAACCAATACATATTTACTGAATGAATAAACAGAAAAGAACAATAGCTAGCATTTACTTAGCTCTCACTGTGTGCTAAGCATTCTGTTAAGGTTCACATATGATTTTGATTTAATCCTTCTGAGGAAAAAATATCTCCTCTAACATCTAGAGTCTCTCAAGGAACTGACTCTCTTAATTATGTTCTCACTGTCTACCATTTTATTCTCTTTCTATTAAATTATTCTTTGTCCTTCAAACATATTCACATCTCATTTTTACCCCAAACACCTTCACTTGTTACAGGGTCCTACTTGTAAATCTAATCATCAATCTCTCTTAAATTATAATCAACATTTTTTTGGGGGGAGAGAGGTTTTCGCTATAGGGCGCGTGTGCTCACCAGACAGACAGAGAGAGACAGACAGAGAGACAGAAAGCGAGAAATCACCCCCCAGGGGGGATGACCACGCCACAATCCCTTCTCCTCCATTCTCCTCTCGGGATCTTGGGCACGCAAGCACACGCGCCTGGCATGAGTTTTAAGCCAACGGGTCCGGGATGCGAACCGCGGTCAACTAGGCGGGAGTCCAGCAACACAGCCATTATGCTAACTGCTGGTCCCAAATTATAATCAACATTTTGAAGACTGTGTTCTTAAACTTTGTGCTTCCATTTCCTTACTGCCATAGGTCTCATGTGCTCTAGTTTCTACTCTCACATTTCTAACCTCAAACAGACTTAATTTAAGGGCCTCCAAGGTCTCCTGTTACATAAAGAGGTTAGCAATCTTTCTAAAATGATATTCCAGAGCAGAATGCTCCAATAGTGCAGAGAAAAACAGCACAGATGGGAAAGGAAGCTTTGGCATCAACTGTTGATACGTATTCTTTATAAATCCAATCAGCCTACATATATTGTGTGGCATCCTACATATACAGTTTAACATTGCTGAGTCTTTCCTACTTCTCCACACTCTCTTTTTTTCCTGGTATACTCACCCAATTATCTTTTTCCTATTTCTCTAGCTTTCTTTTACCTGTATATGTAAATGTCTAAAAAGCCCTGAGGAAATTTCAAGAGACAAGGGAAGAAGCTCTTTTATCCCTATTCTGTTTTTGTTTTGAATAACTATTTATTTTTTTATTATTATTTAATTTGACCAGAGAGAAAAGTTAGGAAGCAAGCCATCAGATCTAAGACAGACTCGAACCACAATCAACCATGTAATAGTCCAGCACCTTAACCACCATGCCACTTGCAGCCCCTTTCCTGTTTAACCTGGTATATGTTTTATTTTGTTTTTCATTTTATTGTACATTAAACAAACTTAAGATTAAATATAATTTTTCCTTTATTATTCCCTCAAATTTTTATTATAAAAATTTTCAAATATACAAAATGTTCAAAGAACAGTATAAAGATCACTCAACAAATACTATCTTGTCATATGTCTTTTGTCTCTCTCTCTCTCTCTCTCTCTATATATATATATATACACACACACACATATATATATACATATATATCTACATATAGGCTATGTATATGTGTATGGACACGCAGATTTCTTTTTCTTTATTTTGATAAAACATTTGAAAATTATCTACACTTACAATGATAAATTCACCTCTAACTACTTTTTTTTTAAGAGATTTATGCCTTTGGGCATGTGCACTTGTCAGAGAGAGAGAGAGAGAGAGAAACAGAGACAGTGAGAGAGAAAATGAGAAATCACCTCCCAGGGTGACGGTCATCAACAATCCCTTCTCCTCCATTCTTCTCCTGGAATGTTGGTCACTCACACACCCGGCATGATTTTCAAGCCTCCAGGCCCAGGACTCAAACAAAGTGAGAAATTACTCCCACTCAGGGAAATGCCATACAACAATCCCTTCTCCTCCATTCTCCTCCCAGGATGTTGGGCATGCACACACATGCACCTCGTATGATTTTCAAGCCTCCAGGTCTAGGACTTGAACCATGGTCGGTCCTGTGGGAGTCCAGCAACATAATTAATTGCTACACCATCTGCTGACTCCCACCTCTAAGTAATTTTAAATACGAAATTAAAAGCAAGGACATTCTCCTTCATAAACACAATATCATTATCATAATCACAAATACCAACACCATAATAATTCTCTAATAGTGTCTATAATCCAGCCCATCTTCCAATTATTAATACTTTGGACTTAAAATGTCTTTTTTCCAAAATGTCTTTTTTTCCCAAAACCTGTAAATAAAATACTCAAGTTTTACGCACAGTATTTTCTTATTGTTATGGACTGAATGTTGTGTCATCCCAAAATACTTGTGTTGAAGATCTACACACAATGTGACTGCATTTAGAGACAGGGTCTATGAGGAGGTGATAAACATTAAATGCGGTCATAAGAGTGGGTCTCTAATGTGATAGGGCTGCTGCCCTTATAAGGACAGACAAAAGAGTTGTCTCCTTTTCTATGACCGTGAAGACACAGTGAGAAAACAGCCATCTGAAAGACATGAAGAAAGCCCTCGCCAGAAATAAATCCTGCCAGAACTGTGTCTCAGACTTCTAAACTGCAGAACTGTAAGAAAACAATTTTCTAGGACCAGCAGATGGTGTAGAGATTACGTTGCTGGACTCCCACATGGCCAATCTCAGTTCAAGTCCCAAACCTGGTGGCTTGAAAATCACGCTGGATGCATCTGTGAGCATGCCCAAGATCCCAGGAAGAGAACAGAGGAACAGGGATTGAGGCGTGGCCAACCCCTCTGAGGGGTGATTTTTCACTTTCCCTCTCACCATTTCTGTCTGTCTTTCTGGCAAACACATGTGCCCTATGGCAAAATCTAAAAATAAATAAATAAATAAAAAGAAAAGAAACCATTTTCTATTGTTTAAGCCATATGGGCTGTGATATAAAAGAGTTGTTATGACTCTTCACTCCGCATGACCACAGGAATCATGTAATGTCACACTGTTCCACTATCAGTGATGCCACCTGTGACCAACTGATTAAGGTAGTATCCATTAAATTTTTTCCACTTTAACTGTATTTGTTTTCCTTCTTTGAAACTAATGGAAACCTATGGAGCGATACCCCGCTAAGACCACCCAGTTCTACAGTATTGCTATCTTATACTGGCATCCCATGTGATTTCTAAGAACTATAAAACAGTTAAGATTATATATGAAAAATATAGTATCAGACCAATGTTAAATTCCTCTACATTGTTTTCCTCTACATTGTTTTTCTGACTCAAATACAAAAGCAAGATGTATTTCTATCCTAGGACCACAAGCATGTTCAACAGGAAAGTCAATATCTTCTCAGTCTGTGTACTTCTGTGCCCCAAGTAGACTCCCTGAGACTTTCAAACAAAAACAAACTCAAATTCTCTCTCATGAGAATGGGCACACGAAAGCAAGAACAGGCTTTAATGATCCGCCTACCAACAGGGAATATGGGAAGCAGAAATGAAACACTAAATAGCTAAACCTACTGGCCACAGTTGCGATGAAAGAAGAAAGAAAAATTACTAAAGGTTTATTCAAATTTTCTGAGAATGTTCCCTACATCATTTGTCAAGATCGCAGAATAATGTGATGAACACGATCATTAAGATCACAAATTTTCTTGTACTTGTGCCTCTGCTACTAATTTTTTGAAGACTCAGAAAAAAGTAAAGTAGATAATGAAGACTTCAGTGTTATAGTGCAATGCGATAGCTAGGTCATAAAACACACTGAAGAAATTACTCAGTTATTTCCTTAAACCAAAGGATTTCTGGAATTAAAGCATTGTGAGAGACATAACTCTGAACACATAAAGAGCTAATAAGATTACAGGGGGGCATGGGACCAGCAGTTGGTGTAATGGCTATGTTGCTGGACTCCCATGTAGCCAACTGCGGTTCAAGTCCTGGACCCAGTGGCTTAAACTCACACTGGGCACATGTGCGTGCATGCCCACGATCCCGAGAGGAGAATGGAAGAGAAGGGATTGTGGCTTGGCCATCCCCCGCAGTGGGTAATTTTCTCTATATATATTTCAGGTGAGTGCACATGCCCTATAACTAAAACCCCTCAGGAAAAAAAAGAAAGAAAGAAGATAAAAATAAATAAAAGATTATATGGGGGAGCAGGTGGCATAGTGGTTAAGGTGCCAGACTCCCATGTAGGTGACTGTGGTTCATGTCCCGGACCTGGTGGCTTGCTTTCTCTCTCTCTCGTCAAATTAAAAAATAATAAATAAATAAATAAATAATTTCAAAAAAATTATACTCTATTATATGAGTAGTAAGAAATATATTCTCAATAAACCTACTTTTAGAACTGCTTTGTTAAAGGAAGTTCCAGTATTCTGTTTCAAAGGACATGTGGAATGAGCAGATGGCAAGAGGAGACTACACTCATTTCCTATTGCTAAAACAGCCCTGAGCACGAGAGATGGGTTTTGAAGAACTGCAGAATAGCTGTTCAAAAATAAATTACAATTTTTAAAGTGATTCATAGATTTTTGAGGCATATAAATTATGTCTTACATTTCTGCAGCTGCCATTGGGATGTCTCAATTCTTCCATTTATGCTCTCTCCATCACTAACTATGTCATCTTCCAGGGTTACTGATCAAACTGAAAGCAAACTATGCCAACAAACCTTTATGTTTTTGAAGAAACAGATTCATTTGGTATACCCAACCTATTCCTTTCTTTTTCCTAGAGAAATATTTTCTATAGGGTGCATGCACTAGCCAGAGAGACAGAGACTGAAAGACAGAAAGAGAGAAGTCACCCCCCAGGGGGAATGGCCACACAGCAGTCCCTTCTCCATTCATCTCTCAAAATTTGGGGCATGCACGCACAGCACCTCACATGAGTTATAAGCAGTGGGTTCCAGGACTGGGACCATGGTTGACTACGTGGGAGTCATTATGCCATCTGCCGGTCCCAGTACACCCAATTTCAACTTTCTCCTGCCACCCACCACTTATCTCACCTGCATCTCCAATCATTCATACTTCTTCCCCCTCACATTACCATCAAAACTCTAAACTGAGCATTGAAATTTCTCACCGTACATAAACTGAAGAAAATCTACCTTGAGAAAGAACAAATAAACCTTCATTCCCAAACCAGAAACTGCAACAATATTCTGGAAATTGGTAGAATATTCTAGGTAAATGTGAAGGTTTAAGAGTCACACCAAGTCGAGAGCTCAGCTATCCCATTTCTTGCCATAAATTTTAGGTAATATGCAATCTCTCCAAGTTAGAATATCCTCATATTACCCTCCTCTTACAGACTATAGAAAAGTGCTCTGTCTCAAAAACTGCAATCGACAAGGTCACTAATGGTCTTCAAATTGCTAAACCCAATGTCAAGATCTAATCCTCATCTTACTTTGACCTAACAGAAGTATGTGACATACACAGTTCATCCTTACTCATACTTTCTCCTTGAAAAACCTCTGCACTTGGCCTCCAAGTCTTCAAAGCTTTCTTCAATTTCTCTGGCTTTCATCTCCCTTTTTACTTTTTTTTTTTTAACCCAGAACTTAATTCTGAACTTCTCTTCTCTGGCAACACTCCCTCTCTCAATGATCTCATCAAGTCTCACAGTTTTAAATACGAGATATACATAAACAATTTCTCCAGTTTATATCTTGGGGCTTCTTAAGTCCAAATTCATGTAACTTGTTTCCCATTTAACATCTTCTTTTGGATAGCTAATAAGATACTCAAACTTGACATGTCTAAAAGTGAGTACCTGGTCTTCTTCCTCAAACCTACCCCTCCTACAGTCCTCCCCACCTCACTTCATTGCAATTCCATTCTTATAGCTCCACAGGTCAAAATCTTAGAATCATCTTTAATTCCTCTTTCTCACACACATTCCATATCCAAATCCATGAGAAAACTCTACAGTATATACAGAATCCAACAACTTCTCAATACCTTAACACAACCAGCCTGTTATAATGATACCTGTAGGTATCTTCCACCTGTAGGTATCTTCCACCACAAATGACATAACAGCCTTCTTACTGGTCTATTTCCATTCTCCCTTATAATCTCAACACTAAATATGGAGTGAAACCATTTAAAATACATAAATAGGGACCAGCAGATGGTGTAATGGTTACACTGTGGACTCTCATGTGGTTGACTCTATTCAAGTCCCAGAACTAGCAACTTGAAACTCATGTTGGGCATGTGTGCACTCATGCCCAAAATCCTGAGAGGAGAATGGAACAGAAGGGATTGCGGCATAGCCATCCCCTCTAGGGGGTGATTTCTTGCTTTCTCTCTCTCTGGCAAGTGCATGTACCCTATAGCAAAAATCTCTTGCAAATAAAATTTTTTAATACATAAATAAAGGGACTAGCAGTTAGAGTAATGGCTATGTCGCTGAACTCCCATGTAGTCGACCGCAGTTCGAGTCCCAGACCCAGTGGCTTAAACTCACACCGGGCACGTGTGTGTGCGTGCCTAGGATCCCAAGGAGAATGGAGGAGAAGGAATTGCGGCGTGGCCATCCCTAGGGTGATTTCTCGCTTTCTGTCTCTCTGTCTCTCTCTGTTTTTCTGGCGAGCGCACACGTCCTGTAGCAAAAACCTCTCCAAAATAATAATAAGAAGAAGAATACATAAATAAATAAAAATGTACCATGGTCATATCTCAAAATCTTCCCACAGTTTCCCGTTTCACTCAGAATAGACACCAAACAGGATACCACTGTCTATTCTACATGAGTGAAGTGGCTGTTCTCTGCCTTGCTTACTTTTTTCCATCTATTCTGATTCTCTGATGTTTCTGGAAGATACCAAGCAGGGTCTCACCTCAGAACAGTGCTCCCAAGCACTGTTAATACAAGGAGACTTATATTAATTGTTGACATTATTATGGAAAAATTAATTGGTGAGAAATCCAAAGCATGAAAATCATGCTTCTACATGACATATTTGCTTTCAGGTCCCTATGAAGTCTTTTCTGAATATCATAAATTGCAAAATCTGCCACCCAAACACAGCGCTTTCAATCACTTAATATACCATATGTTGTATTTATTTATCATCTATCTCTCCTGCTATCATGCAAGCTTCATGAAAATTAAGATTTTTTTTCCTAATGCAGTCCTTGAGCCTAAACTTCCTGCCACATAGGAGATATCCAAATATTTGTTGAATAATGAGTTAGTGAATGAAATATATCTGCTTTAGTCTAAAAAGAGTTGCATCTGTTAACAAATCAAAAAATACCCTGATTTTTCATGCTTGGGATTTCTCGTGAGTTTCTTACCAATTAATTTTTCCATAATAATATCAACAATTAAAACAAGTCCCCTTAATCAAATCCCTATTAACACAATACTTTTTTTCCCCTCAGCTGCAGATTTCCCCTATCTTTCTGCTTCTTTCATTCTGTCACACAAACCAGTAAAACCTATCTTAGGATCAATGAAGCAAATGAGCCAACATAATTTATACTACAGTCACTAAGGCCTGTTAATGAATCACAAAACTGTTTTTTAGAGTAAGTAAAGTAATATTTCATTACTGTGACCTTTTCTCTTCCACTAATGGAGGTTTATATTGTTGGTCTACATTTGAAATGTTGACAGGAAAAAAAATACCCTTAGGGAAGACAGCCAAACAAGTAACTTAAATGCAAAAACAGAAGGTAACTGGCTTATCCTATCCTTATATTATCACTGACATATATTAACTACCAATATTCAGAGAGAGATACATATGCAAAACACTAGTAAAATATCTTTACTGAGCTTAAGGTCATAAATCACAACTGCTAGGTTGAATGGGAGATAGTCATGTAAAAGTAATGTATTTCTAGAAATTTTCTATTCTAAAAGAGCTTATAGAATAATCATTAGCACTTCAGAAATGTTCTCTGCACTGAATGGATCAATGCCCTAACATTTTATCATTTCATTATTTTACAGTACCTACTAACCCCACCAAACATCAGCAAAAAAAAAAAAAAAAAAAACCAGCTGTCATTGCAACCAACCACAGAAGCACAGCAATAACACAACACTCCACAAAGCTGAGGTGGCTAGGGAAGGCCCCAGGTTCACGTTCCCAAATCTCCCTGTACATGCCAGGCATGCACATGATACTGGCTAGCTGAGACTGTGGGTAGGCTGAGGCATGAAAATTCTTGGATGGAAGGGGGCTCTCTCTCTCACCTTGGAAGCAATAAATAAACTTTAATAAATTGTAATTTCATTAAATATCACTAACAAATTTTGAAAATTTCCTGATTTTATTTAAAATTTTAATATTTTACATAGTATATATGTTTCAATAGAAAAAAATAGAAATTCCAATTGAACCTTTAACTATGAATGCATTCATAACATAGAATTACTTCTCACAGCAAAATATATTTTTAAAAGGAATTATTTTATTTAACTTTATTCATTTATTTATTTTAAGTTGACCAGAGTGACCGAGAGAGAGAGAGAGAAAGTGAGAAAGCAAGCTGCCAGGTCCAGGACTCAAACCGTGGTCAGTCATGTGGAACTCCAATGCCCTTAACCACCATTCCACCTTCCAGCCCCCCCACCCCAGCTACTTTGTTTAGCAAAGTAGCTTTAATTATCAGACACAAATCAGTATAAATGAGTTCTATGTGTGGAGCTCAAATTCTAAGTTAGCATTACTATCATTGCATCTGTAAGAGGGAATATAAGGTGTCCTCCTATTGATGACAGAGTTTCGCTGAGCCAGCCACAGCTCTCAACTGATGCTCCCTGTGATCAATGGCATGTACACATATAAAACTATTAATTCTTCATGAAGTGCAAGAATTAAATGAACAGAACAGAAAATGAAGCTACAAACCTCACAAATTCTGTAATCATTGAGTTTATCCATCCCAAAAACTTTTAAAATGGTAGAGAGATGTTACAGATAAACCTAGGAATAAAGGTGCTATATAGTTCCAGGTCTAACTCTACAAGCACTAAAACTATTAAGATTTATACTACAGATCTTTGTCTGGTCAAACACAAAAAGATAAAGATAGAATATCAATATATGCAAATCAATAGCACTTGCTTACAACACTACTAATCCTCTTAAAAATAGTACCCAGGGCAAATAGGTAGTGCAGTGGTTAAGACAGTTGGATCCCACATGGCTGACTACATGATTTAAGTCCCAGACCAGGTGGCTGGAAAAACACACTGGGCATGTGTGCATGAGTGCCCCCAAATCACAGCAACATGACAGAGAAATAGGAAAGAATGGACTACAGCAAGACCACACCCATTGGGGAAAGGGGTATTCTCTCTCTGTCCTTCTTTCTCTGTCCCTGTGTCTCTCTCTCTCTGATGAGTATATGCACATTAGTTAAATGTAAAAAATAAATAAAATAAAATAAACATATGCTTACTATTCTGTTTAGCCATCTCATCTCTGGGCATTTATCCCAGAAAAAGTGAAAATTTATATGCACAAAAATCTGTACAAGAATTTTCACAGTAGCTTCATGTGTAATAGCCCAAAACGGGAAACAGTCCAGCTGTCCAGGAAAATGGTTAATCTGTGGGACATACATGCCACAGAACGCTACTGAACAACTGCTAAGAACAAACTATTGAGATACGCAAGACTTTGGATGAATGTCAAGAATTGCCTCATTCAACAATTTGAATTATCTCAATCTCAAACGATTATGTGCTGTATGATTTCATTTACATAGCATTCTTATAACAACAAAATTACAGAGACAGAAAACTGATTCGTGATTATGAGTAAGGGATCATAAGAGGAAGGGTGGAGGTGACTAGAGAGGGGTAATACAAAAGAGACCTTCGCGGTGATGGAATAGTTCTGTATCTTCATTGCAATGATGGATACAAGAGTCTACACACGTGAATAAATTCCACAGATAGATACATAGGCATTATACAATCTCAAGTTATTGCATTTGGTGATATGCTATGACTGTATAAAATGTAAACACTGAGGAAAATGGGTGAGGCTATATAAAACCATTGGGGGAAAAAAAGACATTTCTGTATTATTTTGGTAGTCTCCTGTTAATCTATGATTATGGAAAAATAAAACTAAAGCAACATAGGGAGAAAGCATACTATAAACCATAATATTAAAATCTATCAATGGGGTCGGCAAGGTGCTGAATTCCCACAGGGTCAACCACAGTTCAAGTCTTGGACCGGTGGCTTGCTTTCTCACTTCCTCTCTCTCTGTGTCTCTCTCTGATCAAACTGGAAAATAATAATGATAATAAATAAAGTTAAATAAAATAATTCTTTAAAAAAACTATTAAAGTACACAGTATTAGAACAAGAAAAGACAAACCAAAGGAATAGGATCCAATGATCAGAATATATTTGAGAACATCATATAGTTAACAGTAAATATGGCACTACTTTTTATAGGGAAATGAAAGAATGACAAAAGAGAAATGGGCACACCACGTGACGAACAAACTGCAACACAAACTTATGATGCATAAAAAACAGACTAGGGCCTGGATGGTGGGACAAATAAAAAACATTCATGAAGCAATCCTTCTATAAATCAACAAGAATGAACTGAAACTCCACGATAAAAGTGGGCAAAGGGATGAACAGGCAATCTTTCAAAAGGAAAAATAAAATACACATGAAGAAATACTCAAATTCATTAGTAACAGTGAAAGGTAATTTAAAATGAGATTTTATTTTTTATCTATTAGTCCAGAAAAATTAGGGCACCAAATATTAATAACACTAAGATTTGGTGGGGATATACGTATACTGAAACTAAACTGTCTTGCAGGAGCACAGACCATGGCAGCTTGTTCTGGAACACAACTTGTAATGCTTCAATAAAATATGTAAATACTATATGATCTGAAATCACTTTACTGGACATATATTTCAAAGAAAGTATCAAAGAAATCTAAAAGTAGAGTTTATCATAGCATTGTCTCTAGTGATAGGAAAATGAAGATAACGTGGGTATCCACACACAGAATACAAGTGAAGTGCATGAGATGTACATTTGGAAATACTGTGCACTGGTTAGAAGCAACAGACACCAACACAAATAGAACTTGAAAATACTGCAGGGAAAGAAAAATATTTTGAGATATAAAGGATAGCAAGACATCCTCTCTATAAATTAAACACGTAGGCACTCGAAACAATATATATTTGATAACACATACAAACAAGATACAAATCTTATGTATTGGAATGGTTGCCACTGGATTGATGAGCAAGAAAATAGAATGGGAATTGGAAATAATAAGCAATAAAGGGGAAAAAAAGAGGAGAGATGACTTGGACAGCTCAACAATCATTGAATTGAGGGAGAGTAATTCAATCCTCTTCAAATGAGGTCCAAAACAAACTTTAAGGACTCACATCTAATATACAGCACACTACTAGAGCTCAATGTCACCCTAACCTTCTCTTGTTTTTTTTTTTTGTTTGTTTGTTTTGTTTTGTTTTGTTTTGTTTTTGATAGGTTTTCGCTATAGGGCGAATGTGCTCGCCAGATAGACATAGAGACAGAGAGCGAGAAATCACCCCCCGGGGGGATGGTCACGCCGCAATCCCTTCTCCTCCATTCTCCTCTCGGGATCTTGGGCACGCACGTACATGCGCCCGGCATGAGATTTAAGCCACCAGGTCCAGGACGCAAACCGCGTGGACTACGTGGGAGTCCAGTGACAGCCATTACACTAACTGCTGGTTCCCACTCTACCCTTCTCTTGAGGAATGTACAAAACCAGCTACTATTTTAAAGTTTTCAGTGGTAAGTCTGTTACATGGAGAAAATGCACCAGTTTCTTTACCTTCAAAACAGAACTTACAAGGACCAGCAGATGGCATAATGGTTACTTTGATGGACTCTCACATAGTTGACCATGGTTTAAGTCCTGGACCTGGCAACTTAAAACTCACACCAGGCACTTGTGCAGGTGTGTCCTAGATCCCAAGAGGAGAATGGAGGAGAGGAGAAGAAATTGCAGCATGACCATTCTCGGGGGTCAGCAGGTGGTGTGGTGGTTGGTGCGCTGCACTTCCACATGACCTCCAACAAGCATATTCACCCTACAGCAAAAAACTCTTTAGAAATTTTAAAAAATAATTTACATCCAAGATTTAAAGAAATGTTTAGATAGAAGACTCTGGGGCCAATTGATGGCATAGTGGTTAAGGCAGGTGGACCCCACATGGCCAACTTTAAGGTGTGAATCCCAGTTGCAGTCATGCATGTGAGTGTGTTGGCTCAGATTCCTCACAGGAGAGATTAATAGAGGAGAAGAGACTGCAGCAAGATCATTCCCTATGTGGGAGGAGGGGGGGACTTTCTCACTTTCTGTCTCTCTCACTCTCTCTCTCTCCCTCCCTTTTTATGTCTCTCTCCTGCAAGCACAGGCACCCTCTGGTAAATTAAAAATTTTAAAAAGGGACCAGCAGATGGTGTAATAGCTACATCGCTGCACTCCCATGTAGTCGACCACGGTTTGGACCCAGTGGCTTAAACTCACGCCTGGTGCGTGTGCGTGTCTGCCGAAGATCCCGAGAGGAGAATGGAAGAGGAGGGATTGCAGTGTGCTCATCCCCCGGGTGGGAGATTTCTCGCTTTCTGTCTCTCTATCTTTCTGGCGAGCGCACATGCCCTATAGCAAACCCCCCCCAAAAAAAATAATTAAATTAATAAATTAAAAAACATAGGTTTACTATGTTTTAGTACAAGGTTTACTACAAAATTTTAAATTTAAGTTCCCACTCTGATACTCAACCAAGGGAAAGCCCAGTCTTTTTTATTCATTCAGTGACCAAAATCTTTTAAAATTTAGTTATAGGTAAACATAAGAAAAAAATAAAGTGTATACCCTAGTTCTCCCGTTAGGAAGGGCTCTGTAGTGTTTATTAAAATACAGACATTTAAACAAAAGAATTTCCTGAACCGGCAGATGGCGTGGGGGTTACGATGCTGGACTCTCAAATGGCTGACCACGGTTGGAGTCCCAGACCCGGCAACTTGCTTTCTCACTATCCCTTTCTATCTCTCTCAGTCTCTCTCTGGTCAAATTAAAAGCAATAATAAAAATAAAGTAATTCTTTAAAAAAATACATTTAATTTCCCTACTAAAATCTCTAATTGATGTTAATAATGAGCCATTTATACTGGTCAGCTTTCTCAATTTAAAGTAACTAAGATCTGCCATTTTGGATGAAATCAAGGCAGCTTTTGATTCTTTGTTAATAATAAAGGCATTCAACAAATTATTTACACTTGTAAGCTGCCCTCCACTTTCATACTGTTCACAGGTTTGCGTATAATGCAAACAGCAAATCTGAACTAGAATGCCTGTATAACAAAAATAGCTTAATTTATTTCATTCTCAACAGGCAATTTTTGCGATCTTCCCATTAAGTCCTAAGAAGTAAACATCTGAAAGAGTTACGATTTGCCTATTTTGTCTCATGGGAAATGCTACAGTGAAAAGAAGTTGGAGCTGTCATTGGTTAAACCCTACTGTAAGCACCAGCAAGAACAATGCAGCCTGTGATGCAGTGTAGTCCCCACAGTTTCAGGCTAGAGGAAGCAGCAAAAGCTGCCTCGGACAGAGAAAATTACCTGGCAATAAGTCAGAAACATAAAACACAATTTTGAATCAAAGACACCTTAGCGCTGACTCCAGACCTAGCCTTAGAATGCTGGAACCCATTAGTAAGTGAACTGGGAGGGGCAGGTATCTCCCCAGACCAAGTCCGAGGGCAAAGGGATGAGAACTGGCACTTGAAGACGAAACTGACAGAGCCTCAGTACCTTGGGCAAGGACAAACTAAACAGTAGTGCCAAAAGGCAAGGAGCGACCCCAACGTACCCCAAGGCAAGCACATTACCCAAAAGCACTGTCAACAACCACCCACGAACATAACCACCCACCTCAACCTGTTTAGGTTGTCACTGGATAGGTAATACCACCCTAATGTCAAAGATACTGTCACCAGAAGCAATTGTCACTCACCAGGCAAGGGATCCCCAAAGGTCCTTAGGGGGTCCCCACGCTCCTGGTAAAGGCACCCAGCCAGTGGGCCTGAACCTGCAGGTGAAGCACGGAACACAACGTTCAAGAGCAGCTACTTGACAGCTGACACCACCAGGGCTTAAACTGGCTTGTGACTCTTGACCCCGACCCCTGATCTCCACTGTCCATGTACATTCAGCGCTGCGGTTACCCCCGGGAGAGCTCAAAAAGTCCCTTACCTGTCAATGCTTCATCTCATGCAGCGATTCTGTTAGAACATCCGTGACCACCTCCAAAAAAGGAGGGCAAGGCGCAAGTGTATCAAAGGAGGTGGTAGGGTACACAAATCCGGATGGGAAAACCTGGGGGGATCGCAAGCCCTGCCCCGCCGCTGTCTGCTCACCGAAGCAGCAAGCTGCCGTTGCCGCCGCCGCCGCCGCCGCCGCTGCAGTAAATCAGCTGACACCAGACTAAACTGCCGTGACTCGCTGCAACTGTCGCAAAAATTAGGAGAAGGGAAATACTCTCCCGAGCCGGCGCCTAAAGACCCGGCAGCGTTACTATGGAGACCAAATGGCGGTGAAGGGGTCAACTATGGGCAAGGAGAGTAGGGTCGCCATGTTGACTGTGGGGAGTTTGGTCTAGGCTCGCTTCTCGTCTCTAATGCCCTTGCTGGGAGGACCAAGATGGAGGGAAGGATGAAATGGCAAGTACAGGTCTTCCCTGGAACCAGGATGTCGCAGGTTTACACTTATACCCCCAACACTGGTCCCAGGCTCCTGGAAAATGTTAATTTCTATTTGCTTCTGCCAAGATGTTAGCTGTTGTCCGACACAGGGCCAGACACAGAAGGAACTCTGCTGAGGAAGTCTGACCATGTACAACACTCAAGAGGGAATGGATGTGTACACTCTGTGTGGGCGGCGAAGAGTGGTGAAGCCTGAGCTCTGCATTTAGAGAGGCATATGCA
Organism: Tupaia belangeri chinensis; assembly: GCF_000334495.1. Classification (NCBI taxonomy): domain Eukaryota; kingdom Metazoa; phylum Chordata; class Mammalia; order Scandentia; family Tupaiidae; genus Tupaia; species Tupaia belangeri. The sequence continues at coordinate 733,675 of NW_006159442.1, read as the reverse complement.
GATCTCAGTTCCTCCTGCTACCGTTTGTGTCATCTTGGGTTTGTTGCTTCTCTTTACTCGCCTCAATTTCTCCATTTACGAAATAAGGATAATAAGCTCATGGATGTCTAGAAAATTAAGCAAACTCAATACATGTTAATAACTTTTTATGTTTGCCTGTCTTCCTCCCAAGTGTTGGTTGGTTGAACGAATGAATGAATGTCAGCCAACTGGAAAACTATTGCCACACTGGTGACCAATAGTCAGATCTATTAAAAAGATACAGCAAATATTCAATCCATGGCTTTTCTTTTTTTTCTTTATGGGCTCACTAGTGGATTTATAGGATAAATAAGAATCCTTTTTGCAATCCTCAAAAGCCACTCTGTTTACTAATTCCACAGGGATCTTGTTTAAATAAGTTTCTGATCCAGCAGTTCTGGGGTGGGTTCTAAGATTCTATTTCTAAAAAACTCCTATCTTTTTAATTTTTTTTAATGTTATTACTTTTTTTAAGTTTGTTATGGGGTATATATGCTCACCAGAGAGAGACAGGGAGAAAGCAAATCACTAGGTTCAAGACTTGAACAGTGGTCAACAATGTGAGAGTCCAGCACCTTGACAACCATGCCACCTGCTGGCCCCCAAGCTCCCATTTCTATGTTTTAAATTTTTTAAAGAATTATTTCTTTATTTTATTTCTTCTTATTATTTAATTTGACCAGAGAGAGACAGAGAGAGAGAGAGGAAGAGAAAGTGAGAAAGCAAGCCACCAGGTCCAGGACTCAAACTGTGGTTGAGCATGTGGGAGTCCAGCAATTTAACCACCACACTACCTGCCGGCCCCCCAAACTCCCATTTCTAACAAACAGTTCATGGCTGCTAGTCCCTGGAATACACCTGGAGTAGCAAAATCCTGTTAGACTGAGAGCCTGGAACATGAGATTAAGGAAGAAGAACAAGACAGAATCAGCTCTTCCAGACACAATAGTTTCCTGGCTAATTTGCAAAAAGAATGCTGTATATTAGTGTGGTCAAAAGGCTTCCTGTCGAATCTCTCGTTCCCTTCTCCCAGTGTAAATAAACCCTTTCCCTCCAGTACACATTACAATGCAGTACACACAGTGTCCTGAGTGGCATGCCTCCTCTTTTTCCACTAGGCCATTTAGCAAACAACTACTCCATTATACCTTTGGTCTCAGGTGCTGTTTGTTATATACTGTTTCTGTTTGTTCATAGATACCAGCTCTCCAGACACCATAATGAGAAAACTTAAATCAAAATGTTGATTAGGAATGTCAGTAGAACACTTGAAAATCAATAATTCTGAAAATATCTTGTACTGCAAATTTTAGTACTATGATTTTCTTTTACTTTTGACTAACTGCCTTGCAATCACAGGAGTGGAGGGGAGAAATAAAGTTCAGTAGAAGAAATTAATTCCTTTGCCAGCTAGTTTAATATTCTCACTCCCTCTGTTGTGATGATGACTACATTTTTATGCCATTAGGTTCTCAAGCTCCTTTACAATTTCTAGAAACTTTTTATGAATACAGGCACCACAGGGTGAGCACAATAGGATAATCTGGGGCTCCATTAATACTTGGTTTAGGGCTGGCCAGTGGTCTAGCAGTTAAGGGAGGCAGATCCCACGTGGCCTACTGAGCTATTCTATCTCAGTCGCTGCAGCCTGTACCAGGCATGTGTACATGTATGCTCCAAATCCCAACAGGATGTGGGTGAAAAGGAGGAAGAAGGATTGCAATGTGACCATGCTCCATTTGGGAGTGCTTTCTCACTCTCCTTCCCTCTCTGTTTCTGTCTCTGTCTCTCTCTTAAAAACAATACACACCCTCTGAAAAAAAATTTTTTTTAACTTGGAAATCTATAGGATAGCCTTCCTAGATAAACATGCTTTTAGTCAACAAATTAAACGCTGACTGTAAGTTTCTAAAATCTTCCTAAGAATGTAATGATTAATATGAGGATTGAGAAGCTTTCAGACTATTAGAACTCTGGTCCCTCTCTACCACGTTTACAAAACTATTCTCCCAAGGCACAAGGCTAAAATAAGTATTCAAATATTAATGAATAGAATGCTTCTGTTTCAGAAATAGTCACACTTTTCTTAGATTTGTTTTTGTTTTGCCATAGGTCAAGTGTACTCCCACAGAGACAGAGAGTGAGAGGGAAAGTGAGAAATAACCCCCTGAGGGAAAAGCCACACCACAGTCCCTTCTCCTCCGATCTCTTCCTGAGATCCTGGGCATGCATGCACACATACCTGGCATGACTTTAAAGCCACCAGGTCTGGGACTTGAACCACCATCAACGATGTGAGAGTCCAGCAAATTAACCACTAAGCCATCTGCCAGCTCTCTATATTTTTTTTATTTATTCACACAAATACATATGAGGGAACTCTAAACAGTGAAAAATGGAATTAAAGTATTTTGCTGCAAAAATATTTTGAAGTTCATGCATTGTTTTTCACAATATACATTTTCCATGAACTTTTCGAAGATGAAGACCCTGCCCCAGACATTTTACATATAACTTTTCTGAAAATTAAGATTTGTGGGGCTGGCAGGTGGCATGGTTCTTAAGGACACTGGACTCCCACAGGGCCGACAGCAGTTTGAGTTCCAGATCTAGCAGTTTGATCTCTCGCTCTCTCTCTCTCACTTTGTCCCACTCTGGTCAAATTAAAATAAATAAATAAAGTTAAGTAGAAAATAACTACTTAAAGTAAAAGAAAATTAAGATTTGTATCTTCAGTTCCTGAATATATGTATTTAAATAAGTTTATCTCTCTTCTCCAGAGGAATTAGACAAGAATGTTAAAAGATTTAAATAATAGGCACAGCCCCATAGCCTAGTAGTTAAGGCAGCTGGATCCCTTATGGAGACTGCTGTTCAACTCCCAGTCTTGGTGGCTTAACAAACATGCCAATCAAATGTGTGTGCATGTCCCAAACTACGAAGGAATAGGGAACTAACTAGATGAGAAGGGATTATGATGTGACCATGCCCCATGGCGGGTGCTTTCTCCCTCTCTTCTCTCCTGCTTTGCTGCTCTGTCTCTCTCTGGTGAGTGAACACATGCACTTTCCAGCCATTAAAAACAAGTTTCAAGGTTTAGCAGGTGGCGTGATGGTTAAGGCACTGAACTGCCACGTAACCAACCGCAGTTCAAATCTTGAACCTGGCAGCTTCCTTTCCTAATTTCTCTCTTCCTCTCTCTTACTCTGGTGAGTGCACATGCCCTATAGCAAATTTAAAATAGTAATAATGAATAAATAAACCTTAAACAAAAGGACAGTTGAGCTGTCAGTCAGCTGCACTGTCATCTGGAGGCTCAGCTAGGGAAGAATTCAATTTCAAACTCACAGTGATTCACTCAGTTTCAGTGACTGTATGACTAAGTCCCTTGGCTTTTTACTGATTGTCATCTGGCGGTGCCCACAAGGTCGTAGAAGACACCCATAGTTCCTTATCACATGAGTCCTACCAAGGGCCCTCCTCTCACAGCATGACAGCTTATTTCTTCAACCAGCAAGGTGAATATCTCTACTGAGTGCAAGAAATACAAAGTCATATAGATATGGACATGGATTTGGTTAGGAATCTTGTTAAAGAATTACAGCCTTTAAAAAGAAAGAAAGAAAGAAAGAAAGAAAGAAAGAAAAGAAAAGAAAAGAAAAGAAAAGAAAAGAAAGAAAAAGAAAGAAAGAAAGAAAGAAAAAAAGGGGGACCAGCAGTTAGCGTAATGGCTATGTTGCTGGACTCCCACGTAGTCGACCGCGGTTCACGTCCCAGAAGCGGTGGCTTAAAACTCACTCCAAGGGCGGGTGGGTACATACCCAAGATCCCGAGAGGAGAATGGAGGAGAAGGGATTGTGGCGTGGCCATCCCCCCATGGGGTGATTTCTCGCTTTCTGTCTCTCTATCTCTCTCTGTCTGGTGAGCGCACGCGCCCTATAGCAAAAACCTCTCCCAAAATAAAAAAATAATTACAGCCTTTTACCTTTGTATTATTACATTAGTCAAAAGCAAGTCACAAGATTCACCTATACTCAAATAGAGATTATACAAAGGAACAAGGGATGGGGGGGAGCATGTCAGCCACAAATATTAATTTGGCAGCAATGTGCCATGTAAATTAATGAGAAAGACAAGGAGGCAAGGAGATAAGTGAGATGCTGTCGTCATTAGTGTCACTGTCACTGTCATCATCCCTGTTGTTTGAACCCAAAATGTATATTATGACCACAACAGAATTATAAAGGGAAGTAATAGGGTAAGGATAAGGAATTTCATCATATATAAGGTATTTTTAAAACTTAAGTGCCAGGACCAGCTGATGGCAGAATAGTTATGTTCCTGGACTCCCAAGTAGTCGACTGCAGTTCAAGTCCCAGATCCACGGGCTTCAAACTCAGGTTGGGCGTATGTATGTGGATGGCCAAAATCCCAAGAGGAGAATGGAGAAGGGATGGCGGCATGGCCTTCCCTCTCGGGAGGTGATTTCTTGCTTTCTGTCTCTTTTTCTCTCTCTGTCTCTCCAGTGAGTGCAAGTGGCCTAGAGCAAAAAAAAACAAAACAAAACAAAACAAAAAAAACCTCTCTCTAAAAAAAAAAAAAGAAAAACAAACAACAACAGAAAAAAACCTTAAGTACCATTCTGTCTTTAGAATATAGTAATACATTACCCTACACCACATCAATACTTTCTGGACCTCTTAAGTTTCAAGTTAGCTCTCCAAAAGGCAAGGAAATTTGTACCTCTATTTTAGAAATATCAAAAATGGAAGATAATCACATGGCCCAATGGTCTAACGATGACCTCATTATTATTGTCAGTTTCTGATCATTTGTGCTGTTATTTTAATTCCTCATCTAAATTGTTAATCTCAGTTTGGTACTTGCTGCAGTGTCTAGAATTTTGCCAATAATGTCCTTTCCTTAGTGAACCCTTTCCACTAAAAGTCATATCTTGTTTGGGAACTTCACATTATCACTGAGAGTACTCACTCCTTTATCAGGTTGGAGTAGAATATTTTAATAATCCTTTGCATAATTTTTGTGAAATTAAAAGTCTGTTTGGTAATTAAGAGCTTCTCTGCACTTTCTTACATGATAAGAAAGCCAGCTGGTGAGAGGTCACTTTTTTTCCTATCTCATGACTTCCACTAAATGAAATAATTTCTTTTCCATTAATAGGATGTCTTTTTCTAGAAATATCTCTCATTGTTCCTTACTTGGACCTTCTAGGAGGAAGTGAAGGTGATAAGGTTGGGACTGCTAAAGCTCCTTACAAATGAGAGTATGAAGGTCCCCTCACTAAACTGCCAAGATCAGCAATGAGAAATTAAAATCAACAGGGTTGGCTGGTTGGATGACTGGATCCTACATGACTGACTGAGTGGTTCAAGTCCTGGACCCAGTTGTTTGAAAAACACACTGGAGGGCAAATAAGATGAACAGTCAAGTCTCTAAGAAAGACATACAAATAGCCAAAAAGCATATACAAGAATGGTCAACATCTTTTATCAAAAGGGAGATGCAAGTCAAAACTACAATGAGAAACCACCTAATCCCCATCAGAATGACTAAGGTTAAAACAACAAAAAAAAAAAATGATAAGTGCTGATGAAGCTGTGGTGAAAAGGGAAGTCTCTGACACTGTTGGTGGGGATGTAATTTAATACAACCACTGTGTAGAACAATATGGAGGTTTCTCAAAGACCTACAAATAGGATTACCAAATGACCCAGCAATTCTGCTTCAGAATACCTACCCAAAGGATAGGAGACTGCTCAGTCAGAAAAGTCCTTGCACATTCATGTTTACTGTGGCATTATTCATAATTGCTAAGACACAGAACCAACTCAAATGGCCATGAACAGGTGAAATGGATTGAAAAAGTGTGGCACAGCTCTTTCCCACTACACAAGATACAAAAGCTGTGAAGCACGATACTAAGAAGAAGAAACCTAAAGCTAAGAAGGCTGATGCCAGTGGCAAGGTTAAAATGGGTGACCCCCAAGGTTAAAAAGCCCAAGAAAGGGAAGCCCCATTGCAGCCGAAACCAAGTCCTAGTCCAAGGCATCAGTAATACTCCCAATCTGCTATGCATTCCAGGAAGGCCACATACAAAAAGAGATACTTGGCCACTAAAGCCAGGATTGAAAAGAAAAGGGAGGAGAAGGTCTTACCACTGTCACAAAGCCAGTTGGTGGAGACAAGAATGGTGCTACCAAATGGTTAAACTTCGCAAAATGCCTAGGTATTATTCTACTGAAGATGTGCCTAAAAAGCTGTTGAGCCATGGCAAAAAAATTTTCAGTTAGCATGTGAGAAAACTGTGAGCTAGCATCACTCCCTGGACCATTCTGATCATCCTTACTGGATGCCACAGAGGCAAGAGAATGGTTTTCCTGAAGCAACTGTGTAGTGGATGCTACTTGTGACTAGACCTCTGGTCCTCAATTGAGTTCCACTGCATAGAACACTCCAGAAATTTGTCATCATCACCTACACAAAAATTGATATTAGCAAAGTAAAAATCCCAAAACACCTTAACAATGCTCACTTCAAGAAAAAGAAACTGAGGAAGCCCAGACACCAGGAAGGTGAAATCTTCAACATAGAGGTGAAACACGAGTTTACAGAACAGTGCAAGGTTGATCAGAAAGCTGTGGATTTGCAAATTTTACCAAAAATCAAAGCTGTTCCTCGGCCCCAGGGCTACCTGTGGTCCATGTATGCCCTCACAGATGGAGTTTATCCTCACAAATTCGTGTTCTAAATTTCTTGACAAGAACCTAACTAAATAACTGATTGTAAATTTTAAAAAAAGAAGAAAGAAAAAGTGTGGTATGTATACACTATGGAATATTACTCAGCCATAAACAAACAAACAAACAAACAAAAATAAGATCCTGGCATTTGACAGAAAGTGGACAAATATGGAAGATGTATTGCTGAGTGAAGTATGCCAGACTATGAAAGAGAGACATGTCCCCATTTAGTATATACTGAATGTCTGCACCCTATGGCAGAAACTGGAAGACAGGAAGATAAAGAAGCATGGAGAATGGTTATGGAAACTGGAGACAGTGTGGGAGAAGGGTGGGAGGTGGAAGAAGGTGAGAGGAAGAGAATCTAGAACAAAAACAGAGGCAAGACATTTAACGGACAAAGAAATGAAGGATTATCTGTTGATGATAATGTGTATGATAATATCTTTAACTGGACAGGCATGCAGTGTATTCATACTGGGAAAATTAATTTTATAAGGTGTGGTGATGTACAGTGATTAAATGTATAAAATAAATTAAAATTAAATTCAAAATGAGCAAATAAAAAAATAAAAGTGTGGTGGATAAAATCAGCCAAGATCCCAAGAGGAGACTGGAGAAGGGATTGCGGTGTGGCCATCCACCTGGGGGGTGATTTCTCACTTTCTGTCTCTCTTTCTCTCTCTATCTTTCTGGTGAGCACACACTCATAGCAAAAGCCTCTCAAAAAAAAAAAAAATCTGTCTTTGTCTATCTGTCTTTCTCTCTGGCAAGCACATGTTCCCTATAGCAAAAGCTAGAAAAAGAAAAAGAAAAACTTAAGTACCAGTTGTGAACTCCATCACTACCTTCAGCAACAGGGACTAAGGATTAAGCTATTAACTTTCTTCTTATGAATTTTATACAGGAAAAAAGGACTACCAACACCTTGGGAAGAGGAGCAGTTTGAGATCTCTGACTAATGTCTGAGAATTAAAGGGTGTTCCTTGTCTTCGTAAGAAAAAATCACAGGCCAACTCCATCGCTTAGTGGTTAAGGCAGCTGGGTCCTATATGGCTGACTACATGGTACAGTCTCATACTTGCCAGCTTGAGAAACATGCCTGGCATTTGTGCATGTATATCTACTCAAAATCCCCAAAAGAGGGAGTGACAGAGGCAAAGGGAACATGGCGTGAACATTCCCCATGGGGTGGATGAAAGGTGTGCTTTCTCTTCTCCATCTCTCTCTGTCTCTCTCCAGAGAGTGCACGTACTCTCTAGCAAAAATTAAAATCAGAAAAGAATCATCACAAGTCACCCTTACTGAGGGTTTGAAGTCTACAAGATGTTTAAAAATTTTCATGGAAATTCCAGGAAATAGGATTCTCAGGATATCCTATGCAAATGCAGAAAAAAACTATAACATTTTTTGGGAAAATTTCACCCACCAAAAGTTTACTTTACTTAATGAATTTAAGCATTAGTTAATGACATGGGAAAACAAATTAAATGTGAATATTATTTTTGCTTTAACTATCTGGACCATCTTGGTAGAATTCCTTGATTTTTTTTTTTAATTCCAAGAGGGCACATGTACTCACCAGAGAGGAACAAAGAGAGAGAAAGCACACACACACACACACACACACACACACACACACACACCCTATGGGATGTGGTCATGCTGCAATCTCTTCTCTAGTTCTCCATCCTGTCAGGATTTTCAGAATGCACAAACAGAAGCTCAGTGTGTTTTTCAAACCACCAGGGCCAGGATTCAAACTGTGGTCAGCTATTTGGGATACAGCTCCTTTAACCACTATGTGTAGGGCCTTTCCCCACAACTATTACTTCTTTATTATTATTATTATTATTGTTATTATATATACTATTAATAATTGAGAAAATTAGAAAAGATAGACAAAGAAAAAAAGTTACCTAAAAAAACACCTTGTATTCATGTCTGCTAAACATTTTTATGCACACATATAAATTCCAATTCCAGATAATGCTGAGTGCAACAGTTGTTTAATTCTATAACCAAATCAGTTATACACATCCTGACAATATCAGGTGTCAGTCCTTTCATCAGTAGAGATAATAACCATCACCCTGCCTGTTTCTCAGGATCATTGTGAAGAGCTTTGACAAAAGTATGCAATTCTAAGGACAAGAATATGTAATAACTGTCCTTACCATCTGAAGAGTTAGCACAGTGACTGACATGTGAGGCCCTGAAGAACTTGTTGCAGGTGCCATTGAACTGATACTAATCTTAATTCACTGAACTGTACTGGTTATTCACGCTATACCTAATGATTCCTCTTGCTACATTCAAAGATATTTCTCAGTCTTCATCCTTTTTGTCTTTGAGCCTTTTTGTGACTTTCCTCCTGCCTCTCTGCTAATTCATCTCGTTTTACTCCCTATTTGTGGTTGTCCTTAAGTTTCTGTTGTAAACTTTTGCTTTTCTGCGTATTGCCTGATGAACTTTGGTGGTATCAGCTATGTCTTACATGCAGGCAACTCTCATATATTTATTTTCAGTTTACTGTAGCAATTTTCCAACCTCTGATTGCCCTGGTGTTTAGCCATTTTCAAATTTTAATATCAGGCAGAATTACAGAAAAAGACTGTACATTCACAGTGGGTAATTGCAGATAATTTAGTAAGGGAAATATTAATAAACCTATAGACAGGGTTTAGGAAAATTCAAAAGGGATTCTTAAGGAGAAAATAAAGACAAAGACATCAAGGATTGAGTGATAAGTGGAAAAGCTTTACTATAAAAAAAGAGGTTAGATACACTATACAACTAGGCTCTGGAGAAGTAAAGGTAATGGAGAAGAAAAATGGTGGTTCCTTTTAAATCAAAAGACCTTTACTGATGTCAGGAGAGTGAAGTCTCTGTATGTTGCTGATGAGTGGGTACTATCTGGGCTTACCAGTTAGGTTGGTGCTTGGTGACTGGAGGTGGTTCATGCAATAAGCATGAAAAGCCATTCTAGGAATTAGGACTTTCAGGTTGCTTTCTCTAGGGTACTTGCCTTTGGGTTATGGTGGCCAGCATCTCTGCTGTTTGTATGGATTCAGAATTCTCTAGCCTAATTAGATCTGCATTAGCAGCAGGTTGTTCTTTGGTGCTATTGACAGCCAGAAGTAGTCCCTACTCCGAGTCCTGAAGAAACAAGTGAAGACAATGCTTACAGGAACACAAATAGGGTAACAGTGAGACAGGGGCTGTGACCTTCATTGAGAGACATAGCTAATCTGTGGCAACATAGCAGGATAGGAGTCCAGAGAATTAATAACTGGATCTTATCCTCTTGCACCTTCCAGTCTTCAACAAGAAGTTCCACCAAGGGATCCTATCAGTGCAGTCTTTCCGGGGCTGAGAGCATGATGAAGAAAGGTCCAGAGGAGACATAGGAAAAATAAACACCCAAAATGTCCCAGTTGATCCAGCTTTTACAATGCCTCCATTCAGTGTATTTCTCAAGAATGTATAGAATTCCAAGGCCTTACCTGAATAAGCCCTGTTCTCTACTTCATATCTACTATAGCTACCTTAGTTGAGACTCTTTATACTTGCTTGGAAATAATAATAATACATCTGTTCAGGACTGAACTGTGTCCCCTCCTTAAATTCACAGGTTGAAACTCTAACCCCCCATTATGGCATTATTTGGAGAAAATGCCTTTAAGGAAGTAAAGTTAAATGAGTTCTTATAGATTATGCCCTGATGTAATAGGACTAGAGTCCTTATAAGAAGAGGAAAAGACCAGTATTCTGTATCATGTGCACGTATACGTGCACATATCCAGAGAAAAGACCGTGTGAAGACACATCAAGAGGACAGCTATATGAAAGTCAAGGAGAGGGCTGGCTGCATGGCCTGGTGGTTAAGGGAACCAGATTCCAAATGTCTGTCTACAATTCAAGTCCTGACCTGGTGGCATCAAAAACATGCTGGGCATGTTTGCATGCATGCATGCCCATTCACAACATGATGGAGAAAAAGAAGGGACTGCCACATGACCACACCCTACTAGAGAGTGCTGTCGCATTGTTTCTCTGGCGAGCATATACACACACACTATTAATAATAATAAAAGTCAAGGAGAAAGGTCTCAAGAGAAACCAACTCTGCCAGCTCCTTGATCTTGGACTTCTGGTCTTCATATCTGTGAGAAATAAATTTCTTTTGTTTTAGCCACACATTCTATATTTTGCTATGGTAGCCCAGCATACTAAAAAAAATCATCATTTGAAAAAAAATTCAGATTGAAATATTTAAGTTAGACTGGATTCTTCTTCTGTCATGTCACTAAACTATGTGGTTTTAATCTTTGAATTGTTTCTCAAATATATTCTATTTTTTTAAATTTTCACTGTGGCAGCTCTCAAAACTTAGTTCCTAATGACCACTGTTGCCTCCTAATCTGGTCTCACTGCCTTCCATCTTCCTCATTGCTACTTCAGGGTGTTTTATAAAGACACTATGATCAAAAAATTACCTTGCAGTGAATTTTTTTTCCCACTGCCTTCACAATAAAATCCATATTCCTTTACTAGTCAATATCTGACCTCTACCTTCCTCTCCAATTTCATCCCCCCCCCAGTAACTCCAAAAGCAAATAATTTGATTTGTCACCAAAATTAATATTTAAAGGGGCACTCTGTTAATAGACTGCTTTGACTTAATAACAGAATTTACTTCATGGTCATGAGGATTAAATGAGCTAATAATACATAGAACTTGTGTCTTGCTGGGACAGGCAATATGTCAAATAAATATTATCTAGTATTATTTGTCCTCTTAACCCTTGCAGTTGCACCTGCTGATCCCTCGTTATTTATCAAGTAGAACCCACTTCTCTTTCAAGATTCAATTCAGTGGTCATTATCTAGCAAGTTTACACTGCCCTTCTTTGCAGTTTTCTATCCAAACTTGTTACTGTACACATTGTTCGTGTTTGTCACTAGACTGTGAGGTTCCTAAAGAAGTGATGGTGCCTTCACCTTTTTAGGCACAACTTAAAGACAGGTGCGCATTACTTTATGAATGACTGCACGAGACAGAGCTCTTACGTGACAAGATCTGTTTCCACAGTCTATTTTGTCTTGTGTGTCATGACCTGCCACAAATACAGAACAGGGCCCTCACTGAGGTACTTCCCAAGAGGGCCTTATGACTTCAGGCCGCAGCCACCCTCGCCATAGAAAAAGAAGTCCCCTTCCCGCCGTCCGACCGCAGGGTAAGAACCTCAGGGCTGGAAGACGCGGAGGAACACAGGAACTTTTGACACGGAACCGCGCCAGCACCGCTCTAGATATCGTGCGGCTCCTCATTCGAGGGTGGGGCCACGCTTCGCCTTTTACGATTGGGTAATGGGACCGAAACGGACAGCCCGGAAATGACGTCAGGGAGCCCCGCGCTCGCAGCCCGGCCGCGCAGTGACTGCTGGGTGCCGCACGCCTTCTGTAACCTCGCCTCGCCCCTCCCCCCGGCCCCGCCCCCTCGGCCGCCGCGCTCCCTGGCGTGACTCGGCACTGAGAGCCCCGGGAGAAGGCGCTCCGGTTGCCACCTCCTGTGTCCAGGCCTCGGCTCTCCTCAGCCTATCCCCTCCCTCTCCCGGGTCTTCTTCTCCTTCAGTTTCGAAGCCGGTGGCGTCGCGGCCGCCCCGCCCGGCTCTCTGTGACCAGGCTCTCTGTGAGGATGGTGGGAGTGAAGCCGGTCGGAAGCGACCCGGATTTCCAGCCGGAGCTGAGCGGCGCGGGCTCCAGACTCACGGTGGTCAAGTTTACCATGAGAGGGTGAGGCTGGGTCCGAGAGCACTGTGGACCCCGAATGTCTGTCAGTGTTCTCCTTTCACTCTTTCTGGGTCCCGGTTTCCTTGCGGTCTTCCTCTCTGGAATGTCCGGCGGTGGCCCCAGCCCCAGGCCTCTGCCAGCGTTAGGCCTCAGCTCTGGGTGTCAGACCCTATTTATTATGCTTCTATTTACTACGCTCCGGGGGCCCCGAGGAGGGTGCAGAGGTCTCCCCGCCCAGGAGATCCCTACCTGAGCTTTGGTTCTGAGCTCTGCTCTTGAGCGCGGCCCGCCTTTATTTTTTCAGCAACCTCCCCTCTCCCCACCACACACACACACACCACCACCACCGCGCTTGCGCCAGTCCCCTTTTTTCCAGGTAGTCTGCTGTCATTGCATCTTAGGAACTCAAAGGCTTAATTTACCCAGCATTTTGATTCTCGTCAGCACTGCGTTTCCGTAAAGCCTTGAGAAATATCAGATGAGACTAACCGAGTAACCTGCGGAGTATTTAGTCCTAAGGCTCGGCTTTTGCATTTTGCGTTAATTTAGTCCATCCTCCTTTGGTTAGTATCTGTGTTTAGGCTCCTCTATGTATGTGATCGTGCATGGGATCACACAAATTACAGCATCTATTGCCGGTAGATAGGTGGCCAGACGTCTGGATTTGACTCTGTTTTTAATTTGGTGATTTAAGAGGATAGGGATTTTAAAGGTGTTAACTATTTTTGGTAAATCTCAACAAAATTTATAGTTCGCAGAGCTGGTGGACCTTTTATATTGGGTGCGTATAATGTTCCTGTGTGAGAATGACACGTTGGAACTCGGCATTGACAACCAAGAAATCAGTGAGTGTGCGTATTTACAGTCTCCCCTTGTGTATGTCAGAACCTAATTATAAGGATTAGAGTTCTCCACCTGATTTGCCTTGACCCCTTGGCATTATTTACACACATACTAGCTTATAGTTGTCGGAAGATTGGCGTCACTGTTTATGTAACAAGCCTCTGTTCAAGTAACTGTAATGTAAGGCATTATTTTGAATGTGGTAATAAAAAATGTTTTTAGCACATAGTTCAAATACTGAGTGTTTAAGTGGTAGCATTAAGATTAGATAGTTTTAGGGGATGGAAGGATGCAGATAGAGATGAAAACAAGTTAGGAACTTTTGAGTTAAGTCTCTTACACAGAATTGAAAAGGGGCAAGTCATAGGATTTAATAGGATGAAAATAATTACCTATATGTGGATTTTTCATATTTACAAATTTGAAAAGCATAGTTGAAATCATTTATATTAAGACATGTCAGAAAACAATGTCAGAATTCTATAAATACTTCTTCTCAGCTTTAGCAGTTTTATAAAGTTTATATATATATATATATATATTTTTTTT
>NW_006159442.1:716314-719454 GCF_000334495.1 Tupaia belangeri chinensis | reverse complement strand
GAAAGGGAGAGGGCAACCTGCCATGTCCAGGACTTGAACCAGGGTCAGCCATGTGGGAGTCCAGCGCCACCCTTAACTACTACGTTGCCTGCCAGTCCCAAGGTTTATATATATATATATATATTTTTATTATTATTATTTTTTTTTTGGAGAGGTTTTTGCTATAGGACGCATGCGCTCGCCAAACAGACAGACAGAGACAGAGAAACAGAAAGTGAGAAATCACCCCCCAGGGGGGATGGCCACACCACAATCCCTTCTCCTCCATTCTCCTCTCGGGATCTTGGGCACGCACGCACATGCACCCAGCGTGAGTTTTAAGCCACCAGGTCCAGGATGCAAATCATGGTTAACCACATGGGAGTCCAGCAACATAGCCATTACGCTAACTGCTGGTCCCAAGGTTTATATTTTTAATAATAGAATACCTGTACATTAGTTGAATATCTAGGCCATAAGGAAAAAAAAAAAAAAACCAAAGGTGATTTTTATAAGGAATCTCATTTTCAGTTCAGTTTTCTAATTCTGATCAGTTAGAGCTTTTATCCTTTGTCCCTCAAGGATATGTACTTTTCCCCCCTTTACTATATAGCACAAGGGGAGATGATAGAGTAGTAAATAATCAATAGACATGAGAAAAGTGGGAAAACAGTGCTATTAAGGAAACTTTTCATTAGCAATATGCGTATCACTTATGCATAACTGCAGACATTAGCAAGAACTGTTAATATTTTCATTTAAAAAGTATTTTAATGAAATGAAAGTTATAATTGTAAAAACTGAGGACAAATAAATGTTGAATTTAGACAACTTTTAAGTTGTTTAAACTTTTAAGAATATTCCTAGGTTACATTTATAAATCTGATAAGATTGTATTTGCCTTTAAAGATCCTCTAACATATTGGCCATTAATATATTCCTATCTAAACTCATTGTCAGTGTAACTCCAGATTTACATGTATAAGGGGTGGATCAGTATTAAACTCAAACAACTATATCAGTAAAATTCCATAATAAACCTCTTAGATGAAACTTCATGTCATAGTTCTGTTTTAGGCTGAGGGCATGGTTTTCTCCAGCACCTAATTCATTTCCTTTCCAACTCTAGTTAAGCTGTATTACTTTTTCTCAACTCTCATGTTTTATCTGCTCTCAGTCTAATTTGTTTTTGAGAGATTTTTGCTATAGGGCATGTGCACTTGGTAGAGAGACAGAAAAACAGAAAGTGAGAAATCACCCCCCAGAGGGAATGGCCACGCTGCAGTCCCTTCTCCATTCTTCTCTCAGGATTGTGGGCAAGCGTGCACACGTCCCCAGCATTTTTTTTTGGGGGGGGGGAGGTTTTTGCTATAGGGTGCGTGCGCTCGCCAGACAGACAGAGAGAGACACAGAGACAGAAAGCGAGAAATCACCCCCCAGGGGGGATGGCCAGGCCGCAATCCCTTCTCCTCCATTCTCCTCTCGGGATCTTGGGCACGCACGCACACGCGGCCGGCATGAGTTTTAAGCCACTGGGTCCGGGACATGAACCGCAGTTGACTACATGGGAGTTCAGCGACATAGCCATTACGCTAACTGCTGGTCCCTGCTTTCAGTTCTTTTCGGTGTATACCCAGTGGTGGAGTTGCTGGCTTGTATGGTATTTCTGTGTTTAAATTTTTTAATGAACTACCAAACTTCTCCAAAAAAGTTGTACTTTATTACCAGCAAACATTGAGGGTTCTGATTTATCCACATCTTTGCCAACATTGACTTCACATTTTTTTTTTTTAAAGAGGTTTTTGCTATCGGGTGCGTGCGCTCGCCAGACAGAGAGAGACAGACAGAAAGTGAGAAATCACCCCCCAAGGGGGGATGGCCATGCCACAATTCCTTCTCCTCCATTCTTCTCTCAGTATCTTGGGCACACATGCACACGCGCCCGGCGTGAGTTTAAGCCACCGGGTCCAGGACGCGAACCGCGGTCGACTCCATGGGAGTCCAGTGACATAGCCATTACACTAACTGCCGGTCCCAACTTCCCATTTTTTTTGATAATAGCTAACCTAACGGTTGTAAAGTGGTATCTCCTCATGGTTTTGATTTCCATGACTAAAGATGTAGAGCATTTTTAAAAATTTGCTTAGTGGTCATGTGTACTTTTTGGTTTTGGAGAAATATTTGTTCAAACCGTTTGCACTTTTTTTTTTTTTTTAAGAGAGTTTTGCTATGGGCCCTATGCCCTTGCTAAAGAGACAGAGACAGGCAGACAGACAGAAATCATGCCCCAGGGGGGTGGCCACGCTGTAATCCCTTCTCCATTCTCTTGAGATTTTTGGGCATGCACGCATATGCACTCATACTGGGTGCAGGACTCGAACCACATTCAACTACGTGGGAATCCAGCAATATAACCATTATGCCATCTGCTGGTCTCACCTTTTATATATTTTTTAAATTATTTGAGTCCTGAGGAGCTCTTTCTATCTTTTAAATATTACCCTTTATCAGATAAATAATTTTTTAATATTTCTAATATTTTCTCCCTTTCTGTGGATTATCTTTCCACATTTTTTTTTAATTGCCAGAGGGTATGTATGTATACTGACCAGAGAGAGAAAAAGACAGCACCTCCCCCACCCAAAGGTGTGGGTATGCTATAGTCTCTTCTCCATTTTTCCATGTTGTCAAGATTTTGGGCACACCAGTGCCTGGCTGGTTGTGTTTTTTTGTTTGCAGGTAAGGGGTTAGAGAGAGAAGCACTCTCTTCAGGCTGTTAATGCATTAACCTTCCCCACAAAGAACTGCAGCCAACCACGATCATGACCTCATATGTTGAGGTAGACTATGAACCTGGAACCTTCCAGCATGCTTTACAGCATCACACAGCAGCACCCCTACTACATGGGTAACTACAACTAAGCCTTTTTACATTTTTCATGGTGTTCTTTGATGCAGCAAGTTTTTAATTTTGGTAAAGTACAATTTATCTGTGTATTCTTTTGTTACTTCTGATTTTGTGTTAAATAATTGCCAAATCCAGTGTTTTGAAAATATTCCCCTATGTTTTAATCTAAGATATTTGGTTTTTGGTTTTAAGTCTTTGATCCATTTTGAGGTTTTTTTTTTTTTTTTTTTTTTTTTTGTTTAGGGTGAGGGTC